>NC_136959.1:6592492-6689992 GCF_032717465.1 Coenobita brevimanus
CTTAATTAATATTGCAAAAGTTAGTGAAGCCTATATGAGTCTGAGGCAACTCCTTCTCCCAGCATCATTAATTGTGTATCAGGTAACAGGATTTTTTTTTTTTTTTTTTAGAGTAGATCATGAAGGGTGGTTGGAAGGAGGAGGAGGAAGAGGAGGAGAAGAAGAAGAAGAAGAAGAAGAAGAGAGAGAGAGAGAGAGAGAGAGAGTAACAGCGCACAGGAAAAGCTTGTACTCTTTCACTTATTCACTGTCACACCTTCAGTCTCGTTCACTCACCGTCCCTTCTTCCCAGTCTCTCTTTCTACCTTTCCTTTTCAACCTCTACCACACACATTCACTTCACTTCCTAACCTTCCACTCCCTTTTTTACTTTCATCATTGACTCCATTTCTGTCGCTCCTTCAGGTCTATTTCCTTATATTCTCTCTCTCTCTCTCTCTCTCTCTCTCTCTCTCTCTCTCTCTCTCTCAACGGGTTCGAGAAGATCAACGTATAAGAGTAGTTTGAGGTGATTTGGAGTGAAGGAATTCTGTCACCAAAACAATTGTCAGTTAAGTATGTATGGCAAACAAAACACCACACGTATATATATAGCAAACATTTAATAATATACATGTGAAAATGTACGGACGGAAGTGCGCCAAAAACCATGTGAAAAGGATCGGCGCTGTAAAGCAGACATGTAACTGCATCCTTACAGTTTTTTCAAGTGTCATACCGTCATACTCCGCTTTTTTTTTTCTATCTATTTTTTTGGGGGAGGGGGGCCACTGTGTAGCTGGTTAGTAGTTATACCATTATTATAACACTTTTCTGATGCACTCACATAACCCTACCATGATATGTGCTGGAATATATTCTTTTTTTAATGTCATGATCCATCTATCTTTATCTGATAGCCTGACAGCCACTAATCCCTGCAAAGGGTGGCGCAGACAAAAAGCCTCCAAGTCACTCTGTCCCCCACCATTTGACTCCCCTCCCCCCAACTCACCCCTCCTCTTCCCTCATATACCTCCTCAACTCCATCCCTCCACCTCTATCCTCGGTCTACCCCTCCCTCTTCCTCCCTCCACCTCAAATTCCTACATACACCCTCTTAGCTTCAGTCTTTCATTCTCCATTCTTCTCCACATGTCCAAACCACCCTCAGTGTATTTCTCCTAATCTTTTCAACCACATCCACATCTACCCCACACAACGTTCCTTCACTTCTTCTTCATTCGTCAACCTGTCCCTTCCACGTCACTCCACATGCTCCTCTTCAAGTAACTCATTTCCACTGCTCTCTACTCTTGACTTGTTCCCCTCTTGCAAGGTCCACGCCTCGCTTCCATACGTCAGTGTAGGAATCCTCCAATACCATCATGCAGTGCCTTCTTAACTTCCATACTCACCTCCCTATTTCTCATCACTGCTTTCAGTGTACCAACAACCTTTCTTCCCTGCTGTACCCTCTTTCACGTACTTCATCCCTTGCAAAGTTCCATCCTCTTACTCATCACACTCACCCAAGTACTTGAATGCACTCTCACATATCTCTCCATAGTCCTCACCATCCAACCTCACTCCCTGCACACTCTGTGACTTCATTCCTCTCAAAACACCATAACTTTGTTTCTTTTTGTTTACATTTAACTTTCAGCTTCCTCCTTCCTAGCACACACTGTCCCAAATTCATTCACCAAACCTTGCAACTCCCATTCATCTTCACTCAACAATACTGTATCATCAGCAAACAGCAAACACCGGAAGCTTCCCAAATCTCACCCTCATTCATTAGGGCCACCCCCCACATCCACTGCCCTACCCTTGCACCTCCTTTTACAACCCCCATCCATATATATATTAAACAGCCATGGAGACATCAAGTACACCCCTGTTTCAGTCCCACATTGAGATCAAAGAACTCACTCAGCTCACCATCCACTCTCGTACTGTCAGCTCTCTAGCTCCCTCGTACATACTCTTCTACAGCATTCAACAATTTCCCCCTCCACTCCATATATTCTTAATATTCCTTCCACATACCTTCCCTATCTATTCTTGTCATAAGTTTTCTCCAAGTCCATGAAGGCAGCGTACACTTTCCTTCCCTTGTCTAGATACTTCTCCACTAAACATCTTAGAACAAATATCTGATCTACACACCCTTTTCCCTTCCTTAAATCCCCTCTTTGTTCTTCTCCAACTAGCTCCTCTGTCATATGCCTAACCCTATCAATGAGTATTCTACCATATATTTTACCAGTCACACTAAGAAGGCAAATACTCCCTATGGTTTACCACATACTTCTCTCTCCCCTTTTCCTTTGCACAGAGGAACAATTATACCTGATTTCCAGTCCCTCTGAACCCTTCCTCTTCCCAAGCCAATCTTACACAACTTCCATATCCACTCCACAACAATCTCACCCCCCATACCTAAGCATTTCACCACACACACTTCATCTAATTCCTGGGGCCTTTCCCAGCTTAATCTTCTCTTCATCGCTTCCACTACTTCCGACCTAATACTGATCTCTTCCTCCCTCCTCTCATCTCTTCTTCTCCCAGCTCATTCCCCAACCACTTATACTCACACTGCTCTCACTCTCTACATTCAACAAATCCCTCAAAGTGCTCTCTTCCATCTCCTCAATTTCTCTCTCTTCTCCACCAACAATCTATTATTCCTATCTTTCACTCCCTCTACTATTTCCCCTTTCACACTGTCCTTATTTTCTTTTTACTCTCCTTCCAAAAACAATTTCTTACTCTCCCTCCATTTCACACTCAGATTCCTCCCAAACTCTCTTCATCCACTTTCTTCTTACTCTCCTTCACCAGTCTCTTAACCTCCATTCTCCCAAGCTCACATATACCTCTCTCTTTCTCTCTCTCATCTTCTCCCCTACCTCTACTCGCCAACCATTCACCATATGCCTTCTTCTTTTTGTTCCACAGCTCGTTTCACCTCATCATTCCACCATGCTGTCCCTTGCACACCCCTTGCATTCTCCTCCTCACTCCACAAACCGCCTCTTACTTTCACGCTGCTGCTTATGTCTTCCGTGAATATCTTACATACGTCTTCTCCACCCCTTCCATCTGCTCTAGCTCATACCTTCCCAATCTCTTCTCTTCCACTATGCTCTTTATACTCTTCTGGTCCTTTTCTCACTATCTTGCAATTTCTTCCATCTCTTCTCACAGGAGCTGCTTCCTCCTCGTCTTCCTCCCTTCGTCTCCTCAACCACTTTCTTTGTAGCTCTACCTTGGCCATCACTAAGTGATGGTCCAAGACTCCATTCCCCCACCCTCTCCACACCCTTGCATCCAACACTTCTGTCTTCTCATTCGCTCATCCACACACACGTAGTCTATCATTGCCTTTCGTTCAACAAGTTCACCATCCATCCCTCCTTCATTACTCTCCATGTATAACGGTGGATCATCTTATGACTTAAAAAAGTTAGGTGCTGGCTATTGCCAACCCCTTACCAGCACAGATGTCCACCAAAGCACTACCATTCCCATCTACTTCAGCTGGCACACCCCACTGACCAACCACTCCATCCACTCGTACATTCCCTAACTTTGCCATTCATGTCTCCAATCAACAGCACTCTCTCGCTCCTCTCAAACTTGTCCATACATGCTTCTACTCTCGCCCAAAACTCATCTTTCACTCTTGCCACCCGATCCTCAGTTGGAGCATACACACATACAATCGCCCATGCTTGTAAGTAAACCCTACTTTCATCCTCACCCATACAATCCTTGCAACCCACTGTTCCATACTCTCTTATATTCTCCTTCCACTTCTTGCTTATCATCAGACATACTCCCTCTCTTGCCCCTCTCATTCTCTACTCGACTCCTGCAACATATACCTACACCGTATTCCCATTCTCTCATCCTTTCACCTTTCCATTTAGTTTCAGTCAATCCTTAATACATATATCCACTTTTTGCATCCTCAAGCACCTGGACAATCTCTCTCTCTTTCACTTCATCATTCCACTCCTCTCACATTTTTTAATGTAAGAATGGAATGGAATTACATGTTTTACTGCCTCGACCTTCTTCCGATTATTATTATTATTATTATTATTTCTATTGTTATTATTATTATCATTATTATTATTATTATTATTATTATTATTATTGCGCACAACTATCCTACATCTTGATACATATTATTATTTTTTTATACTAGTTTTACTGATTTTTAAAAGACTTTATGTAGGAAACTCCTAAAGGTTATTGTAAGTCTTTTTCATTCACTTTAAGAGCACAGTAGTAGTGAAGCGGGATTAAGGAACGGCTATAACTAACCCACTCCAATCGAAAAGTATTTTGAGATGAATAACTTTTTCGGGAGACAATAACAAGAAAGAGACTGGAGGAGAGCTGTAAACACACACACACACACACACACACACACACACACACACACACACACACACACACACACCGTGCAAAGTGATTCTTGGATCCTAAGCTCTGTGCCAATGACTTTAGACCAATTGTTCTTCCATGGCTATTGATTATCTATCTATCCATCTATTTTTATCTATCTGTTCATCTGTCTATCCATCTATTTTTATCTATCTGTCTATCTGTCTATCCATCTATTTTTATCTATCTGTCTATCTGTCTATCCATCTATCTATCAGCCTATATGGAACTGTCTCCCTCTGTTTGTATTTCCTACTGCCTATGATCTCCAGGTTTTCCAACGCCGTGTTTCCACGCATCTCGAAATGAACGGATCTTGATTTTGGCTCTCTGTTATCTTGTTTTTTTTTTTTTTTTTTTTTTTGAAGGACCAATCTTGCGGGCCCTAGCCTCTGGCTCCTTCTTCCTTGCATAAAAAAATGCTTGTATGTATGTATGTGTGTGTGTGTGTGTGTGTGTGTGTGTGTGTGTGTGTGTGTGTGTATGCGTTCAGTGCTTTCTAGGTCTCATTTTATTCTCTGTACTCACTACTATTTATGACTAACGCATCTTCATTGATCTGTCTCCTCCATCTACTGTTTCCTCTTAGGTCACACTCTTTTCGCTCCTCTCTCCGATTCTTCATCCTCCTCTCCTGTGTCTTTTATTTTTCTTCCTTCTCACCTTTTCTACTTCCCTTGAATTATTATTTCAGTTCTTCTGATTTTCCTCATTTTCATTCTCCTCCCCATCATCATCATCATCAGCAGCAGCAGCAGCAGCAGCAACAGCATTTTCATCTTCCCCCTCATCATCATCATCAACATCTTCATCATCATCATCATTTCACTTTCCATCCTTTTCTCTCCCTCTTCCTCCTCCTTTCTTCTTCTTCTCCGTCTTCTTCTTCTTCTTCTTCATGTACCGTTCACTCCTGCCATTGTTTCTCGGTAACATAGCCTACTGAACCATCCTCCCCTACCAACATCCTCCAAGAAACTAATTATCAATGTGTAGGTGATCAATTCTGCTTAAGGGATAGCAGACACCTTACCTGCATTTACAAAGGCTCCTTCATTGACGTGATTAAATTTCAGTCCTAATGTAGATTATTTTTTCAGTACTTATTCACTCCTCCCCATCTAATACTTACTTGTTTATGGCAAATAGAAGACACCAAAATTATATAAGTGGAAATGAGTTACTTGAAAGGAGCATGTGGAGTTACATGGAGGGGCAGACTGACTGTAAATTGAGGAAGTGAAGGAGAGTTGTGGTGTGGAAGTGGATGTGATAGAAAGCGTTAGGGATGAAATACACTGGGGTGGTGTGGCCATGTGGAGAGGGATGGAGAGCGAAAGACTGACGAGGAGAGTGTATGTGAGTGAGGTGGAAGGGGGAGACAGAGGATGGGATGGAGGGATGGAGTGGAGAGGTGTATGAGAGAGGCGGTATGAGCGGAGGGGGGGAAGCAACGAAAATGGCTGGAGACAGGGCGACATGGAGGTGATTTGTCTGTGGCCGTCCCTTGCTTGGATTAAGGCGCATGGCTATAGATGGATATAGGCGTGGAGGCTCTCTCTCGTATGAATAACGAACATAATAATACTATTTTGTCTTCTTATAAAACACCCTTTCTTCAGGAATCTGAGACGACAAGCACAACAATCCGGTTCGATATGTTGCGAACTTAAAAAAAAGAAAAATAAAGAAAGCAAAAAAGAAGGTCCTAGTCTAGTAATCTATAGCCAGACGCCACAACCCTCAAATAAAGCGGCGGCCGTTTGTCGTTCAAGTTATTTGTTTTATGGAGAAGGACACTTAATCCTTCTGCAAAACCCACGACTGATGAGCACCTAGGGAAACACGTGGCACGACTTGGATATATATGGTTGTTACCAAACTCAGCGTTGTAATGGGTATCCTGGCTTACAGGAAAACCATTTGGCAATGTCACTCACTGTAAAGCCACTCTGAAGAAGGAAAAGAAGAGTAATAAAAAGCGACAGGAAAGATGGGAGAAATAGGGAGAGAGGAGGGCAGAGCATAGAGGAAGTATGGATAAAAGTGAAGGAAGAAGTAGGCACAGCTATATCAAGTGAGTGGATGACGGTCGCCAGCAACTACCACTCACCTCCACACGAAACTTTTCTATTTATAAAATTTTTCAAAAGTGCCAAAGTTCACTCATGGCTATCTATTACCAACCTGTTATTTGATTCTCCTACCATGTGAAAGTAATTACTGAGATGAAAAATCGAAGGGACACTACTGAAAAAAAAAAAAAAAAAGGACATCCTGAGAGATCCCTCATTACAGGTGCCGTGCCTTCCGTGTCCAGTGGTGACTTGCCCAGAGATCAGCGAATCCAATCAGTGTGAGGCGCTGAGACGGCCACATCTTGCCCCATATTACACCCACATGACTTGTTGATGAGGGGACGCAGTGGAGGAGAGAAAAAGGAAAGGCTTAGAACTAGACTTTCTGTGTTGGACTGAGGGTTTATAGGCATTTGTATTTCTGGCTCTCAGTTCCTTTTTTTTTTTTTTCTCCCGGCCTATCAACCATTGGGGGCCGAAGCCCCTGGTTATTATAGGCCATTTATATATATATATGTATATATACATTTAAATATATATACATATATATACAAACATATATATATATATATATATATATATATATATATATATATATATATATATATATATATACACACACACACACACACACACACACACACACACACACACACACACACACGCTTCTATGCATACATACAGACACACTTTCATGCACACGTACATATATATATATATAATACTTTAATCTCATTTAATTTTTTTATTATTTTTATTTTTTTAATTTTTTCTTGGTTTTATATTTTTTATACCTTATATTATAAAGTAAAACTATTCTAAAGACCCTAAAACTAATCACCTAACAGATAAATCGCTAACCTATACTAAATCCTACAGAGACAAATAGCTAGACCTACACTAATGGTAATAATACCTCGACTAACAGAACACCATCGACTGCAGATATATAATGCCTTGCTACATTACATACCTGCACTCATCACCTGCTGACTGTCAGTCGAGGCACAGCCTAATATAGGGGACATCAGTATATAAAAGGGAACCAGACGAGTCAGGAACATTTCCATATACGTCAGCTGTCAGTCCCTAATTAGGAATAACTTAAGCAAGATAATATAATGTATTTACATAATTTTGTAACAGAAAGTGAAGAACCTCAAGCCCAGCAGACCACTCATCGACTGCATAGTGCCCAATACCTTCCTATATTGCACACTTGCACTCATCAGCTGGTGACTGTCAGGCGAGGAACTTGGCTTAATGTAGGGGACATCAATATTAGAAATAGGATCGGTGGGGAGGAGGAACTACATTTAAAATATGTCAACTGTCAACCCTTAATTAATAACATTACAATATATACATATTTACTTCTTCCATAAAAACCATAACCTACAGGTAAAAAAAGTCACATCACTCTGATCAGTCCGGTCTCCCCTCCTTCAAGAAAGACATCAATTTATCAGTCATAACAATGTGTCCCCAGAATCACCCAGGATGGTGGGAAAGGGTGAAGGGGACGTCTACTGCGCCGCAGTAATTTATAAGTGAAGCACGTTCACGTAATAAAATCGCCGACAGCGCAGTGATGATATGGACTGATAGATAACACCGCATTACAGATGTCACAGTGCGGTGGGAAGCGTCTTTCCATATATGGTTTTATGTGGGTTAAAATGGTGGTATTAAGCCGTAACCGTGCCAACACTTTTTCTTCTAGGCGACTGGGACGGTTGGCAGTGTCCCAGTCGCCCAGGTACGGCTTACAAGTTGGAATATTTAGTCTGGTCCACTGACCTCTCCACAGAAGATTTATTGATTTCTTTCCAGAGAGAGAGACTCCGACCGTAGATCACGAGGAACGTCCCAAGTCTCCTCGAGTTCTACAGCTGACTTTGCAGTGAAGTCAGCCTGCTCATTGCCGTAGATACGACAATGACCAGGCACCCAGTTCAGCGTGAATGACTTGTTGCATGAATGCAACTTATTAACGATGCGGCCCTGGGATCTCGTGAGAGTCCGTAGTACAAGCGATGCAATTGCCTGAAGGGCCATTGATTTTGAATCTGAAAATATGACAAATGAGTCATGCCTAGAATTTGAGAGCATAGTCTATGGCTTTGTCAATAGCAAAGAGTTCTGAAGTAAAACACAGAGATGTATGAGTCGGCAACCGGATACCTGAGGGCACATTCAGTGTCGACAACACACTTGCACCCACACATTCACTCGACTCTGGAGCCGTCGGTGTACAATTGATGGGACCCCAAGCGGACGAACAATGATGTTACGAAACAAGTGGTGGACCTCCGCCTCTGGTGCCTTGGCCTTTGGTGCTGGGAGCCATGTATACATCCACTGTAAAGCTGGGGTGGCTCCCAAGGTTATATTTTTAAGCACCAACTTGCTCACAGTCACTTTGGGGGTCCACATCAAGCTCCTGAGTCAGTAAGTGATATGAGCGGCTGATGGCAGTGGCATCATTGCTGCAAGAAGGTGGTGGTATTGACGCAGGGGGTACAGGCCACATTGCCGATATTACTTTTTCCTTAATGTTCGTAGTCCATACGAAATGCTCAGGTGGTCACGGCGAATACTGAGGGGAGGCACATTCTGCCTCCACTTCCATACGAGCTAGCACGTGGGTACACCGGACAGCTCCAAGACACATTCGCAAACATTTATTCTGCAACACATCCAATCCTTTCAGAGTGTGGCATCGGATGCCGGAGCCATACACCTGTGCCATAGTCTAGCTTCTCTGATCGAATAAGGGACTTATACACCATTAATAAAGATTTTCTGTCGGCACTCCCAGGTAGTACTCCGCTAGGTACTTGAGGACATTTAATTCGGTTTATCACAACTGAGCAAGCAAAGCGTTATTTAACGCAGAAGTTTAAAATTCATTCTACGTATCAAAATGTATTCCTAAAAATTTTACAGAATTTTGAAAAAGGTACCACCTGATTATTATCCAAAGTTAAGCACAAATTAGGTACGTTACGAAGATTAGTGCGAAAACTATAGCGGCACACTTACGTACGGAAAACTTAAATCCCCACTGCAAGGCCCATCGGTGGATTTGGAGTCAAGGGCTGCTTGAATCCGCCCAGCCGAAAATTGTGCATTACGGGAAGAGTGCCATATTGCACAATCGTCAGCGTACGAGCGAAAGTATTAAGATCTCCTTTGGGATGGGAGTCTGATGACAGAATATCATTGATCATAATACTAAATAAGGTAGGACTAAGCACACTTTCCCTGCGGCACTCCGTTTTCCTGGATAAATATATCCGATGTTACGTTACGGGGCAATTTGACAGAGAAAAGTTCTGTCCCTTAAGAAATTTGAAATAAAAACAGGCAAATTTCCTCTAAACCATAAGCATAGAGCTTCATTAGTATACCGTGTCGCCATGTCAAGTGTCATAGGCTTTAAGTGAATGTCCAAGAACACCCCTATCATGAATTCTTTATTGGCAAATGTCGCCTTCTGCAATACAATGCTCTAAATTCATTAAATGATCTAGTGAACTTCTGTATTTACGGAAGCCACATTGTTGATCATTTAACAAATTCTTTCTGACTCTAAAAATGAAAAAAGAAGCCTATTGTTAACTTAGCATACGTTCCATGACCTTACATAGACAAGGAAGTCAACACAATAGGACGAAATGAAATGGGATTCATAAGACGACCATAGCCTTCTTTGGGTATCGGTATGATGTGCGCAAAGTGCCATGAGTTTGGGAACGTTCAAGACGCCCAAATCTCATTGTACAATCGCTAACATCTTAATCAGGTTGTCCTGATTAAGATGCTGGATCATACCGTAGTACGTGATGGTGTCTGGTCCAGGGCTGGTGTCTTACAGGATTTAAGGGCAAGGGAGCAGTTCTTCTAGCGTAAACTCTTGGTTGTACGTGGGAGTTTACGTCTTCTGTGGCAAAGTCTAATATCTGTAGCTCAGCCGCATGCGTTTATGATGTTGGAAACGCGGGTCATAAGTGGCTGAGCTTATTGCTACATGAGAAAAACTCCTGGCGAGGATGTTAGCAAACGTCCACGGGCTTGGTCAGTAGATGTTATTATTTACTTGGGTAAGGTGGTTACAGGGAGGTATGGGCGTTTATTATTTAATATTCTTATGGTGGACCAGACTTTACGTAATGGAGTTGTACGGAGTCACCGTGGACACAAAGGACCGCCAGGAGTCACGTTTGGCCCTTCTTATTATTCTCCTTGCCTCAGCCCGTGCCTGTTTGTATGCAATAAAGTTTTCCTCAGTGGGCTGACTATCAAAAATCCTGTATCTCCCATTATGCGTTTTCTTAATGCTTGCTCGGCAATCCGGCGTCCACCAATGTGCCTCTATGCTTCTGCATGAATCTGTCAGAAGTCTTGGGAATAGCAGCCTCAGCTGCGTGTAATATGGATTGGGTTATATTTTCGACCTTAACATCTATGGTCTCACCAGATATATCTAAATTGGTGAGATCCTTGAGAAGGATCCCCAATTTGCTTTCTTATAGTTAAATTCTTGGAGGTGGAGGGGTCCGAAATGATGTCACGTGTATAAGAAAGACAGATGGGTAAATGATCACTTCCCAAGGAGTCGTCGTAAGGGTCCCATGAGAGATCTTGATGTATACTCAGGGGAGGCCAAAGATAAGTTTCAATGGCCGAAAAGTTACCACGTACAATCATCTACACGAGTCAGCTCTTCACCATCGCTCAGAAGACAGAGGTTGGACTGTAGTATTAGGTCGGCTACTTGCTCGCCTTACTGACCATCAGTCCCTCAAGCTACCCCATTTGATAGTGATGGGCGTTAAAATCGCCCAACACTAACTTATTCCTAGGGAGATGTTCCACTAGTGAATTTAAAGCATCACTATCAATGGGGCCATGTGGAGTGACAGTACAGAGAGCAAATACGACAGATACGTGTTATTAAATTTCTACTCTGCATGCGACCGCTCTCCAGGAGTAGAATTTAGAATCACTTCCGTTTGTGGGTGTGATTTGTGTGTGTATATGGTTACTCGCGTGACCTTCATATCTTCTATATGGAGTGGTAGTAGTTTGAACTGTGGAGGATCAGGGTGATCCTCCAGGCGCTGCTCTCCTGTAAACAAACAACGTCTGGCCTGTGTATAGAAAGCAAGATTGCTATATTGTGTAATCTTATTCCCAATACCTCTACAATTCCACTGTAGTATAAAGTGGAAAGCGACGGTTTAAGATTTTCGTTGGGGGCCAGTGTGCTTTGTCTTTTTTTTGTCAGCCTGGGCCAGCAGGCGAGCGGACTACCGGGGGACCTATCCCAGTGCTTGTTCACGGAAACCTCCATATTGTCGTCAATTACGAGGTTCCCTGACTCCCCCGAGGAAGAGCTAACCTTCCTCTCCTCGCTGGAGTGGGAACTGGAAGAACATGAGGACGAGACTGTTTTGTGAGGGTGGTCATGTTACTTTTTTTAGTAGACTTGTCAGGCTTCGTTTTAGGCCGTACTGATGGAGAGGCAGCAGCAGCCTGAGAGTAAGTTGATGCCTTAGGGATGTCAGTGAGAGAGTTGGAACGGACAGGAGGTCGAGATGGAGATGTACTGTGAGTGGCAGGAGGGAGAGTAAAGTCAGGGTCAGTCCATGCGTCTCGACAGAGCACATCACAGGACGGGATACATTACCGCCGAAGCATAGGACCTATTTCGGCGTGGGAGTTGCATGCAACTCCTTCCACCTTTTTCCTAGCTTCGTAATAGGAAATGCCCTCAGTTGCCTTTACCGCTGCAGACCTCCTTCTCCTCCTCTTCCTTCCACTTCCCCCTGGGACAGTCCCTAGAGGAAGTGGAGTGAGTGGCCCTTGCAGTGAAAGCAACATACCTGTCACAGATGTAGCAATGTGGTCCGCATCATGACCCTGGCTCTCCACACTTGCCGCACACTGGCTGGGAAGCCCGACAAAGTCTTTGCACCATGCCCATACAGCTGGCATTTCAGGTGCAACGCAAAGGGTTAGGGATGTAAGGCTATTGAACATGAACAATTTCGTATCCAACTCTGACATAGAACTTGGAAGAGACACTTTGGCAAACTGTCAAGACAATAGTTGCTGTCTTCTGTCCTTATGCCTTCTGAGTAGCGAGTGCAATAAATCTTAGCCTCAATTACGGTCTTGGTGCGCCAATTCACTCTACGATTTCTGTCTCTCATTCATCACCATGAGATCCCTGCAAGTGACAACACCCTTGCAAGAATTCATGGAGACTGGGATTTTGGCTTCGAGCATCGTAACAGTGGAATTTACGCAGTTTCAGCAAATCTTTTCACTCTGGAGATGAATTAAAAGTTTTAATCAGGAGATCTCCGCTCGCAAGTTTTTTAACCTGTTCGACCTCTCCTGCGACAGTGGTCACATCACCTTCTTGATGTAAGGAAGGGATTGAGACTGGACAGGGGAGTAGAACCTAGCGTATGGAGAGTGACAAAGGTGGCATTGTCTACTGGGAGCATCAAGGGGCACGAGTCTGGCGTTCGTCCGTCTTGGGGTGGTCAGTCTGGTCATGCCTATTGTCGTCAGGGACTACCTCCCCCCCTGAGGGGGGAGGCAGCAGGGGCGTAAACTCTCCATAGGTAACCACCACTCCCCTAACGGGGGGAAGTGGGAAGAGGGAGAAAAGACAATCAAGGGACCAAATAAACCAGGGGCAAAACACCTATATCTGAGGTTGCCCTCTCAAACCACTCCAGGAGGCCCGACCGTGTCCGTTCACGCCTCCAGAGCGATCAGTGGGGGTCCCTCCGTGGAGCGATAAGCAAAGGTAAACTCAGGAAAAGATACAAACTCCTATTGTATCTCTAACAGGGGAGTGGGGAGGAAAATGAGTACTAGCTTAGCCTAACTGGAAAGTACGCCCTAAAGTGGCGAAAACAAAGGAAAATCTAATGCCGGTGAGGCAGCCCTGTATCTAGAGGAGAGCACAGAAAAACACGTGCCCTTTACTCTCCACGACCATGGCATCAAAGTCCCTCTCAGTTCCTTGGTTTAGCATTTAGCATTATTATATTTTACTGCAGTGTTTCCTGTCCTTTCTGTGGGATATGGGCTGTTATCGCTTTCTGTGATGATGTGCAGAGAATTACGTTGTGTGAGCAGATTTACAGACTCTTCTTAAACAATTGTGTCGCCAAGACAGGACGACACACTCCCAATTTACTCACACACACACACACACACACACACACACACACACACACACACACACACACACACACATTTACTAGTATCTTAGTCCCAAGAGAAGAGACAGATCCTCACCGCACCAGACCGCACGCGGGTAAAAAAAAAAAAAAAAAAAAAAAAAAAAAAAAAAAAAAAAGATGTATGAGTGTATTTGCCCAATTCTATCAAGTTTTAAGCAAACTAATGAAAGACTGATACCAATCTGAAAAGTGTTTGGAAAAAAGAATGAAGAAAGGAAGTGCCCAAATACAATACTTCTCTACCTAGTGTGTGTGTGCATCCAACAAAAGCAAGAGAGATATAAAGGGATAAGTATTGGAGAGGTAGGGGAGGCCGGGGCTAGTTGTCTACAGGGATAAGTTGGCACAGATCAATTATTTCAAATACTTCATGCTGTGCTGTAAGTGCTCCATCACCCACAGACCGGCGCCCAGCTGGGATACACCAGGGCTTTGTTTTGAAGTAAAAAGTATTTTTAAAATGGTGAGTAAATTTTTTTTTGTTCTTATTCTTTGCCGTAACACATATCACATGCTTCAGAATTAACTTCCATTTTCGGCCAAAATATGCAGTGAGATAAAGAGTTAATTGACTCTAAAGTAGGAAAATTATACCCGTTCATTACTGTGCCTTACGCCATATTACTGCTCATAGATCTTGCTGGGGCAAGATCGATGTGACGGAATGGGGCAAGATGGTACTTCCGAGCCAGTCATTGCCCCAGCTGAGTATAAACATCGCCAGGTTTGGAATAAAAGTGAAAAATTCAAAATGAATTACGTTTTCCAAATACAGTATTCGCTAATTTATATATTTATAGTTCAAGATATGGTAAGGAACTATCCACTAATCATGGAGCGTAGTTGCGGGCTTCACTATTCCAGAGCTTTATAAGAGAAAACATCTGTCCAGGAAGTCAGAAAGCGCAAATGAAGCCGCCACTTCCTTTGTAGATAGTTCAGATTTTTAAAAATCTGTTTGGGACTGCACTGAATCTCTCCTTATTCAGATTACAAACCACATGACAGGTAGAATAAATTGCTTGAGTTTACATGTGTGTTCACACAAAGGTGCACTTTGATATGGATGTATTTCTTTTTCACCCTTCACAGCTGTGATTCATGTGATAACATATAATGATTATGTATGACTAGTGATCAACATCATACGTAAGATCTCCATACATGGCACACATATTTTACTGTGATAATCTTATGTGCAGTGAAATAACGAATATGAAGCCCTGTGCACTTTGCACCTGGACAGAATAATCAGTTAAAACATGAAAGTTGTGTTTAGTGTCCACCCCTGTGGCGGGGACAATCTGGCCGCACTATGGGGGTGGTACTACTTACTCTGCGGGCCAGGTTGTGTTAGGGAAGAATACTGCCACCGTATTCCCTGCGTGTCGTAAAAAGGCGACTAAAAAGGGTACAAGGGGTGAGGGGGACTAGGGACCCCCTTCTCTGTTTTTTAGTTCCTAAAAAGAGAGGCCAGAGAAAGGGATGGGGGATGGAGTTATCCCCGTACCCTGAAGATTGGGTCTATGAATGTGCGTGGATGTAGTGCAATTGAGGCTAAAAGGGAGGAGAGATTGGGAAGAATGTTTGTGAGAAGAAAGTTGGATGTGTAAGCTTTGGAGTGAAACGGGGAAGAGCTGAAAGGGAAGGGTGAAAGTCTATGTTTGGAAGTGTGAATGGAAGATTGTCAGGTGTTGATAGAGGAAGGGCAAGAGAAGGTGTGGCCTTTGTTAGTGAGTCTCTGGAAGTACAGCAGTGTGTGGACTGAATGGAAGTAGAGGTGTCACCGAGACTGAGTGTGGGTGAAAGCAAAATTTGAACGTGAGTTGTGGGTGTTTGTGAGTGCATATGGGCCATGGTAGTGAAAGGGATGAAGAAGAGAGGGAGTCTTTCTTGGAATGATGTTGATGAGTGTCTGCAGAGTTTTGGAGCGAATGTGAATGTGGGTAATGATGGGAGATCTGAATGCTAGAGTGGGAAATGTAGCAGTTGAAGGTGTAGTTGGTATGCATGGTGTGCCTGGAAAAAATGAAAATGGGGAACGAATGATAGCGATGTGTGTTGAGCGAGAGATGGTGATTGGAAATACGCTGTTTGAGAAGAAAGATATTTATAAGTATACATGGGTAAGACAGGAGGGTGGAAGGGTTGTTGATAGAGCTTTGATGGACTATGTGGTTGTGTCTAGGAATGTAATAGGAAGATTGTTGGATGTGAGAGTTCTGAGAGGGGAGGGTGGAGGTGTTAGGACTCCATATTATAATTACAAATCATAATAGATAGATAGATAAATAGATAGATAGAGAGACAGATAGAAGCAGGAAGTTTGGATGATGAGAAGGTACTGTGTCTGCAAGAATCGAGCAATGCTAAACATGCTTACGCACTCATAACTCAAGGAATGCTTTATAGGCACAAAACAGCGCCTAGTGACCATACACACACATACACACATACTCACACACAGGCTTCTAGAACTTTCCAATCACAGGGAACACACGTGATACGACTTCTGTTTCACCAGAATTTAGGAAAGAGAGCTCAGAAGGAGACAGGCCATAGAACAGGCAGGTAGTAGGGAGAAGGGCTTAGCAACTTGGGAGAGAGAGAGAGAGAGAGCGAGACAGGGACTCTACTCATACTCACTCGTGAGTGAGAGACTTGTTAATATTTCCAAGACAAATAAAAATAGTCCCATACTATTCTTTACCTCTCCTGTCATTGCACGACAAATGGGAAAGAAGATTATCTACTTACAAAGCTACTCAAGTATAACAACCGCTCGTCCACAAGTCTAATATATATAACTTCTCTACAAGTAACTACAAAGTCTTTTATGACAGAGGTATGTCTGACCACTACCTGGTGGAGGGAAAGTTAAGAGTAGGTAAGAGATGGGTGAGAGCTAGGAGGGTTAGGTGTGGCAGGGAGGTTTTGAAAGTGAGTGAGTTGGATTAAAGAGAGAAAAAGATAGAGTATCAGGAGAAATTGAAAGATGAGTGGAACGCACTGAAAGATCAGGAAAATGGCAGTGTGGAGGAGGACTGGCAGTTGTTTGAGAGTGCTGTGGTGGGGCATGCAGAAGAGGTGTGTGGTGTGAGACGTGTGGGTGGTGGTGCAAGAAAAGGAAGTGAATGGTGGTGCGAGGAAGTAAGTATGGCTGTGGCTGAGAAGAGACGTGCATATGAAGTGTGGCTGCAGAGGAAGGATGAGATGTCATATGAAAGGTATAAGGAAAAGAGGAATAGGCGAGAAGGGCTGTGCGTGATGCTAAAGTGGCAGCAAATGAGAGGTGGGGTAGGCGGCTTACAGAGAATTTTCAACAGAATAAAAATGTTTTGGAAGGAGGTGAAAAAGGTGCGAAAGGGAGAGTCTGGGAAGGAAGAACGAGTAAAAGCAGAGGATGGAAGGATGTTAATTGAGATGGATGCAGTAAGGAAGAGATGGGCAGAGTATTTTGAAAGATTGTTAAATGTAGAGGAGGAAAGGGTGGCTGAGATTGTGGCAGATGGAAGGGTGCAAGGAATAAATGTGTTGGGAGAGTTCAATGATTCTTTGATCACGAAGGAGGAAGTGGAGAAGGCAGTAAAGGAGATGAAAACAGGGAAAGCTGCAGGTATGGATGGGTGTGCTGTGGAATGCCTGAAAGGTGGTGGAGTGACCATTGTTGACTGGTTAGTAAGAGTGTTGAATGTGTGCTTTGTGAAAGGTATGGTGCCAATTGACTGGGCAAGTGCTTGTGTGGTCCCGTTGTATAAAGGCAAGGGTGATAAGTATGAATGTACTAGCTTTAGGGGTATAAGTCTGTTGAGTGTTGTAGGTAAGGTTTATGGTAGAGTGTTAATTATGAGAGTTAGAGAGGGTACAGAGGAAGTGATTGGTGATGAGCAGTGTGGCTTTAGGAGAGGGAGGGGATGCGTGGATCAGGTGTTTGCTGTGAGACAAGTGTGTGAAAAGTATTTAGCGAAAGGCAAGGATGTGTTTTGGGCATCCATGGATTTAGAGAAAGTGTATGATAGAATTGATAGGGAGGCTTTGTGGACTGTTTTAAGATTGTATGGACTTGATGGTAGGTTACTAAAAGGGGTGAAAAGTTTTTATGTAAATAGTAGAGCGTGTGTAAGAGTGGGAAATGCTGTAAGTGACTGGTTTCCTGTGAGAGTGGGGCTGCGACAGGGATGTGTGATGTTGCCTTGGTTGTTTAATATTTACATGGATGGTGTTGTAAGGGAGGTGAATGCAAGATTTTTAGGTGGAGGTCTGAGTCTGGTGAATGTTGATGGTGGAGAGTAGAATCTGAAGCAGCTGCTGTTTGCAGATGATACTGCACTGGTGGCTGATTCACAGGAGAGTTTGAGACAGTTGGTAGAGGAGTTTGGAAGGGTGTGTGAAAGGAGGAAATTGAAAGAAAATGAGAATAAGAGTTAAGTGATGAAGTGTATGAGGTTGGTAGATGGTAGGGGGATGAATATAGCTTTGAATGGCGAGTTGCTTGAGGAGGTAGAGTGTTTTAAATATAGAAGGTCACATGTTGCTGTGGATGGAAGATTAGATGCAGAAGTGAAGTTTAGAATAAATGAAGTAGGAAAGGTGCTGGGAGGAATGAAAAAAGTATTTAGATGTCGTTCGCTTAGAATGGATGTAAAGAGAAGGATGTATGAGGGTGTTGTGGTACCGAGTGCGTTATATGGGGCTGAAACATGGAATATGGGTGTAGCAGAGAGGAAAAGTTTGAATGTAATGGAGATGAGGTGTCTGAGGAGTATGTGTGGAGTGACGCGTATGGATCGAGTGCGAAATGATGAAGTGCAAAGGAGAACTGGAGTTGTTCGGGAGATGGCTGGTAGAGTTGAGCAGAGAGTGTTGCGATGGTTTGGGCATATGGAGAGAATGGATAATGAGCAATTAGTGAAAAAGATAACTAGATCTGATGTGAGAGGTGTAAGGCTGAGAGGAAGACCACCAATAGGATGGATGGACAGTGTGAAGAGAGCACTGGATGCGAGAGGGATGTCTGTTGAGCAAGGAAGAGTGGCTGTGCGTGACAGAAATAAATGGAGAGAAATTGTGAATGAATAAGTGATGACGCAGCCCTGAGGGGATATTCTCCCGCATTTGGTCTGATCAGCTAGTCAGGTCAGGTGCGGGTAAGGGGATGGGTCTGTTATGATGTGGCAGGGGTAAACCAGCTCTGCTGTCGGGCTCTGCTGCGGCTGTCACTGATTGCATTGCGCAGTTGACCCTTGTGCGGTGTGGTGCGGTGAGGAACTGTCCGTTCTCCCCTTGAGGCTAAGATGCGAATGAATGTGTTTGAATGGATGAGTAAATGGGAAGTGTGTCGTTCTGTCTCGGCTACCTCCCTTTCCTTGGGGGAAGCAGCCTAGGTATATAGATAGATAGAATTTGGTTATTCTTTACAAAGTCTCCAGTGAGATATGCATATGCTATCAGAATACTGTATGAACTAAATTGTCCCATTATGTGAACCAAAATGCTTGACACAGAAGGCACGTTCTCATGGTAGGTAAATTTTTGAAAGGTTAATATTCATGAATTTCGAAACAACACATATTTTTGCATGTCAGACAGGAGATAAATAGATTACGTAGTTCAATTAAAAAAAAAAAAAGTCCTTTCTTTGTTTTCGATCCAGTACTAAACATGTACACAACGTGTAAAGTACCCTGGTCTCCTTAAAGAGGTTTCACACACACACACACACACACACACACACACACACACACACACACACTTATGTACATAGACACAAATGAAAATACAAACATAGATAGATATAAACAGACAAATTGACAGATAGATACAGGAAGAAAAGATAAAGGTTAGAGAATGAAAAAGTAGGTAAAAAGAATGGATGGCGGGAAGAAAAATGGGGTAACTGCGTGGATACTGCTAAGGACTGAAGTATGGCGGAGAGAGAGAGAGAGAGAGAGAGAGAGAGAGAGAGAGAGAGAGTTCACGGAGAATTTTCACTACATTATCGGAGTGATTTATTTTTTCCAGACTGAGAGAAAAGCACCGTACATAAAGAAATCAGATACGTGCATACCGTAAAAATACAGAACTGTTAAATCAACAAATACACCCGCTATGCTTTTTCCATTCCTCATCATTCAGGAAAATCCCCTACACCCTCCATTCTCGAAATCATATATTTTCTAGGCCACTTTGAAGTTCACCCAGCCCCCACATCCTTAATCCCCTTGTGGGGCAAAACATCACTCCGCCTGGCCTCACAGACTGTGCTCAGGCTTCTGTGGACATGGTGCGTGTGAAAAAAGTGTGAAAAGTGTCAGCTGTGCGGGTGGGTGGCCAGCTGATGAAAGAGAGGCGAGGTAAGGTGAGTACGTGGCCCAGCTGGCACTGTAACAAGATGGATGTGTTACCCACGGTCCGGAAATTGCGTTCCACTTGAAACTCATCTGTCTGCTGGTGTGGGTGTGGGTGTGACAGTGAGAGTAGGTAATGAGTAAGTAATGGAGGCTAGCCATGGATAAGACTGTGCCCTCCCACCAACTCACGGAAAATCGCCATGCAGAGTGGACGAGGAGCGTTATATTTTAACCTCGCTATACAGTACGATACAACGTCTATATTTCATACTACAAAGCTCTTTCTTTACATAAAGGCCGCTCGTAGTCAAGCAGGTAGCCTACTGGATGCCGTTTCAAATATCTACACTGTGATCCCCTATAAACAGAATAAACTTGTCTGACTGCAACAAATAAAATAGAATACGTCATCGTCGAAAGTGTCTGAGACAGAGGTGATGTGGGCAGGACGGCCATTTGAGTCGGTGGTGTGTGATGCAGGAAGTTATGGAATCAGTGGTGTGGATATTAAAGCTTCTTCTGTGTAAGTTATATCATATACGGTAGAGACGGCGGAATTTCAAAGGTTCAGATTTTTATTTTATTTTTGTATACGTCCAACTCTCGGCAGAGGCTAAATTACCCAAAGGAAAAGAAGACATCCTGTTTATCACACACCTGCCGCATGTCAAGAGTTTTGCGCTAACACCCACTGTTCAAACTAAATGCAAACAAGGGTTGTCTACATTCTGGACAGGTGTACTGGTATCAAGAGGAGTATTTTAATATGTCAGTGGGTTTATGGAGGATCAACAATGTCTGCTAGTATGAATTTTGTGGAAGAGAACTGTGCAGAGAGAGGGATATTTCCTTGTATCTGTACCAAAACTGCCTCATTATATAACCTAAAGGCCTCTGTCCTGGTTTTCTACTCCAGCGCATTGTTTGGAGAATACGAGGTCCCTGCTGTCTGCCTCAGTCTCTCCCCAAGTCAGTGCTGCTAACCTCACTTATGAAAGAGTAATTGGCTCTTGGGTGCATAACCAATGTGCATCAGCTTCCACTTGTCTAGGTTCGACTGCATTTGCCACTGTTCAGACCCTTCTTAATTTAACCAAGTCGTTACATAACTCGTCTGTCTTCTCCAATGATGAAGCATTACCTCCTAACAGTATGCCCTCTGCAAATTGTGCATTAGGCTGACAATATCCACATCTATATTACTGATGTAAATGATGAGTGATAATGATCCTACAACTGAATCCTGGGAACTACACTTGTAACTGATGTCCCGTAAGAGATTTTCCGACTGACTACCACTCCTTGGCTCAGTCAGTCAGTCAATTTTCGATCCATGTAGCTAGATCTCCCCGGATTTCCAGCACACAAGTTTTTGCCTCCAACCTTCGATAATGTTGTCTGTCGAATGTTTTCTTGAAGTCTGTCTATCTGTCTGTCTGTCTATATATCTGTAGTCAAACGCCTTAATCCCGCAAGGGGTAGCCACATATAAATCGCCTCCATGTCGTCCTGTCCCCTGCCATTTCCCTGCCCTCCGCCCAGCTCACACATCCCTCTCTCATATATCTCTGCACTCCATCCCTCCATCTCATCCTCGATCTCCCCTCCCTCTCCCCCCCTCCGCCTGACTCACATACATTCATCTCTTTAGTTTCGCACTCTCCATCCTCTCCACATGGCCAAACAACCTCAGTGTACATTTTCTAACGCTTTCTATCACATCCGCAGCCACACTACAACGCTTCTTCACTTCCTCGCCAGTCAGTCTGTCTCTCTACGCTCCTCTCAGGTAACTCATTTCAGCTACTCTCACTCTTGATTTGTTTCCTTCCAGCAAGGTCTGTGCTTCATTTCCATACGTTATGTATGGTAAGTTACAATACGATAATATGACAATTCTATCATGCAGCGACTTCCATGCTCACTTCCCTATTTCTTAACACTGCTTTTAATGAACCAGCAACCTTTCTTCCCTGTTGTACCCTTTCCAGCACTTCATCCTCTAAACTTCCATCCTTACTCATCACACTACCCCAGTACTTAAATGCACTCACACATTTTTCCATCGCCTCACCATCCAGCCTCTCTGTGCATTCACTGACTTCATTTCTCTCGAAGACCACAACTTTACTCTTTCCGACATTCATCTTTACATTTCATTTCTTACAAACTCTCCCAAATGCACACACCAAGACTCGCAGTTCCCCCTCGTCTTCACTTAACAACACAGTTTTATCTGCAAACAGAACAAACGCTGCCCTCCCTCATTAGGGTCACTCCAGCTTCCACTGCCTTACCGTGTATCTCTTTTATAACTCCATCCATTCATAAATTGAATAACCAAGGAGTCATGACACATACCTGTTTCAATCCAACATTCAGATAGAAAAATTCACTCAGTTCGCCATTCACACGCACTGCACTTCTAACGCCCTCATAATATATACTCTTCACGGCATTCAGCAGTTTCCCATTCACTTCATAATTAATGTTTTTCTCATTCCATGTCTATCCACTCTGTCATATGCTTTCTCCAAATCCATGAAGGCTGCATGGATTTGGAGTTTCTCTAGAAACTTTTCCACTAAATATCTAATTATGAACACCTGATCTACACAACCTCTTCTCTTCTTAAAACCTCCCTGTTCCTCTCCAACTAATTCCTCGGTTATTTTCCTGACTCTGTTAATAAATATACTACCGTATACTTTTCCTGTTGCAATAATAAGACAAGTGCCCCTATGACTACAATACGCTTCTCTTCCTTTGTGCAGGGGAATAATTATACCTGACTTTCAATCCTCTGGGACTTTACCTCCCTCCCAGTCCATTCTGTACATATTCCATATCCATTCTACTATTGACTCTCTCACACCACCAAGTGGTAGTCAGAGTCCATATCCTTAACCTATGTATGCTCTCGCATCCAGCACATATCTTCTCATTCTCTCATCCATACACTCATAATCAATCATTGACTTCTGTTCATTCGGCTCACCACCTACCCTTCTCATCACTCGCCATGAATACCTGTGGATCATTTTGTGCCCAAAGAGGGTATTGGCTATCACCAACCTTCTACCTACACAGATGTCCACTGGAGTAGTACCATTATCATCCACATCTGCAGGCACACCTCACTCCCCGACAACTCCATCCACCTTCACATTGCCTACTTTTTCATTCAAATCTCAAATCAAAAACACTCTCTTACTACTCTCAAACTTCTCTATGCATGCACCGACATTTGTCCAGAACTCCTATTTCACTCTGCTCGCAATGTCTTCTGTCAGCGCATATATACACACACAATCACCTACGCTTGTATGCTTTATTGCTTGATTTCGATCTTACCCATACAATCCTTGAAGCAAATGATCCATACTGTCATATATTCTCCTTCCATCTCTTGCACACAACAATACATACACCCTCCTGACTTCTCATTCTCACCTGCTCCCGCACCAGTCATATTCCCACCCTCATACACTTTCACCTCACCGTTTGGTCTCAGTCAGTCCCACATATGTCCATCTTTGCATCTTCAAGCACCTGGACAATCTCTCCCTCTTTCGCCTCATCATTCACACCCCTCACAATCCACGTCGAAATTCGCAGCATGTCCTTTGTCCTGTCCGTGGTCGTCACGTGTGGGTCAATCCGTGTCCGAGGCATTTTGGCTGTCTTTTTAGTTAGCTGTTTTCCGGGGAGGGGCACTAGCCCTCTGCCAACCCACTTACTGACACGTATGGAACGCGTATAGGTTGATTATAAGTTCACCGACCAGCGTATTGAATGATATTCTGGCTTTGAAGAAATTACTTGGTTTGTCACTCAATGTAGAGCCAGTCTAGAGTTGCACTACATTAAGTGAGTGGATGATGGGCGCCCTCATTGAATACAGAACCCCATTTCACCGGTACTAGTAAATTTCATAGACCATGAAGTGGAAAAATTCAATCAAAGTGGTCAAACATGAATGAGGCCGCCTATATTTTTTCCCAGCCACAGATGTAAGGGTAAATGGACGAAAAGAGAGAGAGAGAGAATGTTGTCATGCCTCACCCAAATCCCATTAAAACACCAGAGAGGAGACTAATGAGGCTTTTTATATGGCAAGGAAGATCAAGACTACAAGGAGAGGGAGAGGGAGGTAAGAGAAAGAAAAGGGGATGAGGAAAAGGGAGGGGAAAAGGAAATATGGAAGATAAAGAAAATTGAGAGGAAGAGGAAAAGAAGAATGGAAAGAGAAAGGAATGTAGGTCACAGGAAATATGGGTGGGAGTGAGCGGGAAGAGGAATGATAAAAATTGAAATGGAACTACAGAGGGCAGAGGAAGGGCAAGATTGTGGGAAGTGGATGTTGAGAGAGAGAGAGAGAGAGAGAGAGAGAGAGAGAGTGAGAGAGAGAGAAGAGGAGAGGCAGTGTTTCAAGGTGAAAGGCAGATGAAGTAGAACAAAGATTACTAGGCTTACTGTACAGAACATGAGAAAAACTAGATTGCACTATTTCAGAAAAGAGTGGGAAAATTAAAGTGTAAATTATGGGCAAGGGTGTGAGAATGAGCTAAACTGGAAACCAACGGAGTACTGGTGGTGGTGGTGATGACTGTGTGGATGGACTGGGAATGTGGGGGGAAGGAGAGCGAAGTACAGATGTCATTATGGGGGTTGGGAAGGAGGATATATTGATGGGGATAGGGCAAAATCCTGGATATTCACAGATGCAGCATAAGGAACGAGCGTCATCACGGATTAACACAACTTTTCAAATGATCAGTGATATGTAGGAGGAGTGATATCTGATAGGGATATCGGCAGGATGAGGCAAGAGAGGGACATGGAGGAAGCATTGCATAGTTAGGGATGGGAAATGGGAAAAACACAAGATTACCAAAGGTTTTGAATTTTAACATCATTTCTTCGCCTAAATAATTTGGACAGCGACAAGGACAGTTAATGTGGGTGGGAGCTGGGTCATGTAGGCCAGAACAGGGTGAGGCTAGGAAGGATGAGGCAAAACTGGTTGGACAGGGCAAGGCAGTGCAAGATAGGGCAACGGTGAACACAAGAATAGGGCTGATTAAGGCGAGGTTGATCAGACAAAAATGAACTGCGGTTAATCAGATAAGAGTAAAATAGTATCAGAGATTGGGACAGGAAGTTAGGGCAAAAGGAACAGGGAAGAAGCAGAACAATAAGAACCTAGTGCCAAAATCCAGCTCAAAGCCGGATCATCGGCTACAAGTTGTGTATAATGGGCGGGTCGTGAACTCTGACGTGGCGTGGTTAAAGATATCAACGGAAGAGATACATCATACTACAGTCATGACTACTGAAACAGGGAACGGAATTAAATGTCGGAAAGAATACCAATAGAGGCAAGGAAGGGCATGACAATAAGAAAGGAAAAATACGACGATTCTCGGGGGAAGCTTCAAGAAGGGGGGGACGTCGAAGGTGAGTCAAGAAAGGAAAAGCAACACGGCTCTGTGAAATGTAAAGAGGACAATCAAGGAAAATATGGCATATGGAGAGGAGGGTATTGCAATGAGTGCAGAGGGGAGGGCGGAGAGTGAGTAAACCTAGTATGGCCAAATTCTAAGACGAGCTAAGGCAGTGTCCCACCTCCTATTACGGTGGCAAGGGGTCAACGAGGGAGAAATAAAGTGTTTAACAGCACGAAGTTTATTATTAGTGATACAGTCCCAGCATGACTTCCACCGATGTTTTAGGAAGAAAGATAGGGCAGGAAAGGAATCAGAAACTGGAATGAGTAAGGAAGAAGTATCTCTGGCGACAGCTATGCGAGCCAACCGATCAGCACATTCATTGCCAACAACACATACATGTCCTGCGACCCAACAGAACTGGACAGATTTATGACAAGATACGAAGGACTAAAGGGTGAGAAGTAGAAGGCGACTGAAGAAGGGACAGAGCACCCAAAGAATCTGAGAATATCACAAATGAGGAAGAGGAGGAGCGACAAATATACCGCAACACAAACAACATTCGCACAAACAGGAGGGCTAAAGTGATAAAAGGTGTCAGGAAAAAGAATTGCTAACCCGACACCTTCTGGGATTTTGGAACCATCTATGTATAAAGGAACAGAGAAGAGCATAGTAGGGCAGGTTAGAACAGAACAGAACATAGTAAGGTATAGCAAATGATGGCAGTGTAGGGAAGGGTATGGAAGGACTAGAAAAAACCATAGGGTATGGGAGGGCAAAACAAAATGTTAATCAGGGCAAATCTGGGCAGGTCTGCTCACTACTCACGTTAGGTCAGGTTAGGTGAGGCGCAGTGGGAGCTCCAGGACACAGCAATGGCAAGGTGTACTAGGTGACTCGAACTGAGCATGAATCAGTATTATATTTCATCAGTTGTGGCCACCAGATTCAATATCACCTGCACCTCACACCTTCACCTCATTCTTCATTACAAACAGGCAACTTTATTCTTGTTTTACTTTCTGATGTCATGTTCCCCGTCTTTCGCACACTTCTTTGCTTCTCTTTACCTGCTTAACTTCTGGGTGTTATATCCCTCCCCTCCTCTTATACTTCACCGCCCTTCTTCCTTCATCTCATCTCATCATACCCTTCCATCCTTTCCTCCTACCATTCTTCTTCCCCTCTTTCATTTCTTTTGGCACCGTCATTCTTCCTTCATTTCCCATGTATTCTGTCTGTCTGTCTGTCTGTCTGCCTCTGTTTCTGTCTGTCTGTCTGTTTGTCTGTCTGTCTGTCTCTGTCTCTGTCTGTCTGTCTCTCTCTCTCTCTCTCTCTCTCTCAGGTGTGGCAGGTAAGTCCATATATTTCCCAGAGGACTACGTCTTGCCACAGGCGATGAACGACCGTTGTCCACACCAACCCCTCAGTACCCGCATGGCCGTGTGTGTGTGTGTGTGTGTGTGTGTGTGTGTGTGTGTGTGTGTGTGTTTGTTTTGCTTGATTCCTATATATTATTAATATTTATATGTGTGTCATGGTTTAGCGATATACATGGCTACCGAGGCTACGGGTGAAAATATATCGACGTGCCTCATTACGCTTCCCTCTACAAATGTTGCCAGTGTAGCTTTCTGAGTTAAGAAGCAGACTCATGCTTGGTGATCTACCCGTCCTGGCTCTGTGGCTGAGGTAAACTGGTCTATGAGTGCTACTTATGCTGGCCGTGGGGTCGGTGGCGGGTGCTTCGATCTTCATGTGTCGTGAACTGCTTCGTTTTGCTGATTCGAGACTATTTGCTATTACCTGGTTAGGTATCCGGTGATCAAAATTTTTTTTCATTCTGTTGCTGTGTTGGCGGTGTTTTTATTTTCCTATTGCGCTCTGGTCCCTTTTATGGTAGTGTAGTGTGGTGGCCTCTGAGTGTTGTGACGAAGACTTACATATGATGAACAAAATTATACCATCCAGTGTATAGCAGTTCATAGATAGTTTGGCGCTGAAGAGGGACTCCTTCATGAGGTGGCACAGACATGACCAGGGGGCTGAACTACCTGGTTACACAAACGTCGCTAAGCTCCTTCCCTGTTCCCCGTGAAGACGATGGTGGACTGGAGATGAGGAACTTAAGCCTGCAGTCTACCGGGTTCACATTCAGCTGAGACTGGGATTACAATTACTACTGCAGTAAATGGTGAACTGTACTGTATGGTGAACTGACCTAGTAGTTTCTTTAATGACTATCTTCCATTATCCATGTTTCCGTCCATCTGTGTGTCTGATCATCAATCTGTCTCTCAGTCTCGGGACTGACGCCATAAAATGATTATATCCTGGTAGCCTTAACTTCTTCAGTCCTATGACGCAGACACACTCTCTCTTTTAGCTGCCTCCAGATAATATTATTTTAGCTTAGGAGTGAAGCTTGGAATTTGAGAAGATAGCTAACAACCTTCATTAATCTTCTTCACTAAGAAAGATCCAACACCACTTGAATAAAGTCGTGTGTATAATGGAAGAAACAAATAAAGTAAACAGCATCGCGCTGAAGAGGTTAACAAATAACCTCGTAACTCCACATCTCAAATGCTGGTGCTGGAGAGGGACGCCATCACGTGTTGGCACAGATGTGACTGGGCGGCTCCACTGCCTTTGTACAAAGGTCCCTTAATTCCCTTCCTATCATCCAAAAGGAGGATGGAGGACTACTGTCGAAGGGGTAGTTCACCCTGCAATCCACTGGTTCACGTTTTAGATGAACCTGGGGGTACAGTAGCAATAACTACTACTAAACTGCTGTCCATTACATCTTAGCTCACTTCCCAGCGTATACATCACGAAGCTTCCATGTACCACTGAGTACTGAGAGCATTATTGAAATACAGCTTAGACAACATTAGGAAGGGTATGAACAAGTGACATTTATGGGGATATCCTGAACTCTGGATAAAGGAATTGGTGCTAAACTTTGAAGCAGGAAGCAACACTGTGGATGCACCTTGGCCTCACCCTCCATCACCACCACAAATTGATTCTGGCTTTCAGGAATAAAAACTGTAGGAAAAGGAGCTTACAAGTGAGGAGAGGTGGGAGGGTCTAGGGGAGAGCATGGAGAAAAGGGATGAAAGTGGGGAAGAAATTGAAGATGACACTATAGGAAAGAATGAAGAGGAAGTGGAAAGGCTAAACAGTAAAAAGAGGGATGAAGGAATAATGGCAGAAGTGGAAATAAAAGTTGGAACATGTGAACGGGTAAGGAGTATCTGTACGGTGAAGTTATAATGACGGGTTGTTGACAGGGTAGATCTGTAACTGTTTTTATTGGATGTGAAAAACACGTATTTGCATGTGAAGTCTGGTTTTGTGCTTAAGTATTTAGGGAAGGCCAAGGCACCTGAAAAACAAATATATGAAAGCATTCACTGGGAGCAAGCTGCAGTTAAAGCCAAACTACATGAGACTGAGATCCATATGTTTTTAAAACGTGCTTGATATGTCATGAAACTCAATATTTTAGCTTTTTATGGGACAAAAGACAACCAAAACGCCAGGAATACAAATATAGAAAAAATTAATAAAATGCATGAAGATGTATGGATGACAGTGCAGCAAAAACCATCGAAACAAGGCCGAGGCAGTAAAACAACATATCACACCTACATTTTCTTTTTGTGTAACATACTTTTGTGTAACTTGGCTGGTTAATACGTACAGCTCCGGACAGATGAAACGGCTACACCCCATCCACCAGCGACTTGGTTTGGGTCTCAGTGGTTCTGGTAACAGTTGCAGGTGGAGGGAGGGGGGATGTGGGAGGGTGAGGAGGGGAGAAATGTGGGCGGAGTTATATAGGGGGTAGTGTGGGAGGGTGAAGAAGCAGCACAGTCTGGCTGGTGGGAGGGGGAGACGAATGGTTGGGTAGCGGAGACGAGAGTTTGCTGGAGGGTAAGACAGGTGAGTGTGATTAGATGAAAAGAAATTACAAAAAATGAATTATTATAATATCTGCTGCATATATTGCATTTTATCTACTAAATAAAACACTGTCTATTATTCACCACCGTATTTGGGTATCCTACTCATTATTATTATCCTTTGGATATTAGGCAATAAATAAAGATTTTGGACGGTCTTTCGGACCCGAACCAATTTTGTCATAACTTTTTTCTTCAGCTATTTCCGTATTCCTATTATCCCTCGTGCTTGAAGTCTCCCTTTTTATCACTTTCTCCTACGCCCTACATTTTTTTTTTAGGCATAAGGCAGTTTAACTTTCTCTTTAAATAACCATATTTGTCAACAAATATTCCTTTCATTAATCTATTTAATTACCTGTTTTCTTTCAATATGCATTTGTCTAATAATGGGTGTTACACCTTAATTGGCGCCGCTATTTGACGTTTTGAATAAATTTGGTCTAAATTTACGCATATATTGCAGTCTCTCTCAAGTAGGCTGGCAACCTCACACATCCTTCCCCCTGCTTTCTCCTTCTCTCGCTACCCGTTCCCTCCTTTCCTTTTGTAGTACTGTTTATCTATTCTTTCTCATATTTTTAACCTCATTCCTTCTTACAAACTTTTAGTGCCATAGGAATTTCTCCCTTATCACCTACAGTCCTACTACATGAAAGTGGAAAAAACTGCCATCGGGAAAAGAATAACTGGAAATTAATGGCGAAGGCTACGATATTAGTTATTTAGAATGAAAGTGTTGGCAGATACGCATTCTTGACGTGATTATCACAGCCACAGCATTTCGCCTTCATAAAACAGAAGGACTATAGGTTTCATGCATTACCTCCTTACGTCCAGCATTACTGTGCATAACGCCATGTATAACACATTAAGGACCACAAGGACAGTACTGGTAGTCATCGTGATTCTCATGAATCTCTCCATAGGCTATTGAAAACAGTGCTTTTTGCTCAACTTCAGAATTATGTTCTCATCATGGCAATGATAGGCAAAGATAATAAAAACAATATATACAACCAAATTATCATTTATTATACAACAAAGCCCAAACTGCCTCCGTGCTACCTGAAAAAAATTAAATACCTGATCATATATATACTCGTATATATATATATATATATATATATATATATATATATATATATATATATATATATATATATATATATATATATATACGGATGATGCCATGTCGTAGTGCTTAAGGGAATAACAGGGATGACGAAGGTGATAATTGTCGCAAGGGAACGAGATGAAAGGAAAATTTTCTCTACCTGAAGTAAATTCTAATGGACAGTAATAATTCGAGACCCCGTTTATTGACAATAATTTTTATAGATCTGCATGTCGCCGTTATTGCGTCTCGGAACATTTCGGTAGATGATATAACTGATATAAATTGATAAATGGGTAGAGAGAGATCCTTATCGTCTATATTACGTGATAAGTATGATATAGTAATGATAATCTGTCCTGATAGAGTAAATCTTGCTGTGACGGAAGGGTATTTGTAAAGCGAACTAATTTATACCACAGACTGTATCAGAAGTGTTTCTTCTTCGTAAATTGAAGCTCGATGAATACTCTAGACTGTATGCCAGGAAGAAGGTGACCTTGGTGTTTCTCATGAGGGATCCGGTTCGTGGCATAATATGGAGGATGCATAGAGCTCAAATTTATCAAACAGATAGTATCCTCGTAACTGGCCACCTCTTCACCCATTTCCTGAAACTCAGACATGGAGTACCGGGGTGAGAATAACGCCATAATGACTAATACACCACAAACACATGGATATTTATACATCAACGAGAAACGACTGTGGTTCACTTGTATTTTCTATGGACTGCAATAAACACCGTTACTCAGGGCAGACCACCAGTTCCATGTTTTGTCAGTATATACTGAGATGAATGATTCTAACCGAATCAGGTAGATCCTCTCCGTCAACTGAGACAGTGGCATAGTGAATTAATTGTCATGTCTGGTTATTCTTTAGAAACAGTAAAAAAAAATAATGACTTTTTGTTTACCTGTAGAAACAAATAAAATAGTAGTTAGAGGACAAACTTGTGCCACGTGACACTATGCGAAGTCTATCATTGCCATGATGAGAACATTTCTGAAGTTGAGCATAAAGCACTGTTTTCAATAGCCTATGGAGAGATTCATGAGAATCACGATGACTACCAGTACTGTCCTTGTGGTCCTTAATGTGTTATACATGGCGTTATGCACAGTAATGCTGGACGTAAGGAGGTAATGCATGAAACCTATAGTCCTTCTATTTTATGAAGGCGAAATGCTGTGGCTTTGATAATCACGTCAAGAATGCGTATCTGCCAACACTTTCATTCTAAATAACTAATATCGTAGCCTTCGCCATAAATTTCCAGTTATTCCTTTCCCGATGACAGTTTTTTCCACTTTCATGTAGTAGGACTGTAGGTGATAAGGGAGAAATTCCTATGGCACTAAAAGTTTGTAAGAAGGAATGAGGTTAAAAATATGAGAAAGAATAGATAAACAGTACTACAAAAGGAAAGGAGGGAACGGGTAGCGAGAGAAGGAGAAAGCAGGGGGAAGGATGTGTGAGGTTGCCAGCCTACTTGAGAGAGACTGCAATATATGCGTAAATTTAGACCAAATTTATTCAAAACGTCAAATAGCGGCGCCAGTTAAGGTGTAACACCCATTATTAGACAAATGCATATTGAAAGAAAACAGGTAATTAAACAGATTAATGAAAGGAATATTTGTTGACAAATATGGTTATTTAAAGAGAAAGTTAAACTGCCTTATGCCTAAAAAAAAATGTAGGGCGTAGGAGAAAGTGATAAAAAGGGAGACTTCAAGCACGAGGGATAATAGGAATACGGAAATAGCTGAAGAAAAAAGTTATGACAAAATTGGTTCGGGTCCGAAAGACCGTCCAATATCTTTATTTATTGCCTAATATCCAAAGGATAATAATAATGAGTAGGATACCCAAATACGGTGGTGAATAATAGACAGTGTTTTTATTTAGTAGATAAAATGCAATATATGCAGCAGATATTATAATAATTCATTTTTTGTAATTTCTTTTCATCTAATCACACTCACCTGTCTTACCCTCCAGCAGACTCTCGTCTCCGCTACCCAACCATTCGTCTCCCCCTCCCACCAGCCAGACTGTGCTGCTTCTTCACCCTCCCACACTACCCCCTATATAACTCCGCCCACATTTCTCCCCTCCTCACCCTCCCACATCCCCCCTCCCTCCACCTGCAACTGTTACCAGAACCACTGAGACCCAAACCAAGTCGCTGGTGGATGGGGTGTAGCCGTTTCATCTGTCCGGAGCTGTACCTACTTCAGATGGTCTAGGTGTAAAGCAAATGGATTTAGGCTAGATACATGAAAAATTAATGCCTCTGTTTTTGGACGTCACAAGGGATTTTATTTGTTAAGGTGTATATGTGTGTCGGAGCCACCCTTACATAGAGCGTCGTTCGACGCTTTAATTACTTCATTTGTTCCTTACATCTCAGCTATTTAGTCCTCCGCTATAAGAAAATTCAAAAATTATGATTGGTTGGAGATTTCTAGGCGACATGTATGCTGGTTTAGAATCTGAATGACTATGACTTTCTTGCTTTATGACTGAAGACGCTGAGCTAATTTCCGGCAACGAGTGTGAAGCTCCTCGACAGCAAAATAATAACCTTTGAATGTCACGGCCGACCATGAAAACTAGGCTTTTACATACTTTTTTCTGGCATTCTCTACGTTATTTGTTTTCTTATATGATATTGAAATTTACACAAGTTCTGCAGGAAACATGACTACTGTATTGATTTGCTTCGTTTTTTGCATTACTTGAACATTGTTTAAGCAATGTTGAGTTTGGAATTGTTTAAATTTTGTTTTAACTTTTCAGTAAAAATTTTTGTTTTTCACCGTCTTTCAGATGACTGTATGGAAAATAATATCGGAAAAGAATCGTGGGTCTCTTGTACAAAAGCATAGCAAATATAATATGAGTTCCATTTTTCCTGGCAAAATGACAGATTATTGGAATTAGTGCCGAGTCAACAGTGGCAGCAAAGAGTTACCAGATTGGTCGGCCACATAATCCCGCCGCTTTTATGACAAAGAACGAGTTTCAGGAAAGTGTTCGTTCTGTCCTATCACCGGTAATTAACAAAAGCCTTTCAGAGGTTTCACTGAGAAGCCCTTTTCATTGTCATCACCACCAAGCGAATCCAGTCTAAAGCAACAATACAAATCTAACCCAATTTTTCATTCACCACTACCCAGTCTAACGCAGCTTGAAGTAACGCAGCACTAAAATCATCCAGTAACTCCATCTCTTTCCCAGGTAGCACACCGCACCCTTTCCCCCACTGTGTGTCAGTTTTTAGAGCCAGTGTGGTGGAAGATGAGGACCTGACACTATCACCAAAGAGTTGTCAGGAACAGCATCCAAGGATGCTCTGACACTTATCATTCCCCACCAGAACTACAGTTTTTCCACTAGTGACATTGCCCTTAAATTTTCTCAGTCCTAAGGCAGCAATTTTTTCAATAGCAGAGAGAGAGAGAGAGAGAGAGAGAGAGAGAGAGAGAGAGAGAATACATTGCCCATTCCATTAAACATTGTACCTTTTAGCCACAGTATTCAATGTCCTCCAGCTACAGACTAATATTGAGAAAAGAGTGAGACAAAGACTGTTACATGACAGTGCTGCTAGTTCATGACTGGCTGATACACTGAGCACCATAATGTGTCCTGTTACCTTTCCCTCCAAAATACGTTGCTACACCATTAATAATCTGCCGTAAAAACTGCAATATTTATGACGAATAATCAGACTAAATTTTGAAACTGTGTCCATGAAGTATTTAAATATTCTGTTGCCGTTACATAACGAAACCAGCAAGTTGTTTGTATTGATCCGAACTAGTGATTGTCATAATAGACTCCTTATTTGATGCAGATGTTTACCTTCGTGTGCTTGATTAATAATTATTTATTTTATGGGGCTGTGCTTGGCTACCGGGTGTGAGACCTGAAAGGGAAACAGTTGTAGATTCTTCCTCTTGTGGTGACGGTCACCACTTAACAGCAAATTATTTGATGTTTTGGTGCCCTTTGAGCCAATTTATAGTTTATTCCCCATTTACTTTTAAGTTTGGTTCTGCAAGCGTGTACTCCGTTGCGAATCAGCATGCAAGGGGTAAAAGTTAGCCTGAATGGGGAAGTCTTTGAATATTCACAGCTGGCCTAATTCAGAGAAGAACAGCCGAGAAAGCTCTAACATACTATCGGCAATAAACAAAATATTTTTTTTAATTACATGTATGTAATGGGCAATCGTTCTCTGAGCTAGTGGGAACGAAGCAAAGAATGTTTTAGTTATTTAAGCGACCAATACAATGTACTGTAGGTGCCCAGTTGCTATTATGCCTTAGTTATTCACTTCTTGCTTAGCTTCACTCTCGTAGAGTTTAACAGCAAACATGTATTTAATGATCTGCATATAAAAAAAAAATCGATAGCAAGTAAAGGAAATTGGATTCTTTTCACCATGACGTGACGAAAACAAGCATAATTGGCATTATACATTTTACGATGATATAAATATTAAAACAGTTTTTGCAGCAGATATGGAGAGATTTCAGCAATTTATATGACAATGTAGTGATCAGTGAGGATCTTCTGTTTGTTTGTTGCATTTGATAGAAACGATGCCATAGACCAGAGGACGCGATAAGGAGCTATCATCTCTCTCTCTCTCTCTCTCTCTCTCTCTCTCTCCATTCATGATAATCTGTAGGAGCTGAAACTTAACTGCTGTAGGTTGAAATATGAAGGGAAACTAGTATGAGGGAACAAGTGCCAAGAGAAGGACGACGGTGAATGAAGCAACTTTGATAGATAGAAGTTCTGCAGAATGGCAGTGTGATAGTCCAACCATCAGCACAGCAAGATGCCTGTGTAGTACGGGATAAAACGTGGAGAGGTGGCACAATAGATGCATCTCTTTCCGAGGATTTTCCATAAAAGTATCTGTAAACTAATGGAGGGGAGGCAACATTCCGTCTTACTTGTAGGGGAGGTAGTTTATTTGTAATTCCTAGGTTATTTATTCTAATAGCTTTGTTCTGAAATTTATCCAGTCGTTTTAATGCAACTTCACTTCCGCTCCGCAAGGGTGAACAATATTCGAGCTGGGAGTACACATGACTTTCAGTTTTAAAGCTAACTGCTCGTCAATGAAGAAGTTACAGATTGTCTAAAATAAGCCAAGTTTCATTGAGGTAGTTATGAAATAATGCCTCTTGCAAGATAAATTACTGGTCTTAGGCGACTTCAAAGCTGTTAATGGCACTAAGTGAAAAAGTTCCAAGGAATATGTAGGTTCCCATGGCTCTAGAACAAGGATTTCCCATAGTTCTAGGTTCTGGATTTGGCAAAAACTCTAGTAAGTTGAGAATTGTTGTATTCAGACTCTAACAGCCTAATTTTCACCGTAATATTGGTAGTCATGCTAATGATATTGATGACACCCTTTGATGTACTCTCTGGAGAATACTTTATAATATCCAGGGTTTTCTGGAGCGACGAAGTTATTTGCTACTTTTCACATACCTGGCGTCCAGTTACAAGGCTGCAGAGTAAACTGACAAAATCGAAAGATGCCATCTAAAGTGGCTAATTCTTTCGAAACCCATGGACATGGGAAAAAGATTAGGAAGTGGTAATTCCAGGTCATGTTTAAGTGCTTATTGCTGCTGAGAACCCTGGTGAACAGTGCGATACCTTTAAGCCTGTCACTCTGACAGTAGCTGATGAATATTTTAGAGTGTCCAAAATCAAGGATGGAATATGACTTACCAGGCACGCTGGTTACAGGTGATCGGAGTCATGCTGCCAGACTGGCAGGGGATCGGGGGCAGCACAGACATCAATCATGCTGGGCAAGTACTTCATAGAAAAAGAACAAGGAGAGGTATGAAAGTCTCTTGAACACAGGTAGTCACTTCTATTTTAAGCCGTGTAGGAATTCTGCTTCAGACCCACTTCCCAGGTTAACTTTCTTCAGACAGCAGATGGACAGATTGTGTAAGGAGAGAGTGAGTATATTGCTCACTGGGCTGAGTATTTTAAGCAGCTGTAAGTAGCAGAACCTCTCAGTGGAGAGTACAAGCATTAGCTGCTACTACAGCAATCAGCACTAGTGCCATGGCTGCTCTAGATGAAATCGTGAAGGCAGTGGCTAAGTTGAAAAGTGGCTGGGCAGATAGTGCTCGTGGCATCCCAGATGACTTGGAAGTTATTTGGTGGACTTTAATTTCTTCTGCCTGGACAAGGGGTTTGCTAATGCTTGTCCGGAAAGGGAAAAGAGGTCACCATGACTGAAGTGTCTACTGTGGTGTTACAGTGCTCAATATGCCGGACAAGATTCTTGCACACGCGTCCTAGATGTACTTCTGGGGCCGACCTATGCCGATCTCAAGAAAGCATTTCATTCAGTAGATCGAGGGTCAGTATGGGAACTCGTGTGGCTCTCTGGAATTATCTGGCTCATAGCTGGTCTTTATTCAAACACTGAAACGGGAACATACGACTTCTTTCGAGGAAGTTTTGCAGTAAGAAGTGATGTGTCCTTGTCCCCTCACGTAGAAGTGTATCAAGGGGCAGGTAACTGATCCTGTGTCACCTTTGGTGCACAAACTACCCTATGCACAAAGTTTTCCATATCTAAGTATGGAGATATGGTAAAGGGTACTTTTTGCATAAGTCACATGCATCAAGATCGTGCATACACACAGAACCTTATGCACAAAGAAATTTTAACCATATTCCTGTTTTTGCGTATTTACTGTGAAGCAGTTGACACACTAGAAACAGAGGGACAATTTGTGTGCATTTTTTTTTTTTTCTGTCCGCACTTTAAGATTATACGCCCAGATACCAGCGTTATAATGTAGGAAACTTAACTATATGGAACACTTTGTAGATGTACGAACTTATTGCATGTCCCTTCCACTCCCTGCTCACGGACTCGCCACACAACCTCCATGACAAGGTTCATTGTGGGTTGAAATGAGCCTAAGATAAACTAAGTCCACCCCATATGACCTTAACTTTTGAACCCTTGACTTTCCTGACCTAAACAGTTCGTTGTCCCTTCATATTGTATCACTGACTATAGTTTCATCGAAATTCGTCGAGGAGTTCAGGACGTATCGAGCCCACACCTATATGACCTTGATTTTTGACCCCGTGTCCTTGTTGACCTAATCAGTTCATTGCCCCTTCATACTGTATCGGTGACAAATATTTGGTTGAAATCCGTCGAGGGGTTCAGGAGATATCGCGCCCACGCCCATATAACCTTGACCTTGCTGACCTAATCAGTTCATCATTCCTGCATACAGCATCACTGACAAAAGTCTGGTCGAAATCCGTACAGTGGTTCAGGAGATATCGCGCCCAAAGGATATAAACTAAGTCGACCTCATATGACCTTGACTTTTGACCTTCATACATCACTGACAAAATTCTTCTGGAAATCCGTCGATGGGTTCAGGAGATACTACGCTCACAATATTGTTATGGGCACACTGACCCACGCACGCACGGACGGACAGACTAGTCACTTAAAAGGATCCAGATCCGGATCCGTGGATATAGGATCTGGATCCGGATTCGAATGTGCCCCTAAATTTAATTAATTCTCTCTTTGTCCATGGCTCACCTTTTCACAAAATTTTATTGAAATTCATCCAGAACCTTTGGAGATATTGTGCGGGATAATCCAGATGAACATTTCTTCTTTGGCCCATGGCCCGCTCTTCCACAAAATTTCATCTAAATCCGTTCATAACTTTTTGAGTAATTCTGCTAACAGAAAGATAAATAAACCCACATGGGCAAAAACATAACCTCCTTGGGAGAGGAAAAAATTGTGACTGCTTATTTTGTTTTTGTATATTGATGCTACAGTACTGCTGCCGTTGTTGTTTTTGTTATTGTTGTCATTTCTGAAGAAAGCTTTGATATCAACTTTGACTATCACCATACTACCTAATCTGTAGTACCCCTCTTCACAAGGAGTAATACCCCTCCACTGTCCTGTCACTCACATTAACTTTTTATTTTTATTATTTTTTTTTTAACAGATGCAGCTTTAGTTCACTGTCTAATTATCCGTCTTTTCATGACAATCTACTGTCAGTTGGCAACAGTGTATCGTCAGCTTAAAATAGTACGCTGTTAGCGTGTGACAGTTTACTGTCGGCTTATAATAAGTCTACTATGAACTTACAGAGGCCTACCGTTATTTCTAGTACTCTGCTGGAGGCTTATAAGCTTCTACCGCCAGCATAAACGAGTAAAATAATGTGCCATCAACACGAAACAGTCACTGTACGCTTATAATGGTCTACTGTTAGCTTATAATAGCCTTATCTCACCCTATAATGGTCTACCTTCAGACTTCATATTCTTCTGTCATCTATCAGTCTGCTGTTAACTTGTTACTGTCTACTGTCAAGTTATAAGAGGATAAGGTGCTCCAGTTATCGACGGCTCATAAAAAATTAAAGAGGGGTCATAATAATATTAGTCCTGACCCCAGGGTATTTTATGTGTGAATCCAGTAGGTTGCAGGAAGAAGGTTCCTGCCTGTCCACCATCCTCCTTTTATGATAAAGGAGAGGGGGTAAATTTTTAGAAGTAACCAACGTTTTCTTTTATTATTATTTTTATGGTTTCCAATGCAAAATACTGTGCTTTAATTAGTTTTGACCCTCATTTTGGGGGGAAAATCCCCCTTTTGGAATTTTGAGTAAGATTTCCAAAAGTGGGTTTATCCCCCAAAATCAAGATCAAGATTAATTAAAAACACACTATTTTGCATTAAACTAACCTAACCTAACCTAGGCCTAATCTAGGGCCTAACATAGACCGAATGCACATGCCTGCACCAACAAATACGACGCAACATTCATCCGCTACTGAGCGACAGCCTAACCTAAGCCACTATATGACTACCCCTACAAAATTTGCTCCCCCAACTCAAACTAGGCTTAAAAGGTAACTCTTAGTTAGAATAGTTCAGGGACGTAATATAATGAAAATTGGTAACGTTGGTTACTTCTAAAGTTATACCGGAGAGGGAAATGATGGACGTTTGTGCCCAGTTGTATCAGTGCCTTGACGTGAAGGCGTCCCTCATCAGCACCAAGGAAAGGGAAAAGATCGTATAATTTGGTTGCTTTATTAATCAGTGAATTAATTTTAGACCGTTTTCTTCAAAATTCTGAGGACTCTGCCCTTTCACATAATCCGTCCACCTTAGAACCGCTATAGTTTATTCGGTCTCTTTTGAAAGGAGAAGAGTCTTAAACCTTTGCAAGCTGGTGGCTGATTGGTTGTCTGGGTGCATTCATTAGCAAGGATTATTTTAAATTCTTATTATACAAGTTACACCAACGATTTATGACGATAATATTCGTCAGATGAAATATATACATGGTTATGAATTTAAGAAAGTGGCCATACAAAGTCTATCAGATGGCCTCGATACGTGTGAAATATTCTGTTCAGACAAATCACCATTCGGATAAAGTTTTGCTAGTTCCTAGATTTTCTTCTATGCTAAGGAAAACAAAGGTAAACTGAACTATATTGCTGCGAAATTTTGTGATTTGCAGAGGAAATCAAAACTTCACACGTATCTAAGCCCTCTGACAGACTTTGCGAGACCTCGATGTGCCTCCGGCCACCTATGCTGGAGTAGGCATTAGTGGCATAGGTGGAGGTGTGCGCTCTCTGAGTGCTTTCTAGTTTATAGTCTGTATTTGTCGTCCTGATGGCCAGGTAAGTAAATGGTTATCAAAGATGTGTGTGTGTGTGTGTGTGTGTGTGTGTGTGTGTGTGTGTGTGTGTGTAATTTAGCGTGCACCAGGACACAGAACACTAAAATATAAAAGTTTTACCAGCCTAAATATTTTACCAAGATAGACATTAAGTGAAAACCATGAGCGATATTAATTCCCATCTCAATTAGTCTGCATTTTCCCGCGAAAAAAATTTTCAGATTACTATGCTTAACCCGGCCCCAGCGAGAACAACTAATTGGACTGTACGCTTAGGAAATGCCCCCTTGCTTTCAGTAATGGCCAGGTTGCTATGGGGATGTAAAAATTTGGCTGTCCAGGTTCAACCCCCCCAAAAGTATCGGCCCCTTAGGGTACGATGGTTGTGAAAATGAGCAACTTCCGCTGACACACAGGAGTCTATAAATGTGGTGCCTCAAAACATATACCACCCAGTACGAGACTCTTTTTGCAATTTTGAGTTCTAATAATTACAGTCAATCAGTCAATCATTTCTAATAATTACCAAAGATAAAATTTGAACTTGTAATTACAAGATACCTCATATATCACAATGCTTCGTCCATGTTTCAGAATGATACGTGCTATAATGGGGCCGATACTTTTTTGGGTGGGTGTATATTAAATTTACACTCGTAAATCGCGAGGAATATGCTTAACTCAGAAATCGGAATCTTGTTAACTCCAATGTTTTTTTCCCGCTTGGAGATGGTACAGAGGAATGTAAATTCGCTTGTTTTCCTGAGTCAGAGGTTATACTGTATGCTTAGGTTACTTGAATGTTGTGAGGAAAAAGAGTCATTCATGTATACTTGCTTGTCATTATTTAAAAGGAAACCTGCTGATGAAGTAAAGAAATTGATGACTGTATTTGGTGAAAGCCGCTGGGATAAGATTATTGAATTCTAGGAAAAAGGATATATGCAAAATATATTAGCTCGCCTCTCTCTCTCTCTCTCTCTCTCTCTCTCTCTCTCTCTCTTAGGACTTTATTGCATTATATCCTCTTATATTTACCACAATCTCACACTCAAAATTATGACCAGTGTTTGAGAACCAGAAACATCCTTAACTTCAAAACGTTAGAGAGAGAGAGAGAGAGAGAGAGAGAGAGAGAGAGAGAGAGAGAGAGAGAGAGAGAGAGAGAGAGAGAGAGAGAGCGTGCAACAGTGTGCAACATAGCAGGACAGTGTGTAGGTGGCATTGTGTGTAACGTAATGATCTGGTGATGCGCTCTGCTAGGCACTGTGTGCAATGTGGAAATGTTATGAACGTGTTTGTACAGCACGAGTTTGTGTTTATAGTGTTAGTGCTATGTGTTGTGGTGTTATGAATGTATGTATGGCTCGGTAGTGTTGGTGTGTGGTGATGCGGGATTGTGTGCGTGAGATGTGCAGTTGTGGTGATAGTGTGAAGACGTGCCTGATGAAGTGTGATGATCTCCAAAATGAGCTATTATTATAATATGCTTTGTGTGTGTGTGTGTGTGTGTGTGTGTGTGTGTGTGTGTGATCAGTAACATGTATGATACTGACAATTCTCTCTCTCTCTCTCTCTCTCTCTACGACCCTGTGTCCCTCCCCTCCGCTCATACTTCACCGCACTTCTTCCTTCCTCTTCTCTTCCCATACTTCTTCCCTTCCTTCCTTTACTCTTGTCATTTGTCTTCCTTTCCTTCCTCCCCTTCGGTACCGCTATTCTTGCTTCGTTTCCCTTTATTCTATTCCCCTTTTCGTTTCTTCTGCCCTGTTTACTCCTTCGGTCCTCAACTCTTTTTTCCTTTCTTTTCTTTTAATTCTTGTCTAATTTGTTCTTCCGTCTGTCTTTCGCTTTTAATTTGCTCTCTTTCCTTCCTCTTCACTCTACTTGCATATACACTCCAGTTTTACTTTTCCCATCCGTTCAGTTTCATATTCTATCCCTTACCAGGTTTTTCCGTCATTTCTACTTTTACTATTTTATATTACAACAGCAATAATAATAACCAGAACACCGTAAAATTGTCCAGGGATAATTTTCATAAAGAAAGACTTCCCTCAGCTTTTTTTTTTTTTTTAATTCAAGGAAGAAGGAACCAAAGGCCAGGAGCCTGTAAATTGTTCCCTCCAAGAAAAACAAAACCAAGATAAGAGAGCCAAATTCAAGAGCTGTTCTTTTTCGAGATGCTTGGACACACTGCGTTTGAAAAACAGGAGATCATAGGCAGTAGGAAATACAGAGAGAGACAGTTCCAGAGTTGACCTGCTGCATACACGAAGGACTGGGAGTAACGGTTAACTCTTGCATTAGAGAGTTGGACAGAAAAGAGATGAGAGTTTGTTGCTAGACTGGTGCTATGCGCCCGCCGTAGTAGTGGAGGGATGCAAGCAGACAGTTCAGAGGAGCAGTGACCATTAAAGTAGCGATAGAAAAGAGATAAAACATGCAACAGTGTGGCGAAGATACAAAGGTTGAAGGGACCCAGTAAGAGGAGAGTTGATAAGACGAAAAGCTTATGCCTACACCTTGTTGAGAAGACCTGAATGTGGGGAGCCTCCTCACACATGAGGGTTATACTCTACATACACTACACAGGGGTGAATAAAACCCGTGTATAAAGTCAACAACTGTGCGAGAGTAAAGAAGGTACAGAGTCGGCTTAGCACACCCAATCTCTTGGAAGCAGATTTTAAGAGTTAATGTTCTTTCCATGATATTGCCAACTAGAAGCCGAGGTATAAAGGGACTTTGAAGTCAAGGTCACTTACCTTGTGGATGTCACCTCTGGTCATCACAGTCTATAAGTTCACCAAGTATGGTGGCTGTAGCTTTAAACCTTCACGGAAATTTATGTAACACCCGGAATATCCGGAAAAGTCCCAATTTGATCAAATTTCCCGTTTGTGCAGTCATATTTCGGATGTGGAAAGTGATGCAATCGACCCTTCGTCTCTGACCATGCTTTGTTCATTTAGCTTTTGAAATCCCTAAACCTTCTCTTCTAGGAAGGTTGTTAGGTTTAGAAATTACAAACACACTGCCCAACATCCAATTTGTTGTGAAGTAGATCAGCGTCTGAACTGCGGCGATTCTTTTGACCATTCTTTTGATCATTTAGTGAAGACACATAGCAGTGTGTTCAAATCTATCTTTAATCACCACTGTCCAATGCTAAGAAGACAATAACTGTACTTGGTAATTCATCAAACAATTCTCTCCATAGACAACATAGGTAAGCTGAACGAGAATGGCTCTTGCAGTGAACTGACCTGCCTTGTCAGCGTTATGTGTCTGCGAGAAGGGCTGTTGTCTGCACTGTAAACTCCCAGAAGACAATGTATTACCAAAGTAAAGCTGATTCATGTGGTAGTAATAAAAATTTTGGCTGCCGTTATAAATTGCTCAGTGAGAGGAATATAATTGCGAAAACCAACCTTCAGAAATGATGTTCGTCTAACTTCCAATTTTGTTTCATTCTTCACAGCTAAGATATCTTGTATAAGAAATGCGTTAAAATACTTCCTTCAGTGAACAGTACTCATTTAAGTTCTAATTACGGTGGAAAATAGGGTATATGCGTTCATCATTTCTTTCACTGGACTGGAATAAAGTTATATATCAGAGACGTTAATAAAGCATTTTGCCCACATGATTCGCTTAACGAGTCACAGATGTCAGCAGTGTATGAGCATGCAGCTGCAGACTTTGTAAAATATTTAATAGATACGTTGAGAGAGTAACTTTGCAGTCTGACAAACATGCCTTGCTGCGGCCACTAAGCACGAAACCTGGACTCGATGTTCAAAGTACTGTACGTTAAAATATCGTTCGGTCTCCAACCTGTCGTTCTTGTCTATTGAGCAGAGGAGGATACACTTGACCAACTCCTACTGCTACTAGAGCGAATCGGAGTCTTTCCCTTCGTCCAGTCTCCTTACAGAAAAGATCTCCTCACTCCCTGAGGCTTTTTACATATTCGTTCACGAAATTTTGCTTGATCATCTGCATTTTTTGGTGTTCTCTATGGCGCCTCTGTGCTCCATAAGTCGTATATGTCGGAAAGATAGAGAGTAGAACTTCAACACACCTGCTCAGAATCGGTTTCTCTTCTTTTGGAGTTCCCTAAGAACTGGTTGTAGGAGCAATTCTATTCACAGTTTACACTAATAACTTGTCGCCCCTGGTTGGCGCACATGATGTGGTAGATTACTTTTATGCTGATGGGCACTCAATTTTATGTGATTCTGACGTATTTTACGATACAAGGAATGCAACAGAATTCCTAATGTTTCATGTTACGAACTAGATAGCAAGGGGGAGACCTAACAGTTTATGGCAAAACCGAGATCATTATTCGAGGGAAACAGAAAGGATGATGACGCTGCGAATACCTTGACTCTTGAAGTTGCCGTCACAACTTCGTCCACTAAGCTCTGTTCGAAACTTGGATACAAATTATTTAATCTCGAAGCTAAATTACAAGGAACGCATTATTCAGGTTATAAGAATGTATAATTTGCACATCAAAATTAGTAATAGTACTGTTTTGTAAAATTATGAAAGGACGTTGTCCTTTATCACTGTTAGCATGTGTCTCCCGTTCATTTTTGCAGTGCTTTATGGACCGGTCTTTCAAATAATGTATTAAAGGTTCAGACTGATTCAAACAGGACGGCAAGGCTTATGTTCGGTCACCGTCCGAGAACTCCTACAACCTCATTTCTAACCGAGTTGCACGGCCTCGCAATAAAGGTCAGAACAGAATTTAAACTGTGACCTACAATTTCAAGGTCGGTCTTTTGATGAACTGTCTTGCTAAAATGTTAAAACTTCCATGAGCATCCCCAGGTGTGATATTTCAAGATGAAGATGTTCCAATGCGTCTCAAGGCACAAATAGCTGCTCATCAGTTACCTTTTCTAATCAGTTGCTTTCTAATATGACCCCTGAGATGTTATTCAGGCAAGTGAAGTAAGCGAATAGACTTAGCCAGGTAGTAGTCAAATGGTGGAATATAACGCCAAACCGTGCTGCTTGGGAAACTGTTAACAATACAGCTGAGTTACACACGTCAATGGAAAGCTTTAAAAAGGCAATATGTGTTTTGAATTATTCTTCTCAAAACTGCCACCAAAAAGCTGTAAAAGTTAAAAAATTCCGAAGTAGGCACTAAATCTGTGTGTGTGTGTGTGTGTGTGTGTGTGTGTGTGAGAGAGAGAGAGAGAGAGAGAGAGAGAGAGAGAGAGAGAGAGAGAGAGAGAGAGCGAGGAAGAGTATCATTCATTATTTCCATTCACCGTTATTGATACTGTGATCTATGCGGTTTTCCTGTAATATTCAAAGTTTTATCTGGCCTACACTTCCTCTAATAGTAATGTCTCAGTGTAATAGCACCGTAGTCCTGTTGGAGAATATTACATAAGTCTTTCTTCCCGGCTCGTGTGTCGAGTCTCCAGGTGGAAGAAACAACCTCGCTGTCAGATCTTCATCGAGTTAGTGGGGAGTTTTGGTGTGGTGACCCGTCGCCAAGTAGGTACAACAGGATATCTCCTCGCTATCCAGGATGTGCCATGAGTTCATTATCCCAGTACTTCATCACTGGATAGCTTAAGGATGACTTATTTGTACTATTGAAATGGCTTCTCAGATTTCAAAAATTGCATCCATAGTACTGAATAAAGCCTAAAACGCTAAACTGAGCACACTAATTGAGTCAGGTGTACGTCCTGTCATGCTTTTTGACATGACGGTCCAAAATATTTGTGATAATCTGCACAACTGGAAATATGATGCATCATTGAAAACTGTGCATAGCCACCAGGTAAGTGGGGCTCCACGTGTTCTTTTAAAACAACAGCATTTGCATGTTTGCCTCCTTGAACACGTTACTGACTTTCAAATATGGGCGCCTGAAACTTCATTTAATATATTACCAATATACATTAGGTGCTTGCCTTCCGTTAAATCTTTTCAGGGGCCACTCAAAACCTTCTCATTTTTTGACAATTTATGTTGTGATGGGTTTAGTTGTTGCCACTTCTGCAATTGAAGTCTGTATTGTACGAGTATATAAATAATCTCAAAATTCTTGTAACTGCAAATATGGTTACGTGTTTCGAGCAGTAATTATTTACTCTGAAAGAACTGGTGCTTCATTCAATAAAGACTATATTATTATTATTATTATTACTATTATTATTATTATTATTATTATTATTATTATGCCTCCGCCCACCTATGGTAGAGGAGGCATTAAGTGAATGGTAGGTCCGTCCGTGCGTGCGTTCGTATGTGCATGGGTCCGTGTGTCTGTAACAGTGTTGTGGGAGCGATATCTACTGAACCCATCGACGGATTGCCACCAAACTTTTGTCAGAGATACAGTAAGAAGGGACGATGAACTGATTAGGTCAGCACGGTCAGGGAGTCAAAGGTCAAAGTCATATGGGATCTACTTAGTTTATCTTTAATCTCACTTCAACCCACAATGAACCCTGTCATAGAGTTTGAGTGTCGAGTCCATGCACAAAGCTTGGCAGAGGCATACCGAGCGATGTTTTGCATCGACAGCTGGGGGCCCATGTTCTCGACGTTTCATTAGCAGTAGTAGTAGTAGTAGTAGTAGTAATAGTAGTAGTAGCTGCAGCAGCAGCAGCAGAAGTAGCTTTCCATTTTTTTTTTTTTTTTTTTACAGTTCAGTGTCTACATGAGTGGTTACTGGAACATACTTTTGCGTCAGATAAGCTGGGTTTCTCTGGCATTGTGATATTACTCATTGTCTTATTTAGATTTCACGGCTTCAGTTATTCGAAATGTTATATAGGGAAGGCATTAAGTTAGGTTGGGTTGGGTTAGATTAGCCGGAAATAGGCTTGCTTGTGAGTCCTGATTTCTAAATACAACACTACCGCTATACAACATTTCGAAAAAATTAATCCGTGAAATCTAAATCTGGCAGTTCGTAAAATCACAATGCCGGCGTCTCACCTGCTGCCTCCAATTTATTAAGCTGTGTGTGTGTGTGTGTGTGTGTGTGTGTGTGTTTTAAAGATTTACCTTTCATCATGAACTTCATATCTCTTTTATAATGTTCCCAGTCTGTGGTCAAGAGACAAGAATATAGATACAGTAACTTTCATCCTCCTCCTCAGAATTTTTCTCTCCTGTCTCCCATACATTAGTTTTCCTGTTGCATTTCTTAACCAACCTCCATATCATCTATCAATTTCAAGTGTAAATATCGTTTGATGTAAAGAGAGTGTTGCTTGTACGTTGTGGCAACGAATAATTTGCCTCCGAATCAAGCAGTAGGCGTGAGAGTGATCATGGTGCAGTTGGTAAGGTGCTGCGCTATGTCTGTTAGGGATGGCTGTTAGTCCTACTATTGGCATAGACTCTGTTATTTCTATATCCCTTTCTTGGCTATACCTGCATCCTAATACTTTTTTGACCTTCTTCTTGTCCCCTATTGATAATAATCTTTATGTGTTAAGTGCCTGGATATCAGAAATTAAGAAGCAGCGTGGATATTATTTTATTTTCTCGTCTGTGTGGATATGTGGTCAGTCCTCCCACTAGAGTTAATAGCCGTCCCTCTTTTTTTTTCTTTTTTTCCTTTTTTATCATTCTCCATCTGCTTCCATCCTCCTGGTGCTGTATAAGTTTGGGAGGAGTTCTAATTAAGACAAGTCAATAGCTTAGACCGTCGCCAGCTCTTCATTTCTTCACGACTTTAGGAGCATTATTAGGCAGAATATTGGCTTACAACGTTAAAGGGATTTGAATATGCGAATTTCTGGATGACAGAATATGTGAATGATCAGGAGTTAAAAGGTAGTCATTATTTTATATACACAGCATCTCTGGGATAGTCCTCTTCATTCTTTTTCTACACTGCTCGCTAGTCCTTTAAACGCAATGTTTCTAAGCATCTAGAATAAAAAGATGTTGTTTTTGACTCACTCTTGATTATATGTAAGCATTAAACAAAATCCTGTTGATATCTTGCTTTTGGTGTAATTTCGATCCGTAGCTGGGATATCGGATACGGAGTATCCGAGAAATTCTATGACCTTTCGGACTGTTAACCACGTAGGTGAAGTGAAAATATCGCTTTAAGTATCTGAGGAGAGTAAAAGCGTGCAGGCCTATCATGTAATAAATCATCCTTTTTTTTTTCCGCCTCCTTCCAAGTGTAAGAAATGTTGCATACATCCTCACAGCCATTTACGGTACTTTGAAACACACACACACACACACACACACACACACACACACACACACACACACACACACACACACACACACACACACACACACACACACACACACAAGCATATAATTATATCTCCAGTCAACGTCGAAATCTCGTACGCTTTCCAAACTCATTTACTTGTCCTCTCACACACTCACACCCATCAACCCACACTCTCAGAGCCTCATGAGATTTATTAGTACACATTCATTCCCCAGATATTACAGTCCGCCTCCACCACCACCATCACCCTCACCGCTGGATAGCCTGGGTGAGAGAAAATGTAGGAATGAGATTTTTGTTATATCATTTACACCCACTGCCTGCTGATTATAGTGATGGCTGTTTCTCTTAAAATGTAAATGTGTGTGTGTGTGTGTGTGTGCGTGTGTGTGTGTGTGTGTGTGTGTGTGTGTGTGTGTGTATAAATGTACTAATGCATTATCATTCTGCAGGCGACCTATAGATTGATAAATCTCTCTCTCTCTCTCTCTCTCTCTCTCTCATCAAAATCTAAAAGATATGAAGAGTGACTGAGGACAGTGTACTTGCTCTCTGTTTAAAGGTAAGAAAAGTTTGATTTAAAAAAAAACACATAATCATATAATTCATTACTTCAGAAAGCTTGGGTAATGGAGAGACAGTGATGTTCTTTACTATAGTCATCTTCCCAGTATGACTAATGGTATGAAAGTATTAGACTATCAAGTTAATCTGTCATTCAGTACTCCTTAGTAATAACATCCTGGAGCAAAGGAAAAGCTACAGAATTCATTGTTACTGGTTCTAATGTCAGTTTATTGAAATACATATTAGATCGCATAAATCAGCTGTTATCCTTATGTGGCTCCATCATTATATCATCCCCATCTCTTGAAGGAGACTTTTTCCATTTACAAGGTAGAATAGAGCAGTGTTATTACCCCATGTGAAATGCACGCCACCAAATTTAAGGCATTATGAAAAGAAGAATGCATGTTAATTTTAGTGTGCGTTTTATTCAGCTTGAGACTGCATGACCACAAACCTAATTCATGATCTTTCTCCTGCAGCTGTAAAAGTACCTGGACTCCATATGGTGTTTTGTATGGCTCTCCTTTAAGACGCATTATCGAAGGGTTTACGGGACGGGGGGAGGAGAATTTTTGTTGTTCTGTCCGTTTCTTTTAGTTGTGGGAATAGTGTATGTTTAATGATATCAAGATTACTCCACTTTACTGTAACCTTGATAGTTTGTGAGGTGTTCTCTCTCTCTCTCTCTCTCTCTCTCTCTCCCTCTCTCTCTCTCTCTCTCATCTCGATTTTTTTTCCAGGAAATAATAGTTCAGCAGGTTCCCGAATAGTAAACCCGGGGACAACAAGGACTACATTCTGTAATTTTCATGAAAGGTTACAATGGAAAAGGAAATATGCTGCAAACAGTTGTGAGCCTAGAGGGCATAACTTTTGGTGCGCAGTGAGGGTTCAGACTCTTGTGCTGAGGATGCTGAGGAAAGGAAGCTTCCAACATCATGCGAATATAAATGGTTATATTATTAATGATATTCGATCATTACCTGCCTGTGAGAATAAACCGAATTTGATATGCAGTGGGAGGTGGTGGACGAATGAATGAAGTAATGGGCTGGGTCCTGTAGGAAAGCAGGTGTTTGCAGTAAATTTCCAGGGATATGAAATCCTTTAAAGTAGTTTTCACCGTTCTTCCATGATGGCCCACCGTCACTGCTTAATACCGCGAACCTGAACAGCAATAATGGATGTGCCGTAATAGACACGCGGGGAAGTAGTACGAATGCAGCGATGTTGACAGATTGCTGGAGTCAGTCAAGGACCTTAAAAAACGGGCCAGCTAATTATTGCCAGAGCTGGATGTACAGGTGTATAATATGTTGGCTGACTCAAGAAATGACCAACCATACGATCACAGTCTGATTATATGTATTCCAATTTCAGTCCATCCGAAAAGCCAGAGTAACAGTTCTATACAGTCCTATACTTACGGGATTAAGCCGTCTGGCAACAGATAGATAGATAGACAAGAGTTCTGTGTATGGAAGAAACATCAGAAAAACATATTTTATGGCTAATCAAAGTATTCTTGCAACACCATTTTGCTCTTTTCTTTCCTAATTCCCGACTGTGGCTTTATTGACAACGTATGATGGAGACGAGAGAGGCCATGAGAAACAGGAAGGACCCGCGGCATTATCTGCTCACCGCCTTATTAACTGGTTACTTGGCCACCTCCCACACTAGCCACAAAAAAGGAAGAGGAAATAGGAACTGAGGGAGAAGAATAGGAAAAAGGAAGCTGACGAGGGGAAAGGAGAAAAGGAGAGACGGATGAGTGAGGCGTATAAGTCATTTCCCATCAAAAGCGAATATTTTCTCCTCACGGAAATGTTAAGCTCCTCAAAGACTTCTCATTTTTTGGCCGAGGGAGAAAAGCGATTTAAAGGCAGCTCAGTGTCCTGTCAACTTGATGATTAACGAAGAATGAGGGAAATTTTTGCGTCGGCGTGGTGGTGGTGAGGGTGACAGAGGACTAGGCTGGAGGAGGGGGGCGATTCCACTAGATTTTCATACCGTCTGGCGTTGTCCTAGAAACCGAATGTATTTACCTGAACAGCAATGATATGAAGGTGCACAGCGTTAGAAAAGTGTGTGTGTTTGTGTAATTTTTTTTTTTTCACCGGGTCGGTCAGGATCACTTGATGGTCGTGATCGTCAGCTTTTACCCTCCCGGAAGGGAGCTGAGAGCTCATATAGTCCGATCTAAGGGCAAGGCTGTGACCTTCACACACGCACACACCCGTCCCCTTCCTCAAGGGAGACAGTCACCACCCACTTCGTCAGTGAAACTTTTCGCAACCTGAGCGAGGCGCGAACTCCCGTCCACCAGTTGGCAAGCGAGAACGTTACCACTGTGTGTGTGTGTGTGTGTGTGTGTGTGTGTGTGTGTGTGTGTGTGTGTGTGTGTGTGTGTGTGTGTGTGTGTGTGTGTGTGTGAGAGAGAGAGAGAGAGAGAGAGAGAGAGAGAGAGAGAGAGAGAGAGAGAGAAATACGAAGAGAAAAGTAACAGAGCCACGTGGTATATGCATGTGATTTTTTTTTTAAATTCTTTTTCACATGCGCATCACCAACCATCCAATCCCAGAGTTCGTCTTGAGGAGTCTCACCAAGAACGCCTCACGATTTCCTGTCATTTCCACCGCATTTCCATTCCATTCCATCTCACCAAGCAACCCTCCTAAATACAAGCAACAAACACCTTGCTACAGGAAGTGGTGATAATGGTTTGGTGCTGTGGTGCTGGCAGTGGTGGTGGTGATGGTGTGGTTGTGGTAGCGGCGTGAGTGTGGTAATAGTGGTGGGGAGTGGACAGAAGGATGAAGTGGAGGAGTACATGTGGAAAGGTGGCATTGAGAGGCATGTGGTGTGACTGTAATGGTGGTGGTGGTGTGGATTGGTAGTGGTGATGTTGGTGATGCGGTGTGGATGTGGTGTTGCTGGGGTGGAGTAGATGTAAAGATGAAATGAAATAGTACATGTGGGAAGGTGGCATTGAGTGACGAGTGATGGAGATAGATGGAAGGGGTGAGTAAAGGAGTACAAGAGAGAATGTGACGTCAGTGGCAGGTGAGGGTGGTAAGGTAGGGTAGAATTCCTGAAAGCAATTTTCTCGCAGTTATCTTTTACGAGCGTTAACAGCAATTCCATACTAACCCTTGCCAGCCTTTGAAGACCCTTACTCTGCCGTAGTCTTGAATATATAAGCCTTAGGAGAGCACCCTACGTCCCTGGTAAGTCTCATGTAAAAGAAAAAAAAAATCAGTGTTTTTTTAATTCGAAACCTGGAGCGTTAGTGTTTGATCTACTTCTACCTGACGCTTCTACTGCACACTACCGAGACAATCAATCATTTCCTGTGGCACCCTCGGGGATGCATAGGGCCTCGATGAACTCACACCACCACATCCTATCTTGTACTAACTCCTCAAGATCTCCCCAACACTCATCTCCAGCTTCCCGTCTCATTGTCCTCACCCACGTCTCTTTTGGCCTTCCTCTACCTCTCCTACCAAGTGCCACCCACCCTGGTGTACCTTGTACTATTCCCTGTCTCCTATACACATGTCCTAGCCACTTCCATCGTGAGAACCTAACATATTCATCGACCGGCTGCACTCCCGTTATTTCTCCAATTCTACTATTTGGTATCCTTTCTCACCACTTAACTCCTAATATTCTTCTAAGTGCTTTATTTTCAAACACCAAGAATTTATTTTCCATGGTCACTGTGCTGTACCAAGACTCGTGTCCATAAATTAAGATACTCCTAACCATTACCTTATAAAGTTTGATTTTTGTATGCACAGAAAAATTGTTATTATTCCAAATATTTTTAAGCATTCCCATTGCCTGATTAGCCTTCTTTAACCTTTCCTCGAATTCAAAGTTCAAAGAACCATCCTTGGCTAAATAAGTACCTAAATATTTAAACCTATGAACTTGCTTTACAACCATACCTCCAATTACACATTGCTGCGCATTTTCCATATTCATATTGATTATTTCAGTTTTTCCACAATTAATAACCAAACCCACCTTGCGACCTTCACTCACCAAACAGTCCAACACTCTCTGCATCTCTTCTGGCCCATCACAAATCAAAACTATATCAGGAAAAGAGAAAAAAATCATGTTTTAATGTGAATAATTCTGTAGCGTATATGTGTTAAAAGGAAGGAATCAAAAATATTAGTCATGTTTGGGATACATGGCGTCTGGCAATGAATGAATGAATTATAAAAACAACAATAATAACTAATACAACAACAATAACAACAACTACAACAACTACTACTACTCAATCAATCAATCAATCAATCATCTTTATTTCGTATTTAACATACATATGACCAGTAAGAGGGACAACAGCTTATCATTCTTACCAATAAAAATCATATCCACTAATGTATCATTTCAGAAAAAAAAAAGAATTCTATTATGTAGCAGCAGCAGTAGTAGCTGTAGCAGTAATGAATATATAAATGATAATTTGGGACTGCCCATTTAGTGCAGAAAAGTGCCTGAAACTGCATAGTGCCTTAACCTGATTGGTCAAGCCTCAACGAGACAAGAATGAGACACTGGCACAAGGGGACAAAGCGCCCTGATCATTACCCTGCTGGGCTTCACACCCACCCGGGTCTTCCACTACAAAACTTACGAGAGAACTCCAACAGCATCATAAGAAATATCTACACACGTGGCATCAACATCACTCATTGCGTGATGTGTTGTCTGCTTCACCTCTCTCTCTCTCTCTCTCTCTCTCTCTCTCGGTTCCGCATCAGGAAGAAAAAGAATGCATGAAAAAGCAGTCAGCATTAACAAGCAAAAGACGAAAAGCAAGAGACCGTCCCGATTCCGTTAGTGACGTGCAGCCAATCTCTCACAACAACACAGTCTTGGCTGACAACACCACCCCATTCAGTCATCCGTCTTAGTCCCTTCTTTCTCATCTCTTCCTTCTTGTATCCGGTCCTCTCCGTCATTCCCCACAACATATTCTTCCCCTTTCCTCCCCTACTACTCTTCGTCACTTCCCCAGCTTGGCGTCCCTTGCGGCGGAGTGACGACTAGAGTGGGGATAAAGCCAGCGACACGAGGATGACAGAGAAGGTGACGGAGAAGGCACAAAAATAGGCACGAGGAAGATGGAAGATTGAAGAGCATAGTAGGACGACAATGGTGAGGTGAGAATACTACATGGCAAGAATGGAATAAGTTTGTGAGGAGGATCGTGGAGGGTAAAGAAGATAGAAGAGGCAGGGGAGGGAGATGTAAAGGAGAGAAATAAGGAAGGAGGGGCATGGAGAGAAGAAGAGACTGAGAGAAATTAGTTAGAATGGGTTGGGACAGAATTGAGCGGAAAGGAGAAATAGTGGGAAGTAAAACAGGCAATTAAGAGGCATGAATAGGAAACATGGGTGAGTATGGCAGGAAAGAGAGATGGTTGAGTATAAGTAAAGGGTAAAGAACAAGGCAAAGTGCGAGGTAAAGAAAGGGCATACAGTACAAACAAACTATTAACAAAGTCTGTGAGCAAATACATGGCATTTCCCCAAATATTTTCTTCTTATACCCGAATGCAATTAATTTCCTGCATTTGTTGTTCATATCACAGAACAGACAGGTTTCAGAACACGTTCGAATCCAACTCGTCTTGTATCGTAAACGCGTTCAAAGCCGACCAGAACGTGCATTAAATAAAATTATTGTTTTGGCGTCCGTTGGCTCTGATCCCGTCTTTTGGTATCTTTTGGTACCTTTGCACACATCTTTTTTATTTCACTTACTGGATCATAAGATAACTTTAATGACTTCAATGAAACATGCTAAAAAAGTTTCTCGAAATTCCAGATCCAGCTTCATGTACTCTGGCTTAGAAATAAAGTCAGTAGGACGTGGAAACATGCGGTAGCAAGAAGGCTGAAAACACTACAAAAACACAAAAATAAATTAATCAAAGCATTATCTGTTTTGGAAATGTAAAAGCTCACAATTCTAAGGAGATACTGAGTACTGAGGACTGTGCATGTTACCACCAGCAAAACTGGCGTGACTAATAGACCCACAAACTTGCAAACTATGGCAGCCATTTGTGTAAATTTACGAGAAAACAAAAGAAATATAATGGAGCAAAAACACATTACGATGAAATTGGTACATGCAAAAGATGTTTGGGTTAGTAGCAAATATACCAAGACAACCATCTGCACTATATTTGCCACATGATGGATAATGCATCGTTAATGAGAATGATGTGGATGGTGGTTGCTTTTTTTTTTTTTGTAAAACCAGTAGATAGATCAGTCACGGATATAAATGTGTCTGCAAACCTAAAATTATTATAAAGAACTGGGCCAATCTGATGTATGGGCAAGAAATCAGATTGTTAAAGAAACGAGCACCGATTACAGGTACGTTACAACTGTTTGGAGTGGAAAAGATGCAGAAAATTCAAATGTCAAAATATCCTACTGATGTCAGTGGCACACAGCTTAACACTACTTGGTTCATGCCAAATAATAATGCATTATTACGAAAACATACAAACACTGTTGCCTTCAACCAAGGAATCCAGTTGCTTCGAATCTGGATCCTACGAAGGGATGTATACCTTTCTAGAAACATAGACTGTATTTGGGTGATAATTATCTAAATGGAATAAGTGCAGGAGCAAGCGATACCCCTAGTAAATGGAAGCATCATGATTAAAGAATGACTCTGGCTTCCGACTTAGAAAAATGCCCAGTTTTGTGAAGTTATAATACTGAGATAAGGAAATTCATGCCTGATCAAACCTGAATGCAAATTAAGGTAAAGTTTAAGAGGAATGAGGATATTTCATGCGATATGAGTATAACTGAGGCTGCTCCTGAGGACATATAGGAGGCAAGGAAGAAGGTAGACGGATATGGTAAGTGACTATGAGGAAACTAGGCATGGAAGTAGATGCTTTGGGACTGACAACTGACTGAAATGAATAGGTGAAGTACCGTAAATGAGGTGACGTGCATGCATGATAAGGACTGAACCCTTTTTTTATATATAGAAGTAAACAGAATTACTCTAACCCATGCGTGTATGCAAAATGCTTGAATAACAGATATATATATATTTAAAGGCTTTTCCAGGTGAAGTCGAGCTTAACAGGCCTATCATTATTAGAATAACTGTAAAAACATTTCATCAGGGTTCCCGTTGGACTGTAAACAAAAGTCGCCGAACACCCATGATACAAGATTTTCTTATATATATGGACAATTGTTCAAATTTGGTTAACAAAAATCAATACTGAAAGTATATTTCGAAATCATTTTGAACTCACTTTTTTCACGTAGTTCACTGAATGCAGTCTTCACGGGTATCGAGCACTGGCCTTTGTACTTATGGAGTTCCTGGTGCTTGATATTTAATAGAATATATAATGATGGTGGGAAATTATGATGATATAGCTGGTTAGGAAGGGTGTTGGTTCAGGTACAAGGTGTGACACACACACACACACACACACACACACACACACACACACACACACACACACACACACACACACACACACACACACACACACACGCACGCGCCACAAATCCACATGAATTTATAGACAACTTTTTTTTATATCAAGTTGCCTAGGCACAAGTGTTTATTTGGAGTTGTTGCTGGCACTATTTTGGCACCAGTAATTTAGAAATCAGGATGTATGAGAAGAACTATACTAGGTCTTGCTAAACACTGCTTGATTTAAGAGCAAGTTGTTATAAATGTTCTCTCTCTCTCTCTCTCTCTCTCTCTCTCTCTCTCTAAGTGCCGGAACCTGAAGAGTACCGTAACCGGAGTATTTGCACGAACTGGCAATACATCTAGAATCTCGCTATAGCCTGCGGGCAATTCGGTCCAGGAGAATGTCCATGTGATAGTGGAGAGAGAGGACAGTGTGGCTGGATATTGGTGACGTAAATTTAACTGGGGAATGACCATGATGTTATGGGGAGGGGACATGTGAGGGTGGGGTGGGTGTGGGGGTGATGTGGGCGTGTGAAAAGGGGGTGAAGTGGGTGTTGAGGTGTTGGTATGCATCAGTGTGAATTTAATAGGATGTAAGGGCTAGATATTTGGAGCAGGTGTTTTGAAAGACTAATTGAAGAAGTGTGATTGTAAAGCATGCCGTTACTTGAGGAAATTAGTAAGTAGCATTGCCCTACAAATGGATGCGAGTCTGATGGAATAGTATGAGTTTGAAGAGTATGAAAGTTGAGATAACTGGAGAGGATGTGAGTGCCGTGGAGGGTATATGGAGTGTAAGTGTGAGGGTTCGTGGACGGATGCATGGGGTGACGGATAAAGTGTGTACTGAGGATTTTCTGAAGTGACTGTATGGAGCTGCTGTGGCTCGGTGGTGACGTATTCATCTCGATATGCGTGTTTCTCGAGAGTAATTCTCAACCACACGCCATAGCGGACTCTTAACATGGGTGATGGTTCTAGTTAATATGCTTTATAGTCGTATTGTCGAACCCTGTGAGATCAACAGCCGACACATAAGAGGTGTGACACACATAAACGTAAGAAACACAAACACACACACACACACACACACACACACACACACACACACACACACACACACACACACACACACACACACTTTCACATACATCACTTCCTAGGGCCACTTCATTCCCATTCATACTTTGCCAGCATAAGATGAGTTAATTCTAACAAACACTCTCCCTCCGAAAGGAACCAGTCCAACAGTGAACAAGATAACTACGAACTAATACCGATGCAGATGGTAACGACGATGTGTAATGGGGTGATGGGTGAGAGGGTTGAGCGAATGTCAGTGTATATAATGTAAAAAGGAAGGAGTAAATATTGCATGTGTGGATGTCAGAGCTAATGTGGGTGTGAGATGGTAAGCGGTGGTGTGCTGAGATGGATGAAAATGCCGGAAAGATCGAGTTTTTTGGTCTGAGTAGATGTTTAAGAGAACTATAATCCTCGTACGTGTAAGATCAGATGAATATTGGAGTTGCAGAAAATGTGTGTGCTATGGTGAGTGCAGTGGGTGTAGAGAGTGTTGCGAATGAGTGTGCCATGGTGAGTGCAATGGGTGTAGAGAGTGTTGTGAATGACAATGCTATGGTGAATGCAGTGGGTGTAAAGAGTGTTGAGAATGAGTGTGCCATGGTGAGTGCAGTTGGTGTAGAGAGTGTTGCAACTGAAATGAAGCTTTATATTAGTAAATACGTAGGAAAACATAGAAAGCAGGTCTAAAATAACAGGTTGCCTTCTGGTCCATAATGCGGTTATATTTTTTTGGGGAAAAATCCTATTAAAGTTATGAAGAACGTGCATGAGAAAAAAAAAATAAGGAAGAAGGCTTTATTCTACCTATCACACCTATGAACAAAAAGTAAAGAAAAACACCTCGCTTTTTATAACGAACAAAAAAGGAAAGTGTAATAGAAAAGCCAGAGGAGGAAATATTATGAACTATTTAATCTCTGATCTATAAATCTGGAATATATATATATATATATATATATATATATATATATATATATATATATATATATATATATATATATATATATATATATATATATATATATATATTTATGATATAGATAGATAGATGGTTAATCGCAGAAGGCTCTCCTAATTTTTCAGTCGTCTAGTTGTCAACATATACATCAACCTGGAAATAAATGCCACTCAGCAAGTAGTGGTCTATAATTTCTAAATAATAATCTATCCAATTTTTAAAGGTATCTATAATTTTCCGCTAATTAACCTTCTTGTGTCTTATTCCACACTCCCACTACATAAAATTAAGGTTATTCTTCCCTATTTAAGTGCGTTTCATCCCATTTTTTCTATTAACATTGTTCTGTATTTCGAACAAAATTTCATAGCTGATAAGACAGATTTGACATGAATTTAAATATTTGATGACAGAACACACTGACCAGGTGTATTGGCGTGGTTGAAGGCAGGTACGATATTTTGATACAAAGTTGGTACACACATCACCATACTCTAGTGACCAAATTATTTAATCGGCCTAAATAAAACCACCATTATCTCTAAATATACCGCAAATCAGTAGCAGAGAAATACTGAATCATATCCATCAGTATATCGGAATGAGGAGATACTGAGTAATCTTCGTCACCATCAACATCCAGACATCTTTTTCTCACCTAATGTTAGAATGAGGTACCACTTTATTTATTTATTTATCTATCAGTCTTGAGAAGCAAGATGGTATCCTTTTCGTCAACGCGCCCTACTCGTATACCGTAGCGCTATAATCAGGCTGTGTGTGTGTGTGTGTGTGTGTGTGTGTGTGTGTGTGTGTGTGTGTGTGCTTTAACTCCTAGGCTTTTTGATGGATCTGAATGAAACTTCCCAGGTGAGTTAGTAGGGTTCCTGGAAAGGCCTTCCAGTATATACAATTTTCCAGTCATAATTTTTAAGGGACTCAACTCCCTTAGCTATATTAAAAATTCTCAGAAATAATTAACGGAAGGCAGATTATGACTTTGATATCAGAGTATGTGTTGTAAAATGGAGTCTTATCCATAATCCGATATTTAGGGAGCGTGACCTCCCTAATGATTCTTGGGGAGTCAGCCTCCCTCCCAAAAATAAAAATGATCAGAAATGAGGAAAAGTGAGCAAAGGAATTTTAGCGAAACTTCTCAGGTCAGTTTGGCAGGTTAGGCCTACTTGCTGATGTCCTTCTTTTCATAAAACTTTTCACTATTATTTTCAGGGGGTTAGCCCCCAGTTCAAAACTTATAAAGAATGGAAAATAGGTGAAGAAAGGCAGACATGATTCTGATACCTTAGTACATACTGTACAAGGGAGTCTCTTCGATAATGCGATATCTGGGGGGGCGTGATCCTCCCAATGATTCTTAAGGGGGGCAGCCCTCTCCCAGAATAAAAACGATCAGAAATGAGGGAAGTACTTGAATGAAACATCCCATTTGATTCCGTTTGATTACTGGGAAGATGTTCCTCTCTCTCTCTCTCTCTCTCTCTCTCTCTCTCTCTCTCATTTTCCAGCCATTAATTTTAGGGAGGTCAGCCCATTTACCAATTAAAAATTTCTCATAAATAATGGAAGAAGGGCAGATATGGCTATGACACCTTAGTATTTGATGAACAATGGACTCTCATCCGTTAAGCGATATGAATAAATAATGATCAGAAATAAGGGAAAGATATGAATGACATTTCTCAGGTGAGTTCATTTGTTAGTGCGTAAGTCTTCCACTATATAGGATTTTCCATCCATGATTTTTAGGGGGCCACCCATCCTCAGGAAATTAAAAACTATGAGAATTTGCGAAAAGATTGTAGTGATAGCTTTGATATCTAAGGACACATTGTACAATGGATTCTTATCTGTGCTCTCATATTTTGGGAGCCTGCCCCTCCCAGTGATTCTTGTGGGGGTCAGCCTTCCTCTTAAAAATAAAAACGATCAGAAATAGGGGAAAGTGAGCACATGGCTTTAAGCGAAGTCGGCATACATATCGCAGGATTGGGTATGTAGTTTCCATGTTTTCTATGAATGCACTGGAAGAAACTGCTTTATTTATTTACTTATTTATTGAAACGCAAATTCCACTTATTATATGGTTAATATAGTAAGACAAGCGACAAAAGCAACAAGAATGGTAGGAGAACTGAAGCTAATGTATTTAACGGAAACTTAAGGTCCAGCCCCAGGTTAGAAGACCAAACAACGGGCGATTCAGCTGCAGACAACTGACAATCCCACCCAACAGAGCCTGAAGAGAGAGCCAGAAGGTCAGAGTCTAACAGTACAGTGTCTTAAAGAAATCATGAGGCCAACACAAAGAGATATTTCAGTCTTCCCTGCCTCTCTTCCCTTCCACTAAGTTTGTTCCAAGTAAGACCAAATAATTTCAGCTCATCTTGCCCTGCGACACTGGCCTTTGATCTATTGTTATCTACGAACTTCCTCATCGTTGACTGATCCTCATTCCATCCATCCAAGTTGAATGAAAGCTATACGTGATACAGGACCCAATATTTGACTTTGCCGTGTGATCTTCACCTTTGACAGCTTGTTCTCAGATTAATGTCCCTTCATGCCTGCCACACCCTGAATCACCACACAAAGACTGGTCTAAATCGGATAAAAGCTGTCCAAGTTGACCTTGCCATGCGACCTTTACCTTCCACGTATTGTTCTTAAAAGGAAGAGGTAAACCCGGTGGCTGACTCTCAACATTTACGCCAAGTCTGATGAAGAACAGAGTACAAGTGTTTTATATATTTTGATTACACACACACTGTAGCACCAGTCGAGCAGGGCAGTACTCCCGAGGTGGATGGAAAGCTGATGACAGGGAGTGCTGGAGCTCCCGTTTCATCAGCCCTCAGGACTAGTTCCTGACCATCCCCCTTTGCTGAACTTTTTCAGTGTCTCAGTTACACAGACAGTAGGCCAGCATGCTCTCCAGTACCGTACAAATTTCTCTAACTATCTACACCAAATTACATGCACAGTACACACCACACTTCCTATTCAAAATTTAACTAAAATGGCGTCTCTTCACCAAGCCTCGGAGTCCCCAGGGGGGGGGGATACATGCCCCCACCATCCGCCCCTCTCCTGGTGATGACTCGAGGTGCCTGGAACCACTGTCTGACTCTCTTCTTCTTCATTTCTGTAACATTCGCGGCCATTCCTCTAACTTTCGCTCTGTTGAGCACCACCTCTCCTCCTCTAAACCTCACCTTCTTTTTCTAACGGAGACTCAGGTGTCTGAGGCAACTGACAGCAAACCCTTTTCTGTATCCTCCTACTTTCTCTATACTCATTTCAAAGCCAAAGGTGACTGTTGTGTATATATACGCAACGACTTATCTTGCTCTCGTGTTCCTGAACTCGATTCTTCTGAATTCTCTGCATTCTGGCTTCAGCTTTCCTGTCATTCTCTGACTAAATATATCTGTGCTGTTTACTTATCCCCTAATTCTACTGACTATCAAAAATTCTTCGACTATCTTACTTCTACGATGGAACACATTCTATCCATTTCTCCTTTCTCTGAAATCTCCATTCTAGGAGATTTCAATGTTCACCACCACCTTTGGCTCTCCTCTCCTTTCACGGATCCATCTGGTGAACAAGCCTACATCTTTTCTATCCTTAATGACCTAGAGCAGCTTGTACAGCACCCTACCCGTATCCCTGACCACCTTGGAGAGAGCTCCAACATACTTGACCTCTTCCTTACAACTAATCCTTCTGCTTACTCTGTTAATCTTTTCTCTCCGTTGGGCTCCTCTGATCACAACCTTATTACCTTAACCTGTCCTATCACTCCGGTATGGCCTGTGGACCCTCCAGGGAAACGTCGTCTGTGGCATTTTGGAGCCGCGGACTGGGAGGCCCTCAGGCAGTACTTCTTTGATTTTCCCTGGAATGATTATTGCTTCCATGGCCGGGAGCCATCTGAGTGTGCCTTGCACATTACGGAGGTTATTCTCTCGGGCATGGAAGCATACATTCCTTTCTCATATCCTTTGACTAATGCAAGAAAGCCTTAGTTTAATCACGCTTGTTCTAATGCTGTCCGCAACAAGGAGAGGGCCTACAAAAGGTACTGGAGCCAACCCACCCCTGAATCACATCTTCTTTACGTTTCTGCTCGGAATCGTGCTATGTCTGGTCTTCGCTCTACTAAAAATAATTTCATCCATACTAAATGCTCTCAACTCTCCAACTCGAATTCTTCCCGCTCCTTCTGGCACCTTACCAAAAATCTTTCTAACAACTTTACCTCATCATCCTTCCCTCCTCTTTTCTACTCTGATGGTTCTGTAGCTATTTCTTCTACTGATAAAGCAGATCTCTTCGCACAGAGTTTCTCCTCCAATTCCACCTTAGACGATTCCGGTGCTGTTCCTCCATCACTTCCCCCCTCTGATTTCCTCATGGCTGACATTAAAATTTCTTCAGTTGATGTATTTTCTGCCATCACTGGCCTCAGTACTAACAAGGCATATGAGCCTGATGGGGTCCCTCCTGTTGTTCTCAAGAACTGTGCTTCTGTGCTTACACCCTGCCTAGGCAAACTCTTTCACCTTTGTCTGTCAACTTGTACCTTTCCTTCTTGCTGGAAGTTTGCTCACATTCAGCCAGTCCCAAAGAAGGGTGACCACTCCCAAGCCTCCAACTATCGTCCAATTGCTATAACGTCCTGTATTTCAAGAGTTTTCGAGTCAATTCTCAATAGAAAAATTTTAAGGCATCTTTCCTATCACAACCTTGTTTCCGATCGTCAGTACGGGTTTCGTCAGGGACGCTCCACTGGCGATCTTCTCACCTACCTTTCACACTCCTTGTCATCCTCATTTCGGGACTTTGGCAAAAGCTTTGCCATTGCACTTGACATCTCAAAGGCTTTCGATCGAGTCTGGCATAAATCTTTAATTTCCAAACTGCCCTCCTACGGTTTCTATCCTTCTATCTGTGCCTTCATCGCTAGCTTCCTTTCTGGTCGTTCTATAGCCGCTGTTGTAGACGACCATTGTTCTTCTCCTAGATCTATCAACAGTGGTGTTCCTCAGGGCTCTGTCCTATCACCAACTCTCTTCCATTTATTCATCAATGATCTTCTAAGCTGTACATCTAACCCTATCCACTTATACGCTGATGACTCCACCTTTCACCTTTCCATTCAGTTCCCGCAACACCCATCTCAACAGTTACTTGAACAAACAAGGGATGAGGCTATGGCACACCTAACGTCTGACTTGGCTCGTATCTCTGACTGGGGTAAAAATAATATGGTTGTTTTTAATGCATCTAAGACCCAGTTCTTACACCTATCAACCCGACAAAATCTTCCACAGGTATACCCACTAATGTTTAATAATATTCAGCTTAATCCTGCATCATCCTTGAACATGCTTGGGGTTACTCGGGACTTACCTTGGAAAGATCATATTACATCTCTTGTAAAATCTGCTTCCAAGAGATTGGGTGTGCTAAGCCGACTCCACTCTTTCTTTACCCCTGCTCAACTGTTGACTCTATACAGGGGTTTTATCCGCCCCTGTGTGGAGTACAACTCTCATGTGTGGGGAGGCTCCCCACATACAGCTCTTCTCAATAGGGTGGAGTCAAAGGCTTTTCGTCTCATTAACTCTCCTCCTCTTACTGACTCCCTTCAACCTCTGTCTCTTCGCCGCACTGTTGCATCTTTATCTCTTTTCTATCGCTACTTTAATGGTCACTGCTCCTCTGAACTGTCTGCTTGCATTCCTCCACCTCTACGACGGGCGCGTAGCACCCGTCTGGCAGCGAACTCTCATCCCTTTTCTGTCCAACTCTCTAATGCAAGAGTTAACCGTTACTCCCAGTATTTCATTTATGCAACAGGTCAGCTCTGGAACTGTCTCCCTCTGTCTGTATTTCCTTCAGCCTATGATCTCTAGTCTTTCAAACGCAGTGTGTCCAGGCATCTCAAAATGATCGGATCTTGAATCTGGCTCTCTATTGTATTTTGTTTTTCTCTTGGAGGGAACTGTTACTGCGGGCTCACGGCCTTTGGTTCCTTCTTCCTTGCATAAACACACACACACACACACACACACACACACACACACACACACACACACACACACACACACACACGCACACACACGCACACACACACGCACACACACACGCACACACACACACACACACACACACACACGCGAGCGAGCGAGCGAGCGCGCCTGGCTGACCCTCAACTCCATATAAAATTTGTGAAAATTGGGTCAAAACGTTTGAGTTTTATTGGTTCACACACACTCACACATTGTTGTTTTATTTTCGCTATTATTATTATTTCTGTTGTTATATTATTATTATTATTATTATTATTATTATTATTATTATTATTATTATTATTATTACCATTACTACTACTACTACTACTACTACTTTTTTAAACATCATGAAAATCACCTCCATCCATTGGTGAATTATATTGTGAAGATCAAAACCAACCTTGCTAATACAGTTCACCATTTGGAGTTATAATGTGAAGGTTAACACTAACCCTTATATTACAATCCGTTGGCCCCAAGCACGCCAACGGCTGTGGTTACCAACCATCTACTATTACTATTATTATTTTATTTTTTATTTATTGAAAGTACAGTGTAAATAAAGACATTAAACTATTGGAGTCGCTGGTCTATGCGACTCTCGACCACTGTAGCTTCGTAATCCATACCCGTCAGAGAGACAGGCCTGAGGGCTGATGATCTTGTACTCCTGAGACATAGCAGAGCAGACCTCACGAGGGAGAATGACAGTCGACATCTCATCCAGGCCATAACAGAACTCTGCGGTTGACGTTTCTTCTCAGAAAGAACCTCTGCCAGTCTCGAATAGAATCTCACTGCCTCTGACCCATCCCACCTGATGTCGTGAACACAAGGGGAGTGAATCGACCGTGGTCCACATGTTGGATCCTTTCTTGATAATTTCTACTACTACTACTACTACTACCACTACTACACACACACACACACACACACACACACACACACACACACCTACCAACACCAGCGCCTCTGGTCCATCACACAAGCGGGTATTAAAGGCCAACTACAGCGTATGACATTACACACATCAACCCATCCAGCTGTGTCAAGGAGAACAGCAAACACAAGACAGCAGAGAAAAGAGAGAGCAAATGGCAAATGGACAGGAGACATGAGAACAACAACCATCATGATAATAAAGGCCATCCTGCCACCATGACTGTGTTCACCAGGTGTGCGTGTGGTGGGCAGGTGGCATCCGCAGCGATATAATGACGGGGATAGCTGGTGGCGGGGAAAGATAAGCCAATTTTACGGAAAGGCTGGCGGTCCATCCTTCCCTCGTCCCCTTGCGACCCCTCTCAATGCATTTTTTACTTGTTAAGAGATTTCCTGGAGAAGCTGTTGGTGAAGGGGAAGAGAGGGGAGACAAGTGAACAGGTGTCTTCATTTTCCTTTATAGTTTCATTGTTCCTGTCAGTAGCTTTGTTTGGAACGGAGATGCATTTTTGTGGGGTGCAGAAAGAGAACGAGAGGGTCTTCGGCTATGTCTGGAAGGTGGGAAATATATGGAGTATATTTGCTACACAACTTCCGTTATGCTTTTCATTCTTGTGTTTTATAACTTTCTTCTGCCGTTGTGCATTTATTTGCGCGCTCGTGTGTGTGTGTGTGTGTGTGTGTGTGTGTGTGTGTGTGTGTGTGTGTGTGTGCAGAAAAAAAAAAGAAACAAAAGCCTGAAGCCCCCAAACCTGTTTCCTCAGAGAGAGAGAGAGAGAGAGAGAGAGAGAGAGAGAGAGAGTGAGTGTTGACGGAAAGCATTATTTTTTACTCTCTCTCTCTCTCTCTCTCTCTCTCTCTCTCTCTCTCTCTCTCTCTCTCTCTCTCACTCTCTCTCTCTCTCTCTCTCTCCTTCACAGTTGCTCTTTAGAAATACCTACTCTACTATTTCGTTTTCCCTTCTGTTTTACTTTTTTTCCTCCTCTGCTATTTCCCTGATCCTTTACTCTCGTGGTTTCCTGTATCCTCTCTTACGTGTTCCCCTTTCTTCTCTTCTCTCGCCTCTTCTCCTGTCTTCACTTTTGCATCTATCACCTTCCGTCTCCTCATCCTTTCCCTTTTCCTGCCTCTCTCTTTTTAAAACGTCCTCTTTTCTTCTTTTTTACCGTTCTCCTTTCCTACTGCCAGAATCTATCTATCTATCTGTCAATCTATCTACTGCCAGACGCCTCAATCCCGTAAGGGGTGGCCACAAATAAATCGCCTCCATGTCGCCCTTCTCAATATTACTACACTGCCTTGCTCCCAGCTCACACCCCCCTCTCTCAATATACCTCTCCACTCCATCCCTCCGTCTCATCATCGGCCTCCCCTCCCCCCCTCTCCACCTCACTCGCATGAACTCTCCTGGTTAGTCTCTCGCTCTCCATCCTCTTCACATGGCCGAACCACCTCAATGTATTTCTCCTAACGATTTCTATCACATCCACATCCACACCACAACTTTCCCACTGCCAGACTTACATCATGTAAAATACAAAACTGCTTTTTTAATGGATAATTCGAGGTTGATAAAGTACAGCTAAAGTATCATTATTACATTATCTTAACACAGATTTTTCCACAATATGCCACAGAGATAATTCAAATATATCAGTAATAAAAAATGCGTAAAGCAAGAATGTATGTAAGATAAATGACTGTGGAGGCGAAATGAAGCGCGTAGGCAGGATTGTGCTTGTGTACCGAGTCGCTAAGTGCTGTCAGTGTAATTTATCAACCCTGTGAAGCAGGAGGATAGCATTTTTGGCAACTGACCCTATACCGTTGCGTGAGATTCAGCTAGTGTGTGTGTGTGTGTGTGTGTGTGTGTGTGCGCGCGCTTTAACTCATCCTAGGCTATTTGAAGGATGTGAATGAAACCTCTCAAGTGAGCTCGTCTGGTTACTACGAAGGTCTTCCACTGTATATGAATTTCCAACATGATTTCTGGGACGAGTCATACCCCTTCACTAAACTGGATATTCTCTGAACTACTGAAAGGAAGGCAGATATGGCTTTGAAATACTGGTATATGGTGTACAGTGGACTCTTACACGGATTGCGATACTTGGAGGGGAAGTCGTGACCCCTCCAATGATTCGTGAAGGGGCCAGTCCCCTCCCAAAAATAAAAGCAATCAGAAATAGGTGAAACTAAGCATATGGATCTCAAAGAAACTTCTCAGGTCAGTTCGCTTGGTTCCTTGATAATGTCCTCAAGCATATAAAATTTTCCGCCATTATTTTTAGGATGTCAGCTCCCCCTCCAAAATCTATGGAGGTTAATAAATGGGGGTAGGCAGGCACATATTGCCCTGATATCTTAGAACATATTCTACAATGTGGTACAATCCGCTAATTACCACTCCCACTTGCAAAGACCGAGCAAAGTGGTAATGGGATGCAAACATCACTGTGTGGCTGAAATTCATTACACTTCTTATACCCTCTGTAATATATTTCATTGACATATGCCACCATTACGATCATGTGGTTTTTACATCCAGAAAGTAGCTTTTTTTATGACGCAGTACTCTAATTTTATAGTTTTTTTTTTTTTCAAATCGACATGCTGTTGCATGACACTGCATGCAGTTTGCACTTTTTTTTTTCCTGAGCAGAGAGGAAGAAACTGCACATTCACTTTATTTCTTTATGCATTTATTTATTTTTGTCAATACAATGTACCAAATTCTGCCATGCATCCAAGAAATATTCGTTTTTGTAACTTTCCTTTAGTGAAAACTTAAAACTGACGAAACAAAGTTTTGTGTAAGTGCCAAAAATATGCTTGAGCTTCTGGCAACTCTGCCTGCTTGCATATGTGTGTGTGTGTGTGTGTGTGTGTGTGTGTGTGTGTGTGTGTGTGAAATGGTCCGTGCATTGTATCGTGAAGTATCCCTCTCTGTGTTCTTCAGTGATGACAGGAGCATCGTGAGAGTGAGACAGAGATTTGGGTAAAGTACAGTACAGTATAATGTGTGTAAGACTGAGAGGAATTTGGTCAGGTTTGGCACTGCTTAAGAGGAGGGGGGATGCCTCACCTCATCCCTACCTCCACACACTCACACACACACACACACACACACACACACACACACACACACACACACACACACACACACACACACACACACACACACACACAATTTGTTGCAAATCATTCTTTTGCTGAGACTCCAATGTTTTTCCCATATTACAGATTATGATGTGCCCTTTGCTAGTTCTTTTATTCAGAGCCTCTTCAGCTGGCTCAGAGATCGAAGTATTGTATCCTGAGAATCCCAAATGAATGTTGTGGATTAAAAATAAATAGAAAACATAATGCTGGAACAGGAAGCTGTGATGTGGTGTAATCACTCATGGATGCATTACAGGAGTTCCCAAGAGCCTGACACACAGCAATTCGGGAAATTCATGTCATTTTTGATTCACGTGTCCGTAATGAAGACATATTCTGCCTTTCTTCCTCTCAGTCTGTCTACTGCCTGACACCGTATTCAGTGAGGGGTGGCCTCGACAAACGACCCTCCAGGCACCTTTGTTCTTGTTCAGTAACAACACCAGCTCTCACTGATTTTCCAGCTCATACCTACTGTTTCCCTGGCTCTCTCGCCGGATTCCTCTCTTGACGGTACTATTCATCCTCTCAGACTTTATTTTAACTTCACCGCCCAGTCATCATTATTTATATGTTTGAAACACTAATACGGACCACTAATACCGCTTACTACCCGTCCACGCTTCGGAGGGGCTCGGGAACGGGTATTATTTTCACTCGGTTTGCCTGTTTGTTTATTTGTTTGTGTCTGTCTATTCACAACTTAACGCGAAAACAACTGGTGCGATTTTGACTAACATTACAGTGACCACCTGATTAAGGTTTGGGACAAGGCCTAAGCCCCCCAAATGTAAAAGAAAGTAAAAAGAAAACAATCGTTTATTCACCATAACTCCTTTCAAATTCGTCACATCGACATCTTTCAAATCTGCATCATATAACATGCCTCATTACATCAGCGGGTCACCACCCACTTAGCAGTAGGGGGGTCAGTGTCAGGTGGGCCGGGCGTAAAACTTCAAATGGGCATAAAATCGCCAATTTTCACCCAGTTTACTCCAAATTTGATATGTGACATCTTTGACTAGATATCCTGTTGTGTTTATACGTCAGCACTAAAATGACTGCAGGGGACGGGTTTGCTGTGCCTTGGCACTGATTCTTATTCCTAATAGGTTTTATCAGTTACTCCTACCACATCATTCGTCCTTGCTATCCAGAACACCATTTGCTAATTCCACTCTCATGGCACCTATTTAGGGCACGTATATTATGCCTCTATAGATGACCTAATACCATTCTTCTACAGATGAACTAAAACCATTTAGGGGGAGGCGGTGGCTCTAGCACCTTATGACTTCATCCACTTTATCATCATGCCGCTCGCTCTCTCCACACACACACACACACACACACACACACACACATACATCAGTCCTGTATGAGACAGCCCTAGCATGTATTCAATATGAACGGTGGGTGTTAGCGCCGAAGTGGTGACACGTAGAGGTGTATGGTATGTAGGAGGACTACCGGGCCTTGAAAGCAGGCTGTGAAGCCTGTGCCCAGAGTCGGACACATAAAAATAAAAAATCACTAAATGTGTATACCGTGCAGTCACACCAGTCACTCCTATCACCCATGTACACCAATTATTCAACAGTAACACCCAACCACCTGTGCAATCACTCATGCCATCACACCACTAGCACCTTATGACTTCATCCACTTTATCATCATGCCGCTCGCTCTCTCCACACACACACACACACACACACACACACACACACACACAGGTGATCTCATCCATTACCTATGCCACCTCCTCATATCTGCACTCAGTGACACCTGTAGTTATCAGTACTATCACAGGATCACACAAAATCACCCACAATACACCAATGTCACGAGGATAATTTATAACACATATTATTACCAACAAGTATACCACCTTTAATCCGCCCACTGCCACATCTAAATGACAGTCTGCACGATCAACGCCACTGGTATACCACTCGATCCACCACCTACTCCATCCCAGCCACTCACACGGCACCCAGAACATTCTCACCACTCGTACTTACACATCATCGAGCACACCACTGATACTTACACCACACAGAGTCTGATAAATACAAAACCGCTACACTACGTCAAACTTCATTCTCCATGTCTTTGCATATGGGTCTAAGGCAACATTTACTGTCAACACTGATGTGGGACTAAGCTCATGTGACCCCTTCCTACAGCCTGATACCTTGTCTTCATCACTCATCTTTTTCATATCTTCACCCTTTCCTCCTTCGTACCCTCGTGCGACTTTTTCTCTCCCCCATTACTTTAGCTTTCTCCTAATCTTCTTCACAATTCCTCTCTCTCCTGTCAGCTCTTAATACTTTGCCCTTTCCTCTCACACTTGGGCAAATTTTCTTCATCGTTCTCCTGTCAATATGTTTCCGTAGTGTAGTGGTTATCACGTGCGCCTCACACGCGCAAGGTCCCCGGTTCGATCCCGGGCGGAAACACTGACTTTTGTGGTAGGTGGTGGCGACCATCATCCACTCACTTGATGTAGTGCTGCCTACTTCTTGCTTAGCCTTTATCATTCTTTTTCTGTGCCTGTCCTCCTCTCTTCCTACTTCTTCCTTAGCCTTTATCATTCTTTTTCTGCGCCTGTCCTCCTCTCTTCCTATTTCTCCCATCTTTCCTGTCACTTTTTATTGCTTTTCTTTCCTTTACAGGTGGCTTTACATTGAGTGGTAAGCCAAATGGTTTCCTGTAAGCCAAGAAACCATTTACAACGCTGGGTGGTAACCATATAACCAAACCATACGTGCTCCCTACGTGTCAACAAGTGGGTTGGTGGAGGGTTAGTGCCCCTCCCCGTAAAACGAATAACTCAGAGTCAAATGGCCACCCCTTACGGGATTATGGCTCCCTCCTCCCCCATCCTCGGCCACCTGGTATGCTATTCAAATTCGGTGAGGTTCGTCAACGATAGCACAAGCGGCCGAACACATCCGGAAGGGCGTGAAAGGGGGAAAAGAAGGAAAAGGTAAAGGTAGCATGAGAAAATGGAAGGAAGAAAGAAAGGGAAACTTGTAAGAATGAAAGATGATTCAGTAGGAAAGAAACTAAGAAGTAAGAGAATGATAGGGTTTAGGTACAAGGAATAGGCTTAAAGGAAAGGAAGTTTTAACAAAAAAAAAAAAAAAGAAGGACGGTTAGCTGGGAAGAAAAGAAGAGTGATAAGTGGAAAGAACGGAAGCGTAACGAAATGAAAGTGCCGAGGAAACTGAATATAAATTAACTGGCTTGGGATGGTGAGAGGAAAACTTAGCATAGGAAAGCAAAGAAGTGTGCTACAGGATAATTATGCTTCGAGACAGATAAGACAGAATGCTAAATGGAAGACTAGACAGATGGCACTGGAAAAGAGGAGGAAATAACCTGGAACCAGTGAATGCAGATGGGGTTTTAGTTTAGATAACAATGTACAAAGACTTGGCCTTTAAAATGGAGAAGTGTGTGGATTAGATAACATAAAGTAGAAACCTGGGTTGAAATATAAAAGCATACGAACTTTGGTCTAAAAAACTTGAATAATGGCTTGAACTGGAAGCATGGAAGCGACAACAAAGAAGCAGTTATAGATAGTCTTGTACAGTGCCACAAAGATTTTAATAAAGTGGAGATGGAAGGGAGATGTGGAAGGCAGAAACCAGAGGGATAGGTAGGAGGAGTCTTGAGAGTGAGGGGGTAAATGATGTCATGGAGACGTGACAAGAAGATGGAGGCATAGTATAGTAAGAAAGGAGGATGAAGATGAGTGTAAGAGAGGAGGGGAGGGGTAGAGTGAGAGAGGAGGGGCGCGGGTGCAGTGAGACAGGGGTGAAAGGATGGAATGAGAGGAAGGGGACTTGTAGCGTGAATGAGAAGAGAGAGGACTAGAGTGAGAGCGGAAGGGAAGTTAGACTAAGTGACTGAGGACAGAGAAGTGGGAGATATGACTGAGAGGAGAAGGATTCATTAAGCACTGTGAAATCTAACAAACCAGTATCAGTAATGGGACAAGACTGAGTAAGGTATGACGTCGCTTGTGGGAAATTACAGTAGATAAAGTTATGGAGTAAACAAACCATATTTAGCTCCTTTAGCGAGATCGAGTCATTTCAATATTATTCTTGCTGGTGCCCTGCGAATTATTCAGGAAATCCTCTGGGCACTGAAGAAGTTAATGAAGACTTGAAAGAACCCCTTTAGCTGCAATATTTAAAGCTGAATAATAGTCTGAAGATGGCAAGACTATGTTGAAAACTATGCTCCCGGGTTAGAGGTTAAAGTGGTCTGTGATTTGATGTGATGATTGCCGATGGCGAGATGTGTACACAGGAGTGCGGAGGGATGCGAATAGCTTATTACACACAGCATCCCACACACGTCAACAATACGTGATAAAACTCGCGGGTTATCGTGGAAAAGATTCTTGGCAGGTCGCTTTGGTCAGGGAATGAGATGCTGAGTGAGGTTGTTGCCAGAATGAGGTGATAAAGGCTAAGAACGAGGTGTATGAAAATATAGTGGAGAATATAAGAAATGAGGATTAAGTTGTGATTTATGATATATCTGAGAGTGTTTTGCCATAGTCTCCCTGGGTGAACTCAGGATGGATGTTAATGCGTAACAAGATGACCAACCTATTTGTTGTGTTATACAGTGTCTCGGAGCCAGCCAGTTCTCTCACACTCTTACTGCATGATTTTAACAATATGGGTTTTGCTCCACCACTTAGGTTTTCAAAGCAACACAAACATGGGGAATTTCTGTAGGCGCAAGACAAACAATAGCCACGTTATTTTTATCTGACGAAACTGGTCCACTTCCACACCTTGAATATTATTAAGTCATGGTTGGACGAAATTTGGTCAGCCTGAGTTATGAGATACTGTAAGAATGACGTCTTGGTTACTAGTCAGATTTATCCTGCAGTCTGACTGCACCTGGCTATCAACTGATCTGGAAAGAGTTTACGGATCTTATCAGGTGAAAAGGAATCGACAGTAGCGCGTTAACTCTCAGGCTCCCTAATACCTCTTCCTAAACGATTAATTTGCTTTTTGTACTTTATGATCCTCTTCTCTGTTATTTAATTTATTCTCCTATCCCCATACTCTTCATAAGTAGGGCACAAAATTGTATTAACCAGCCAGATCCAAAAATAAATCGTCAAGGAAGAGGTGCTAGGAAATCTTCTTAACCCTACGAATATACTGACCTCAGTCCTCGGAAGTTCCTAGTAACGAGGAAAATCCCCTTAAATCAGCCAGATTAAAACAGATAACTGTCTTGTCCTCGAGGGTCAAGGACTGAGCTGGCTGCGTCTGGCAAGAAATTGCGAGAAGATGGCGGCAGGGAATCTACGGCTCCATCTTTTTTTTTTTTTTCTCCTGCCTGTGAGGTATAATGATAGGGCTATATGCGGGTGTGAAATGCGTTAGTATGCAGGGTGACTGGCAGCTTGGTTACGCTTTGGCTTAGTGGTCTGCAGGAATATAGAGGAATAGTATGGACTGAGAAAATTTTTCAGATAACGTGTGATCATCTTTTTAGCAGGTATTTCCATGCAAACTGCTAATAATATCCGATTGGCTAAATTATGGCTTGGATTCTTGTTCACTTTGCCACAGTGTTGCATTATTATCTCTGCGTTTTGATATTACAGGATGCTAATGTTCAGAAATCAATGGATGCTTTTTCGTTTTCCCAGCATATTTCATAATTCTCTTTGCGTTTGATATGACAGTATGATAATGTACAGATACCGTATAAATGGATGCATCCTTACCCTTTACGGTGGTCACGCAATGCCAGTCTGTCTACAACCTCCTACAATATTCGTCTGTTCCTTAATTCTGTAATATTGTTTTAACAGATACTCTCACATCTTCACGCAAACAACTGGTCAACTCTGGAGAAGTCTTTCTTGAACTGTCTTTCCGTTTACTTTTATGCTGTCTTCCAGATGCATTGTGTCCGGTAATTTCGAAGTCCATATTATTATTATTATTATTATTATTTTTATTTTTATTATTGTGATCATCATCACCATTATTATTATTAGGCTGTCATCATCATCATCATCATCATAATCATCATTATTATTATTATTGCAATTTTAACTCTAATTCTTTCCGTATAGAAAAACACAGCGCCCTGACAGTCACTCCCTCATTAAACAGAGGGATGACTACCACCACTTACCATTATTATTATTATTATTATTAGGAGGAGGAGGAGGAGTATTTTCACTGTCAAAGAGTGATATCAAAGAGTAAATCAGATGAGTAGAGGGTGCTTTGTGTGTCAGGGAGGGGGGACTGTGTAGGGTAATAGATTGGTGTGCAGGTCAGGAACAGTGAGAGAGAGAGAGAGAGAGAGAGAGAGAGAGAGGAGGATGTGGGAATGAGAGGTACGATAATGGAGTACTGTGTGGCGAGGAGGATGTAAGGTACTAACCACCCAACCACATCCTCACAGCTGTCATTTCCCCTCTATAATATCGCCATAGATGAGGCCGTATTTCTCGTCCTATCAACAGACCAGGATTCCTATGATCGTTTATTCTGATGGGGTCTCTTCACGGCAGGATGATAATGGAATACAAGGACCGTAGAACTGAATTCTTTTGCTGTCTGGAGGCTTTCACTTTTCAGGCAAACACCTCTCTCTCTCTCTCTCTCTCTCTCTCTCTCTCTCTCTCTCTCTCTCACACACACACACACACACACACACACACACACACACACATACACACTCACAGACACATACAAACACATCAGTGCAGATTTACTCGTTAATTTCTAATCCAAATAAAGTTATGCTGTGAATATGTGAGTCTGCCTGTGAGTTTGTTCGTTCCTTTCCCGAGAACGGTGAGAGACATCGACCTAATTTTTTTGCACTAGTTCAGGGTAAGTCCACTGAGTGTCAGAAAAATCCCCCTCTCCAAAATTTGGCTGTTGCGCGCGACGCGATGGAGCGAAATTGTCGAAAATAGAGACTCGCAAAATATACGAAAATAATTTCTTCGACTATTTGGTCAGAATTGGTCATTGTGGGCTCAGTAACGGTATGGAAGCAAAAATATAGATATTTGCAAGCATTCTGTGATGAAATCGTTATTAGTTAGTCCAGCAAATTTTGCGGGCATGCACTAGTGCACTATAAACCTAGCCGTGTGCTAGTCTGTCTATGTAGCGCAGCCAAAACCAGAAAAAAGATTGCGATGAAACTTGGGAGGATGGTTGCAATTGTGTCACAGATGGGCCTACTTCAATTTCATGTCGATTGAAATATTCTAACAGGGTGCTTTGGTCCCTAATAATTGTTCCCATTGGCTATTCATTAGGCGGAACGCGTCGAGGGGAGGACGCCTGGATCGAAACAGCGAATCCTCGGTTTCAAGCAGCAGGAGGCAGGGTTGAAAAATGGCCCTTATCTGAACAGTTAAATATCACTCAAAATCATGTTTTCCTCCACAAAATGTACGTAATTAGCATCGATATACAATGTTGCGTTCATTGGTGCAGAAATTATTGTACGCAGATGCATAGTTTTTTTTTTTTTTTTGTCGTAACTGAAACAACTTAGGAGTCGGGGGGAGGGGTGAATCGCTAAAAATTGGGCATCTTCAATACACAATTACGACACGAGAAAAAAAATATCTATAAAAATTTATTCTGGCACCGTTCACATGGGTACTATGTTCCGCATTGGGCTATGTAAACAAATTCCCATATATTCAGACAATCTGTTGCAATTGAAAAGTGACTGAAACTGAATCCGCGTACTGTAGCTGCAAACGACTGAGATTCGAGGGCAAAACTATTGTACTCTCCTATTAAGTACATTTCCCTCCTTCCATCCTGATTTATTTTCTGAGATTAGTATTTGCTTCTTGTCTACCATATATACAGGTATACTGTACATCTTCGGCAGTTCTCCCCTGTTTATAGTCTCGCATTCTTCTGTGGGCTCCTATACGAGTATTTTCACTTGCACATTGTCTTCGTCTGCATTCGTTTCTCCTCGTCAACCTCAGTTTCCCTACACCACTTCATTAGACCTCCTTCTTTTGGTTCACGTCAGAAAAAGTTTATGTTACTGTCATTGTTTTAGCTTTTCAACGTTCATGCTTTATCATTAAATATTTTGTCCCACTAAAGTTTAAGTTTCCGTTCCTAATGGGATCTCTTAACACCATAATATGCACCCCACTCCAATTTACATTCCAGTGTTCCTCCCTAACAAATTCCATTCTCAGTCCAGCATTGCCTCTCAGATCTCTTTAACGCAATCTACTTACCAGCTTCTCGTCTCTCTCCCCTTAAAGCCTCGCGGCACGATTCCCTCACTTACTCTTCTCCTTTGCTACAGATTTTCTCGCCAAATCAACTTCGCTCCACCAAATTACCTCCTTAACCCGCCCCGTCCCGACCACTTTTTGACCACTGGTACCCCCCAATCCTGACCATTTTTCGACCCTTTTTTTTTTTTTTTTTGCTAAAACTTTCACTTTTGGTCAGAAACAATGGTCAGTGACAAAGAAATTGTTCCCCGGGGTCCATAATTACCCTAACCAGGTATGCCTTGGTCCCACCTGCCCCCATGTTCTCTGTAGGCGGTCTGAGCCTCTAACATTTTCTATGGTATTATAAGTCTGGGAAACCAATGAAAGTAAGTAGATATGTATTTATTACAAACATAAAAAGATGTGATAAAAGAGTATATTGGATTTTATACAAAAATAGAGCAGAAATAAGCATTGTACCATTGTGCGAAACGAGCAAAATCGGGCAGACTGGTCACGATGAATCGCTAACATTTGAAAATCATGATACATATCATATTTTTTACTTACATAATACTTCTGCAATAACATTATACCATTTTACATTTTATTGAACTGTTTTACGTATTCACAGGCCTTTCGATAACATTTAGCGTAATGTTAGCGCTTATTTACGTAGTGAGTGAACACGCTGTGACTGTTGTTTCAACTCGTATTGTGTTTTTTCTACTTACATAATACTTTCCTAATAACATTATACACTTTTCAACTTTATAGAACTGTTTTGAGATAATTTCAGGCCTTACGTAAATATTTAGCGTAATAATAGCGCATAATAACACACACGGTGAAGTCGCTATGACTACTATTTCAACTTACAATCTATTTTTGTACTTATATAATAATTCTCCACTAACATTGCACATGTTTACACTTGATATAATTGATATCACATAATTTCAGACCTTATGATTCAACTGAGCGTCATATTAGCGCGTACTTACACAGTGAGTGTTATCGCGATATCATTTGTTTCATCTTACACTAGTATTCAACTTATAAATTACCTTACTACTAACATTACAACAAATTCCACTTTATATAATTCCTATCACATACTTACTGACCAGAATGTTCTACTAAGCGTAATATTTTCGCAGATTTACACAGTGGGTGTACTCGTGACATCAATTATTACAACTTACACTATTTTTCAACTTATACGTTTTATTCATGCTAACATTACACCCGTTTCCACTTTATATTCTTGCTATCACATATTTACTGACCAGAGTGTTATACTGAGCGTCATATTTTCGCAGATTTATACAGTGGGTGTAGTTTTCATATCACTTCGTTCAACTTACACTATTTCTCAACTTATACATTACTTTCCTGCAAACATTACACCCGTTTCAAGTTTATATAAGACTTGGCACATACTGACTGGCCTTACCATTATACTGAGCGTCATATCGCCATCCCACACAGTTTCAGTAGTGTAGGAAGTTATGGTACTCTCTGAAACATGGCTGAAGGCACAACGCAACATTGGTGGTGGTGGGGGAGGTGGAGAGCGGTGCCTTTCATCACTCGCACTTCTCTTCCCTCTCCCTTTTCCTTTACCCTTTCCCTTCCCTTTCCTTCCTTTCCCCACATCCTGGGGCTGTGTGGAGGAAGTTTGGGAATATTGTATGGCGAAAGACGTGCTGGGGAGTGGCTCCACCTCCTCTCCCCTAGGCCTACGTGCACCACGTGCTCGTGCTGCCTCCCTCACACCACTTCCTTTTCACCCCGCACTCCCACCACACCACTTTCGCCTTCCCCAGACAAAACACTAGGCCATACTTTATTTGCCTTCTCGCCCCACCTTCTGATCCTCGGGGTGAGATTTTTTCCTTCCCCAACCACGAGGCAACCTCACGTCCTAAGCCGCCGTCATCGTCATCGTCCTCATCCTCGTCCTCATCAGAATCTCTCTCTAGGGGATGGAAAGAGGTCCATGCAGGTGTTTTGGGTGCAGGCTGGCCTTCCCTTGCCTTACGATACGTGACATACCGCTTTTTCCGGGGCGAAGGGACCTCCTCATCACTGCTTGTTATTTCCTCCTCAGGCTGCACATAATCTCGATCCACCACATCATCATCAAGTGGAGAATCACTATCTCCAGTGAAGGCATCCAGGGCGGATTGTATTTCGTCATCTGAGAGACCTTTACGCGCCATGTCTGACCTGGGTCACTGTTAACAGGTGAGTGACCGAGACAAGGGTGAGCACAGGTCACGCGGGGTCTGGGACGCTTCCCGCCTGGGGGCAGGTAGGGGAGGCTTGGGTACGTGGGCGAATCGAAAATCTCGTGCGAATTTTGAAAATTGTGGAAATTATGAACCTTGCAATTGCAGGACGTTGAAGTACGTCAACGGGATTGGCAGTGACATAACATGAGGACGTGGAAGTACGTCGACGGGACGCCACGGGTTAACACACTTTCTCTCCCGACCCTTTTTGCTAGTCTCCCCAGCTCACACTTCCTCATTTCTCATTGTGTCAGCTCATTCCTCGTTGCTCGTCTCATCTTCCTTCTAATCCTGTTCACTGATGTCCATTTTCATATACTTGGGAAAGCTGTTTTATTTTCGTCTTCGTCTATTTATCGTCCTTTTGGTTTTTCAGTCACTAACAGTCAGCCCCCTATACAAGTGGTTTTCCTTCTGCAGTGTGTGTGTGTGTGTGTGTGTGTGTGTGTGTGTGTGTGTGTGTGTGTGTGTGTGTGTGTGTGTGTGTGTGTGTAATCTACCGGGTCGGTCAGGATCATGTGATCGTTGTGATCATCAGCTTTTTACTCTCCCGGAAGAGAGCTGAGAGCTCATACAGTCCTATATAAGGGCAAAGCCTTGACCCTCATACAGGCACACACTCATCCCCATGCTCAAGGAGGACTGTACCCACCTGCTTTGTCAGTGAAAATTTTCTTATCCCGAACAAGCACGAACCCCCATCTTAGCAGACGCTGGACGAGGGCGTTACCACTGAGCAGGTATGTGTGTGTGTGTGTGTGTGTGTGTGTGTGTGTGTGTGTGTGTGGAGACAGAATAATTGTAGTTATACTGATGCACGCTTTATTATTTAGATGTCGATGCTACTGTACAAGGTCCAACAAATGTGGTGCATGGGGTTCAGCTTAGCGAGACAAAATACACCAGTAAGAGTCAGATCAACCTGAAAATGAGACTGAACTGTTAAGCTTTTCTCGTTTGATAAGCATAATTGTTCCAGAATGATGTTAAGATTTATGCAAGTCTTACTGATTTAAGTTCTTTACATGATATTAAAATTCCTACACCACTTTTGGCGAACCTATTTTACGTCATGGTATCTTTCTAACTTTATATTTATAACTTCAGTCTTTATAAAAACACCTCTTGCTGTGGACGATGCCAGGTTTCCACAACCTAACATCCTTTGTCTAATATTCAGCATGTTTTTCCGACGTTCATCAAATTTTGTGTTTCGCTGTCACTCTCATATACAGTACAGTACATCTAAGCATAAAAAGTTAAGCAGTGGTTATTAGAATGTCCTTCCTGAGGGATATATTTAACTGAATATTTGAAATGGACGATAATTCCTATTTGCTTTGCCACTGAATCTCAAAGGCTTTAAATCAAGTCTCACATAATTCTTTAAACTCCAAACTGCCCTCTGACGGTGTCTAGACCTATCCTTCTATCTGTGCCTTCATCTTTAGCTTCCTTTCTGGTCGTTCTACAGCCTCTGCTGTAGACGGCCACCGTTCTTCTCCTAGATCTATCAACATTAGTGTTTCTCAGGGCTCTGTCCTATCATCAACTCTCTTCCTTTTATTCATCAATTACCTTCTAAGCTGTTCATCTAACCCTATTCACTCATGCGCTGATGACTCCATCCTTCACCTTTCCATCCGCTTCAGCTGCGCCCATAGCGGCAGTTACTTCAACAAACAAGGGATAGCACACCTGTCTCCTTGGCTCATATCTCTGACTGGGATGAAAGTAACCGCACACCATGCCTTACAAACCCTGCCCCCCACATCCAACCTCACACATCTTGCCTCACACTACGTGCCCCACACCATCTCTCACACGCCCTGACACACTCTGCCTCCCCAACCCAGCCTCACATACCTTCCATCACACACTCTGCCTCACACACCTTTCCTCACGCACCCTCCACCACTCCCTCTTACTCCATCCTCTCATCCCTCCGCCTCCCACTAGCTGGTTAGGTCGGCTTAAATTACATCGCATTTTACGAACTCATTTACCATGGTCATATTTTACCTCACTATCTCAGCACAACGCTTAATATTTCTTCCCCACACCTCTTACTCTCTCTCTCTCTCTCTCTCTCTCTCTGTTCTGTTTTCATGTCTATTGCTTACTGTCAAACACCGCATGCACTGAGGTGTGGCCTTGATGAAAGCTGTACCATCAGGCATTTCTGACCCGACTCAGCTCCTTTTCATTTGTGTCCCTACTAAGCAACGACCCCCTCAAACAATAAAATATTACCCTTACACATATACACATATACCTCACTAGCTCTTCCCACCAACTGGCTTCTGTCTCACCTTTTTCGTTCAACCAACCTAGACTGATAATGCCCCCTTAGGAACTCTTATTCTCTGTTTTGTGTGTAACATTTCTTCCTGTCCTATTTCCCTCACTCTACCCAACCCCTGGATCAAAATAAATAACACAGGACTTTTACTGCAACAATTTACCCACTAATGTTAACCCTGGAATTTACAATGGGCATAAAACAGTGGATTATGCGAGTGTTTTCAGGTGGATGTGACTAGGATGACTAGGAATAACGTGTTTTAACCAGACCCAGGAGGACAAGTACGCCAAATTTAGTTTTGTGGTAAATTTAATCGTCTGTTTGTATTCTTCATTAATATCGGTTCAGGAAATGAGGGAGTGGTGGAAAGACAGACACAGAAGGATTACAGACAAGACAACGCGAGGGAAAAGTACAAGCACTTGGGGAGGTGGAACGTGTGCTGGCGTGATGGATGTTGGATGGGGAAACGAGAGAGAGAGAGAGAGAGAGAGAGAGAGAGAGAGAGAGAGAGAGAGAGAGCATTCTTTAAAATTGTAACTAAGGAATGTCTCTGCAACAATGAGTCAAACTTCTCTGCAAGACTTATACCTGATTCAGCTCTTTAGAACGACCATATTACACTGCATCTACACAGAACCGGATAAAGAGGTGGTGGTCCCTGGGCACAGCATCTTGTGGAAGGCCCCTAATAGGATGAGCACCGAAGATGTGAAGCTAATGGCTATTCTTGGAGTATACGGAAGCTCAGTATTAAAGACTATCTATCTATCTATCTATAGCCCGACGCCCTAATCCCTCAAAGGGTGGCCTCAGACAAAACGCCTCCAAGTCGCTCTGTCACCCACCATTTGACTACCCTCCCCCCAAATCACCCTCCCCTCCCTCATATACCTCTCAACTCCATCCCTCCACCTCATCCTCGGTCTAAACCTCCCTCTCCCTCCCTCCACCTCACCTACATATACCCTCTTAGTCAGTCTTTCATTCTCCATTCTCTTCACATGTCCAAATCACCTCAGTGTAATTCCCCTAATCTTCTCAACCACATCCACATCCACCCCACAACGTTCCTTCACTTCTTCATTCGTCAACCTGTCCCTCCACGTCACTCCACATGCTTCTTTCAAGTAACTCATTTCCACTGTTCTCACTCTTGACTTGTTCCCCTCTTGCAAGGTCCACGCCTCGTTTCCATACGTCAGGGTTGGGATCACAATACTATCACGGAGTGACTTCTTAACTTCCATACTCACCTCCCTATTTCTCATCGCTGCTTTCAGTGTACCAACAACCTTCCTTCCCTGCTGTACCCTTTCACGCACTTCATCCCCCAAAGTTCCATCCATACTCATCACACTACCCAAGTACTTGAATACATTCACATTCTCCATATCCTCACCTTCCAACCTCACTGCACACTCTGTGACTTCATTCCTCTCAAACACCATAACTTTACTTTTATTTACATTAACTTTCATATTCCTCCTCCTACACAATGTCCCAGATTCATTCACCAAACCTTGCAACTCCCATTCATCTTCACTCAACAATACTGTATCATCAGCAAACAACAACACCGGAAGCTTCCAAATCTCACCCTCATTCATTAGAGCCACCCCCACATTCACTGCCCTACCTTGCACCTCCTTTACAACCCCATCCATGTATATATTAAACATCCATGGAGACATCACACAACCCTGTTTCAGTCCCACACTGAGATCAAAGAACTCACTCAGCTCACCATCCACTCGCACCATAGCCCTAGCTCCCTCGTACATACTCTTCACAGCACTCAACAATTTCCCCTCCACTCCATATATTCTTAATACCTTCCACATACCTTGCCTATCTATTCTGTCATAAGCTTTCCCCATGTCCATGAAGGCAGCATACACTTTCCTTCCCTTCTCTAGGTACTTCTCCACTAAACATCTTAGAACAAATATCTGATCTACACACCCTTTTCCCTTCCTAAATCCCCCTTGTTCTTTTCCAACTAGCTCCTCTGTCATATGCCTAACCCTATCAATCAGTATTCTACCATACATTTTACCAGTCACACTAAGAAGACAAATACCCCTATGGTTACCACATACTTCTCTCTCCCCTTTTCCTTTGTATAAAGGAACAATTATACCTGATTTCCAGTCCTCTGGAACCCTTCCCTCTTCCCAAGCCAATCTACACAACTTCCATATCCACTCCACAACAATCTCACCCTCATACCTAAGCATTTCACCACACACTCCATCAATTCCTGGGGCCTTTCCCAACTTAATCTTCTTCATCGCTTCCACTACTTCCGCCCTACTGATCTCTTCCTCCCTCCTCTCATCTCTTCTTCTCCCAGCCATTCCCCAACCACTTATACTCGCACTGCTCTCATTCTCTACATTCAACAAATCCTTAAAGTGCTCCTTCCATCTCCTCAATTTCTCTCTCTTCTCCACCAAGAATCTATTATTCCTATCTTTCTCTCCCCTGCTATATCCCCTTTCACACTGCCTTACTTTCTTTACCTCCTTCCAAAACAATTTCTTACTCTCCCTCCATTTCACACTCAGATTCCTCCCAAACTCTTCATCCACTTTTTCTTACTCTCCTTCATCAGTCACTTAACCTCCCTTCTCCTGCTGACATATACCTCTCCTCTCTCATCTTCTCCCCTACCTCTACTCGCTAACCATTCACTATATGCCTTCTTCTTTTGTTCCACAGCTCGTTTCACCTCATCATTCAACCATGCTGTCCCTTGCACACCCTTGCATCTCCTCCTCACTCCACAAACCGCCTCACACGCTGCGCCTATCTCTTCTGTGAATATCTCACATAAGTCTTCCACCTCTTCCATCTGCTCTAGCACATACCTTCCCAATCTTTCTTCCACTATGCTCTTATATTGTCATTTTCTCACTATCTTGCAATTTCTCCACTCTTCTCACAGGAGCTGCTTCCTCCTGTCTTCCCCTTCGTCTCCTCAACCACTTTTTCTGCAGCTCTACCTTGGCCATCACTAAGTGATGGTCAGTGACTCCATTCCCCCACCATAATTATAAGCTATACTTAACCTATGTAATACACGTAAAGTACCAGTATCTACTTCCCTTTCTATTTCAATCACATGGAATTTCTAAGATCCTTATGCCACTCACTCTGTATTCTACTGATTATTTTGCCATTATCACCAAAATCATATGTTCATTATGCGTTTATATGCCAGTACAAAATAAAAATACGCGTTACAGCTCGAAGGAAAGCTTTGGGTAAACACAAAGACATCATGAAAAGTAGCTTGCCAGTATGGATGAAACGAAAAGTATATAACGAATATATAATCCCAGCTATGACTTACGGTTGTGAGACCTGGATACTGGCAAAATCGATGGAAAATCAACTAATCCGGTCCCGAAGAGCAACAGAAAGGCCATTGTTGGGAATATCTTAAAGGGACAGGAAAAGATCAACCTGGGTGAGAGAGCAGACTAACTTCTATAAAGTCAAAGGCATTAGAGAAGTTATGAAAAAAGCAGAAATGACGGTGGGCAGGTCATGTAGCAAGAATAAAGATAGCCGATGGAGCAAGAGGCTGACTGACTGGACTCCAAGAGATGTAAGCGTAGCAGAAAAAGGCCAGACAGAAGGTGGAGAGATGAAATGGAGAAGTTTGCAGGCAAAAGACGGCAGAGATTGGCTAAGTCTAAGAACTTGTGAAGGTTAGGGGAGGCCTTTGTTCAGCACTGGACTTGCAACAGTTGATGATGATGACGAGGATGATAATGTTTCGATAACTTGAAGTCTTTATTTCATAAGATCTAGTATGTTGTATGAAATTAATATAAATACGATTGAAGCCTGTATACTGTACTCTTAGTATGAATGGTATATATTAGTAAAGCCCGGTACTTTACCTATGACATGGTATATGGCAATACTTTTGACTTTCGATGTAGAGTTGGAACTAATAAAGCAGTTCTGGTATATTTCTAACAACTAGGATATCGATGTCAATATACAGCAAGTTGCAATGAGAAGTACAGTGATCAACTCAAAGCATTAATAATACAGTTCGTGATATAGCCACAAACATTCCGAAAATGCCTGAAGACTTTTTGCATGCCATTAAGCATTTGAGAGTTGCGGCATATATATAAAAATACACCAGACAGCAAGTTCCATTACTCAGCTTCACGCATAGGTATTATACACCATGTCGTGGGAGCAAAGTCATTAGTTATAACCTTCACACCGGAGACTTTTATCCCCGCCAGCATTGTGGTGGCGTGATAAAATACTATCGCTCCTCTGACAAACTGCGCTGAGGTGAATGGTGTACAGTCTACCGGAAAAGTATTGGGACCCCTGGAGCCGATGTTTCTGAAAGTGCACACAACACGACATGCATGGAAGGTTTGATAGGGTTTGCATTTCTAACAGTGGTCTGCACCTTTCTGCTTTCGTGCTCTGGACAATCACCAAATATGCAGTATGCCACTTATTGTCACATTAGACAACGAACCAAAGTTATTTTTTATACTATATACAAAGCCTCTACTGTTCTTTGTAACGCAAGTGATGCGGCTCCGTAGTCAACGTCCATTCCAAAAGATGGGATCCCTGTGTTTACATGAACCGAGTTACGGTGGATCTGCTTCGAATGCAGTATTCAGAAAATTAAGTATAGCCTATCTAATATTTACATTCATCTGCATTAACTCAGAGAAGTATTAAAATATTATAGCAAATAAAAATAACATTGTAATGCACTGTATATAATTCTTATTTTCATCTGAAGTGAATCAATTAAGTGGAGGATTTTCTGAAGCCTAAGTCAAAGCAATGTCAAATTCTTTTATGGGTTTTACAGCCATCACAGACACATTGCAAAAATCACGAGACATTATCATCTCCCTTCACGAGAAAAATCTAAGCCTTTTGATACTTTTTGGTACCTTACTATATAACTCTACTACTTGCACACTATGACCCACAACAACAGACTTATGAGCCCAAGGGATAACTGTCAACTCCTTCTTACTAGGCCTGTCAACAAAATCCAGGTGTAAACAGTTGCTTTTCAGAAGGCTTCGTTCTTTGTGTCACGCTGAATCGAAGACGAAAGGGGTCGTTTTTACTTTCCTGTACACCCAGCCACAATGCACCGCGCGGAAAACTAATAAAACATACCGTTTGCTGGTTCATGGACCTGCAGTTTTAAATGCTTGTTAAACACGAGACACATTTCTTATTACACATTAGTACATAAAAAATAAGGTCTTTGTAACCTAAATACAAACATTATTCTGCGTGAGGCTCGCTGCTGGGGCCTAGCATGAACGCCATTAATGCGTAGGTAGAGCTTTGATTACAAGTTCGGTTATCCATTCATACGATTAAACGACTGATCGTTTGCATCCTTACGAACACCCCAGTGCCTGAACAACATGAACAAAAACAGTGACCATTAATGAGAGCAAGATTTCTAATGCACATGAATGACTGATGACACAACCAAGGTACGATCTGCCATAGTCGAGTTTCTGGTGAATATACAACATGGCTATACCTCATACCAATTAATCTGGCCAGGCATGTATGGCAACACTGTTCCTGCCGAGAGTCTGATTGGCTGGAGGTGTTTGTTCGATTTCGTTGTTGCTAAAACTGATACTCTTTTTATTATCAGATGTGATACTGAGTTTGTCGACAATATAATCGTCAAAAGTAATAAGAAATCCGTTATATACTTATCAACAATGAAATTTTCGTAGGAAGATAGAGATATGAGTCAACAAAGTATTATAACAGTCCAAGTCAAGGTCAGCATTTGAACAATTCCATTAAATCTCCGACACTCCGTAATATAACAGAAAATTAAGGAAACTTGCTTAATCTAAGCGTTGGTATAACACACATTTAAATTTCGAGATTAGTCTGCACCCTTAAATCGTGCCACAACTCTAAATAATTAAAAATTCTAATGAAAAAACGAGTTCTGTGGGGAGGGAGGTTTGAAAAAATCGCGAAAAATCAAAGTAGGCTAAAGGAAAACTATTTTATTATATATCCTCTATTATCACAGTACGGACTGATCTTAAAATTTAAATGTGTTATACCAACGCTTAGATTAAGCAGGTTACCTTAATTTCTGTTATATTACGGAGTGTCGGATTTTTAAAAGAATTGTTCTAATGCTGACCTTGACTTGGACTGTTATAATACTTTGTTGACTCATATCTCTACCTTCCTACGAACATTTCATTGTTGATAAGTATATAACGAATTTCTTATTGCTTTTGACGATTATATTGTCGACAAACTCAGTATCACATCTGATAATAAAAAGAGTATCAGTTTTAGCAACAACGAAATCGAACAAACACCTCCAGCCAATCACAATCTCGGCCGGAACAGTGTTGCCATACATGCCTGGCCAGATTAATTGATATGAGGTATAGCAAGAAGACATCAGCTGGACGTTAACATAGCTGGATCAAGATAATGTTTCCTATATATTTATCCTTTCTCTGCTTACAAATGATTCAATAATTACTTCGTTTTTGTAGTTAATTCAGCCGCATCTGAGTTTCAGCTTCCCTTCATACAGCTTGCTTAAGTCGAAACTTTTACCGACATTATCCAGTATCTGTATTACAGAAATTTTGAAGCTTTTTTTTTTATGCCCATGAAGTAATGGAATTTAAAATGCAGTACAAAAAATTAAGTTCACATATCACTAAGCTTTTTTTTTTTCTTTTTAAACAACAGAACAGAGGAAGGAAAACAAAATGATAAATTAAAAAAAAATCCATTCACCAGATTACTGGTGTCCTCTGTCCATATAATATCTGTAACAGTTAGACTTGAACAGCTCCAGGTTGAAGTTTGGAGGGAAACAACTCTGGGGAAGCGAATTCCAAAGAGATGCAGTACTGGGAATGAAAGAATTCTGATAGGCAGAAGTTCTGCAATATGGCTGAGTGACATTCCAGTCATGAGTGCTACCAGATGCCTGTGTAGCACGAGGGAAGGCATGGAGAGGTGGCACCATGGACACAACTTCGTCTGAGCATTTGCCATAAAAATATCTGTAAAATAATGCAAGGGAGGCAACATTCCTTCTTACTTGTCAAGAAGGTAGTTTATTTGTAATGGAAGGGTTATTAATAATTCCAACAGCTTTGTTCTGAATTTTGTCTAGTTGTTTTAATGCAACCTCTTCACGTCCGTTCCACAAGGGTGAGCAATATTCAAGCTGAGAGCGTACATGACTCTTATAAATCACAGCTAACTGCTCGTCAGTGAAGAAGTTACGGACTCTGTACATTAATCCAATTTTCTTTGAGGTGGTTTTAGCAAGTGATCTAATATGAGAGGTCCAGCTGAGGGCATTGTTAAGTGAGACTCCGAGAATTTCAATACTTTTGGAGATGGGAATGTTAGTAGTACTGAAGGTAATATACGAATCTGGCAATACCTGTCTATTAGTAAATTGTATATATTTAGTTTTACTAGCATTAGAAGAGACAAGGTTGTTTTGTCCCCATTCACTGATTGTAGATACGTCTTGATTTATGGAGATGGCTGTACTGAGTTGAGAGGTAGAGATATTAGACTTTGTAAATGGGTGTCTGAGTGTGAATGAACTATGTAGTGTTGAGTCATCTGCATATGAGTGGATGGGATTGTGGGTGACAGATAAGAGATCATTAATATGAACCAGGAACAGGGTTGGCACCAGAACTGATCTCTGCGGCACGCTGGCGTTAACTGAGTGGAAATTGGAATACACATCATCTACTTTTATTTTCCTGCCACTGAGATATGAGGAGATCAATGGAACAAAAGACGTTAGTCTATAGCAAGGAAGTTTGGACAGCATGGAACGGAGCCAAACTCTATCGAAAGCTTTAGAAATATCAAGCGCTCCTGCATGAGCTTCTCCATGTAGGTCAATTGACTGATAGATGGTATGAGTTAGGAGATTGAGTATGTTAATGGTGGATCTTTCGTGGCGAAAACCATATTGTCTATCATTAATTAGGTTGTTGGATTCAAGATGTTTAACAATGTGCTTATTAATTAAAGTTTCAAATACCTTACCAAGAGAAAATGTGACAGCTCTTGGTCTGTAATCAGAGGGGTCAGGGGAACTTCCTTTCTTCGGAATTGGGTGGATATTGGCTTCTTTCCATGAATTTGGGAATGAAGAAGTACTTATGCATAGTCTGAATACTTTATCTAGAACAGAGGCAAGTTCAGGGGAACACTTTTTCAAAAGAATTGGCGGAATTCCATCTGGGCCTGGAGCTTTGTTAGTGGGTAAATTGTCGTGGATGGATTGTACGTATCTTGTCTGTATTTTAAGTGGAACAATTTCGGGAGAGTCAAGTTTCAGTACTGGGACATTCTGGCTGGCATCGTCTATGGTAGAATTTCTGGCAAATGTACTGGCAAAAATATCTGCTTTCGCACGTGGGTCATTTGTAATGTTGCCATCTGAAGATTTTAGTGGAGGAATGGATGATGACTTGTTGAAGTTATTATTGAAAGAATAAATAATAACTTTAACAAGTCATCATCCATTAAAAAAAAAAAATCATTGCAAATTATTTGAATTCGCAGTGTAGGTAAAAGATTGAAAAAGGAAGGGCGAAAGGGTAAACTGGGCCAATTCAATCATTTTTCTGAGACATTTCGCTGACCCACTGGCAGGTCTCAGCGGCTCCTTTGGGCCCGCGGACTGCCAGTCGAGAAACGCTGGTCTACGGTATATCATTGTTTACCGTGGCCGCCCTCTCACTGTGCCAGTATCCACCCTCATCATGGTCTTACTGGGTTCATCTTTCCCGCCTCTCACTTTAAAACTACTGAAGCTTTGGAAAATGTGTGTGTGTGTGTGTGTGTGTGTGTGTGTGTGTGTGTGTTGATGAGACGGAAAGTGAGCAAACTAACCAGATTATCATCCCATTCGATCTATTAGGAAGTTTTAAGATCCTTCATTTAAGTTTTCCACAATATCATTCTGTTTAGGGGAAGACATCAGGTTGTGAATGGATTGATGGGGACATTTTAACCCCGGCGCTACAGACTGTTTCTGAAAATTAGCAAGGGCGATAAGAGGTAACAAAAATCTATCAGTCTATCTATAGCCAGACGTCATAATCCCGTAAGGGGCGGCCGTTTGTCTTTGAGATAGTGGTGTTACGGAAGAGGCACTAACCCTCCTCCAGCCCACCTGTTGACACGTAGGAAACATCTGTAGATTGGTTATACTGTTACCATCCAGCGTTGTAAATGGTTTCCTGGCGTACAGCGAACCATTAGGCTTGTCACTCAATGTAAAGCCATCTGAAAGGGAAAGAGAGCAATAAAAGTGAAAGGAAAGATGGGAGATATGGGATTAGAGGAGGGCAGACACAGAAAAAGAATGATAAAGATGAAAGAAGAAGTAGGCAGCACTACATCAAGTGAGTGGATGATGGTCGCCATCACCTACTACAAAATTATACTAAAAATGCATTAAAACACTGTAGGATTTATAATCAATTTCGTCTATCTATCTATCTATAGCCCGACGCCCTAATCCCGCAAAGGGTGGCCGCAGACAAAACGCCTCCAAGTCACTCTGTCACCCACCATTTGACTCTCCTCCCCCCAACTCACCCCCCCTCCCTCATATACCTCTCAACTCCATCCCTCCACCTCATCCTCGGTCTACCCCTCCCTCTCCCTCCCTCCACCTCACCTACATACACCCTCTTAGTCAGTCTTTCATTCTCCATCCTCTCCACATGTCCAAACCACCTCAGTGTATTTCTCCTAATCTTTTCAACCACATCCACATCTACCCCACAACGTTCCTTCACTTCTTCATTCGTCAACCTGTCCCTCCATGTCACTCCACATGCTCCTCTCAAGTAACTCATTTCCACTGCTCTCACTCTTGACTTGTTCCCCTCTTGCAAGGTCCACGCCTCGCTTCCATACGTCAGGGTAGGGATCACAATACCATCATGCAGTGACTTCTTAACTTCCATACTCACCTCCCTATTTCTCATCACTGCTTTCAGTGTGCCAACAACCTTCCTTCCCTGCTGTACCCTTTCACGTACTTCATCCCCCAAAGTTCCATCCTTACTCATCACACTACCCAAGTACTTGAATGCACTCACATTCTCAATTTCGTACCAGCTAAAAATTCCTACAGCTTGCATTTTCTTCTAGAGATAACGAGGTAATAAACTGGGAAATAATTGACACATGACACAGATATTTTCAGAGGAGTTCAGAAATTCGTGAATGTTTGTACGTGATGACGGATCAAAAACAGAGTCTTCAGCCACCAGCGTCAGTAAAAACATCAATAGGTGGTTTTTAGTTCAGGCTGCTAAACCAATACTGAGACATTACCTACCTTGTTTATATGATAAGACTGGTCAGCACTACATTTTCATCTGCCTCTCTCTCTCTCTCTCTCTCTCTCTCTTTCATTCAGGATACTTGCTAGGAAAAAATATATATAGACTCTTCTACAATTCGTGGATCATTTCCATCCCTACTATCCAATTTCACCATCTACAACCTACTACCCAGCCTCATCCTTCCACATCACTTCTCAAATTCCTGTGCTGCCATACGTTACATACTGATGCTACCACTCATATCACTCACAGAAACACAACAGCACACTCACACTACCGTACTTTCAGATTCTGTCACACACACACACACACACACACACACACACACACACACACACACACACACAAAATTCATCTAATCCTATTCCCGTAAACTCCTGTTTAATGATTGCATGCGACTCCACCACCTCCATCTTTCAATCCTGAATCGCTGGGAGGCAAAGTAAAAAAGTTGGATAATATTTTCTATTTTCTTTTCTTTTTTCTCAATTTTCCGTGCAATGTAATACAAAAACAATGTCTACTTTCATCTTCCCATAGCTTGTGTGGGAAAGCAAATTTGATTTTTGTGCAGAGAGAGAGAGAGAGAGAGAGGAGAGAGAGATTTATCCCCCAAGCTAGACCTTGATAGATCATATAGCCCTGGTACGGTAACAGGAGAGCGCTACCCCTCCCAGCAAAGGAAGCTCTCCGGACTCGGTGCTATCCCTCGACCTCGCGATCTCGAGTCACACACTTTACCACTAAGCAACCCCGCTCCCCAAGAGAGAGAGAGAGAGAGAGAGAGAGAGAGAGAGAAGTGTGGCTTTTGAAGCCACCCCAAATGGAAACGTGAATTATTACACTGGGTTATCAATGACCAGCCAATAATATCAAGGCCGAGTGAGTCAGTGGATGTGTGTAGTGTTATTACTCTGGTGAACGATGACTGAACAAAATACTGAGGGAAACAAAACGAACACCTACAGATAAAATCTCTCTCTCTCTCTCTCTCTCTCTCTCTCTCTCTCTCTCTCTCTCTCAATTCTGTATTTTTAAAAGACACTTGGTTACGCTACCCATCCATTACCACTTTCGTGCTTGATATTAGGCAGGAATCCTAGGTCAGAGCTGTCTAATTATATTCATTTGCTTTGGGTAATTAAATGTGGTGGCTTTTCTTTGTTCCCATGACACAGACAAATAAAGATAAAATGCCCTAGTCAGATGCTTGAAATATCTTGCACCAGCTATAAGTAACATCAAGGATCATGAATTTCAGATCGCCATGTTTGGCCAGATTTCTATATATACGTTTGGCCTATGACGATGACACGTGCATGACCTTTCTCTCTGCAACACGTAGGAGTAGTGAGGCTCAGGTCTTGTTTATTTTACATAGCCCCTTTAATGTTCATAATTTTGCTTGATACTGTCTTCTCATTCATTGTGGCAACGTGATTATTACACCAGCGCACGTCACGAGAGGGAGTTGTATTTGGTATGGTTAGTTTGTCTCTATCATGCTGTCTGTCGGTTTGTTTATCTGCAAGATTACGGAAAACATTGAATGACAGTCCGCCATAGATGAAATAATGACTAATAATCATTACAGGAAGAAGTGATTTAGTTTTGGCTTTTAAAAAATCACAGGCCAAAAGAAAGTCAAGCCGAACAGTTTTAATTGTTTTTAGGCCAAAGTTTGTGATAGGGTTAAGGGTCAGGTAACCATGACGTGGTCCAGCAATGATTACAATTGGTCAAAGGTAACTGCCATAGGACAGTTGGAGGTTCTGCCAGAGAGAGAGAGAGAGAGAGAGAGAGAGCATAGAGGGAAGGGTTTACGATCAGCCCTGGATGAAGTAATTTTGAGAATAATTGGTCAAAGAGCAAAGCCAACTTAAAAGTTTTTCATCCAGCTTAGGTTTAAATTAAGTAAAAGGATGAGTGTCTTGTAAAGATGAGTCAGTCAAGTTTGAGAGGAATTAGTTAAGGGAAGATCAGCGAACACGGTCAGAGGTTCAGCCGTATTCCATGTGTCACAGCAGGGTTCTTTGCGCTTTACCGTTGGCCATTTATTTTGCCTACAACACCTTGATATTCGCTTGTGTGGTACTTGCACTGCGCAGTTGACCCTCGTGCGGTGTGGTGCGGTGAGGATCTGTCCCTACTCCCCTTGGGGCTAAGCTGCGAATGAATGTGTTTGTGTGGATGAGTAAATTGGGAGTGTGTCGTCCTGTCTCGGCTGCCTCCCTTCCTTTGGGGGAAGCAGCCCAGTTGTATAGATAGGTAGATAGTATTTGTATCTTTTCAAAATCGACATTGTTTCTAGTAATGACATACAAGAAGGTACTGAGGTGCTAAGTGCAGACGAGATCGCTAAGGAAGATGTGCTACAAATACGAAGCCACTGAGAATACCAGAGTCAGTGCTATTGCTGCGAGGGGTGCTGTGCTCTCTGAATACCCTTGCTTCTTATTACTGTGTCAGCATAATGTAGCCATCAGTGCCTGGGTCTCAGCATACAAGTTACGCGTATCAAAGAGCGTATACCTCCACCCGTGCCTATACAACTCGGATCACCACCAAAATATAATTAACTCTTCCTTAGCCTATGGCTCACATATCCAAAAAACTTTTTTGAAATCCATTAATAACATTGTCAGATATCTTTTATACAAACAAACAGACAAACAAGGGTGAATACATAATATTGGTGGAGATTATTAGCTGCCATTACCTACTGAAGGAAACAAAAAAAAATGAATTATTTTTTCTCGTTAATAATTCTTTAGGCGTAATGCGGAGGGTTTATTTTTTTGCTCTCTCTCTCTCTCTCTCTCTCTCTCTCTCTCTCTCTCTCTCTCTCTCTCTCTCTCTCTCTCTCTCTCTCTCTCTTTCTGTGTGTGTGTGTGTGTGTGTGTGTGTGTGTGTGTGTGTGAATCCAGAATCCACTGACCATGAACTACATCCCACTAGCGATAGAATAACATAAAACTACAGCACACTAACAAAGCAGCAGGGTAGTATTTCACGAGAGAGAGAGAGAGAGAGAGAGAGAGAGAGAAACTGGAATACTTACGTTGAGATGCCACTCTGTGCATAATTCTCAACAATATGTTCAAATTCAAATACTTTATTTCCACTAAACAGTGGTTATTAAAAAGGATACATGTTCCGATATTTATATAGTAAGTACTCTACATTGAAAAAATGAGATATCAGTAAAAATGAGGAAAAATTTAGACCAAGACAGAATCTCAATTGGGATTTTATCATGCGTATATATCCTAGGTAAGTCAAGTCATAAAACTTTATTCTCTCCCATAAGAAAACATATCAGCCTAGATTTGAATACTGGTAGGCTACTGGCATTGGTTATTAAAGCGGGCTATTCATTCCAGAGCTTCGGGCCCAGTACACTGAGTGACCTGGCACCAGTGCTAGTGTGGATTCTTGGCACTGTACATACAGGCTATTTTGTAGTCTGATTACACTTCCATTCACGTTATGCACAGTAGCGAAGGACATACAGTAAACATTCAGGGTACACACCACGCAGTATCTTATACGTAGTACATTACGTATCAAACGCATGCTTTTGTTTAATATTTAGCCATCTTAACTCTTTCAGGACTGGAGAAACATGATCATATTTCCTCATCCCACCTACAGCAACTTTAGCAGCGAAGTTCAAGAGTGGCAATGCAGAGAAAAATATTTCAATAAAAATAGCGTATAAAAGTTAACTGAGTTGAATGGCTATGGGCTGATTAATAACACTTCCTTGGCAATGATACCACGGCCACCACAACCACAACCACCACAGCCACCACCACTGTTGCTCTTACTACCAATGTCGTGTTCATATCAATCAAATAATTATCAAAAAGACGTAGCTCACTGCCTTCATTATTTAGTTTTCATAACCTGTTCAAAATCTAATATGGCAGCAGGGATCTCTTCAAGGCATACTTATCTTCTTGTAGTGAAACAGTTAATCATTTTTACCTGGCTAAGCATCTTGCAAAAATGAGCTTTACATTCATACCTCAAGACATTTTTGCCCCAGCTTCGTAACGGCTGCTATTCCGCGACACGCCTTCCTCCCTCATGTGCTTCTCTAATACAGCTATGTACAGTCACTTCATCTTCTTCTGGATCTGCTTTTCCTTCTTCCAGCCATCATACCCACAAATTCTATCAGACATTTTCATTCACTATTCAACACATACTGCCTCTCCACGTCAGAGTACGAATATTTCTCACTGTATTTACCACAGCATCCCTCGCCACAATGCTTCTCTCAGTATCACCCAAAGTGGATTGGAATATGTCTCTCTTGCTATGGATACTGGAGAGACGATTTTTGTATCGGAAAATGAAATTGTTTGGCACCTTTAGTTATAACCTTCAAAGAAATCTGCACTACACCAGAGAAACTGTAATATGAAAAATCAAAATAAACGTTCTCTGAGTTTAGACGTTAACGAAGAGTGTCTACAGCAGCGCTGCTCCCAATGTGTAATATATCCACGAGAGGAGGAATGGTTTAGGATACTCGAGCAAACTGTTATGCCAGCTGGAGCGATATATCCTGGAGCCTGATTGTATACTGCATCAGGTGTTTAATTACGTGATTTGCACAAGTGTTGCTCAAGGTACATGCAAACACCCAGACATATTACATCAGCATATAACAGATTAATGTAGACCTATTTGTCTGTCAATATAGGTCTCTTTAGCTATTTACTTGCCTGTCTATCTATATCTATTTGTCTATCTATCTGTCCACCTACCTACCTGTCTCTATCTAGCTATCTGTCTGTCTTTTTATCTGTCTATATCTTTCTATGTAGTATATCTATCGATCGATCCATCCATTCATTCGTCCGTCCGTCCGTCCTTTCGTCTATCTGCCTATCTATCTTTCTATGTATCTATCGTCGCGGTGGCTGAGTGATTAGCATCGCTGATAACAAAGGTGACGGCCAGTTAGCGCCAGAGTTCGAATCCTGGTGCGGGCAGCAGGAGGTGTCCATCCATCCTTTGTGGGTTGGTAGGTAAAATGAGTACCTGGGTAACACCTAGGGGAGGTAAATGTGGTAACCTGGATGAAGCACTGGCCTTGTATCCCAAGATATTGAGTGAATAACCCACCACAAGC
>NC_136959.1:6694992-6829992 GCF_032717465.1 Coenobita brevimanus
AGGAATGTGGGGAAATGTGGTCCTATGTGTTGTAATGTTCTGTCTAGGATAAGATGGTGTAGCTGTGTTCCTACAGTGTTTGTGTCTCTGTAGCCTAGAGTTCTGTGATATGCGTTGAGGTCTCCAATCAGGTAGACTGGTGTGTTTCTTCTGAAGAGTGTTATGTAGTCTGGGGTTGGAATGAAATGTCTGCTTGGAGGAATGTAGTCTGTGGCAATTATGATGTTTCCTGTTTGGGTTTGTAGTTCGATTGCTAGTGTGTTTGTTAAAAAATCATCTAGTATTTTGTGTTGTATGTTATGTTTTACTGCAATTGCAGTCCCGTCCATGACTCTGTTGTGTATGTTTGATTTATGTACTTTGTATCCTGGTAATTTAAGTTGTTCATCAGACATGACACCGTGGCTGTTGATTAGTATTATGTGGGGGTCTATGTGTCTGTCTGTATTACTTAGCGAGTGTTTTCGCCCCCTCCAGTGAAGGACATTATGTTGAAGTACTTTTAGTGTTTGTGCCGTTTTGTCTTTGTTTGTGAGGCGTAGGTGTTTTTGTTGGTTGGGTTTGATCCTGTGGGGATGTCAAGCACTTCTCTTGCTTTTGTCTTGATGGCATTGGACAGTTCTGAGGCCATGTTCTGCTTGCTGTGGTCTGTCTGGTGCAAGTTGGACTCAGATGAGGCTGTATGATGATGGGTTGGGTTTGTGCTCCTGGTTAGTCTACCTTTAGGTTTAGTAGATGTCGTTATAGGGTCGTGTTCCTGTTCCTTTTCATCGTCTGTAGTCTCTCCTGTGGCCAGTTCCGTATCTGAGGTTTCGTCGTCGTTGGATGCATTGTCTGTGTCTTCAGATGCAGTGGAGGCATTCAGGTCTTCGTTGTTTGGCTTCTGCTGTGTCATAGCTTCCTTCAGGATTTCATTGGCGGGCATCATTTTTCTGATAATGGCCGCTGATGGTTGTTCGTCTGGGAAGGTTAGTGCAGGTAGGTTGTTGGATGATAAGTAAAGGTTCAGTTTTTGGTTGAAAGTGCCAGGAGATACTGCATTGTGTAGATGTGCGTTGAAAAGGCACATCATGTATTTGGCTAGTGTTTGGTTGTTTTCAAATGATGGGCAGACAATGTTGTTGGTAGCCTGTGTTACTGCCGTTTTGGCGATGTCAGCATACAGTTTGCCTTGTTTCTCATTGGCTTGTTTTCTTATTTCTTCTTCTTTCCCTTTTATCGCTGCCTTCCTGACCTTGCACTTCATTGCTAAGGTTCGGTGATTTTCACCACAGTTGAGACACGATTTGTTTTTTGTAGTGCAGTCTTTCCAGGTGTGGTCGAGAGCACCACATTCCGAGCAGGCCTTGTAATCTGCAGGTTTGGGACAGTCTTGAGTGATGTGATCTTCTACTTGATAGCATTTGAAGCAGGTCGTCAGAGGTGTGTAGGATTCCCTTGAGATCTGATTTTTTCCAATGGACATGGAGAAGAGGAGAAGGCCCTCTTCTGCTTTCTCCGCCATTTTTACATCTTCAAATTCTATTTTTAGCGTGTTCGTTCTCTTGTTAGGATTATTAGGGAATTTGATCAGGTTTGCTATTTTAGCCCAGTCTTGAGTTCTTTGAAGTTCGGTTTTGATGTCTTCTTCCTCATTATCAAATATGATGTTGTCAAGTCGATGGCAAATGACTGTTCGTTTACACCTTAGTTCTGTTGGGATGATTGGTGCAAAACCCGCCTGTTTCAGTTGAGCGGCTGTTGTCTGGCAGAGGAGGAGATCAAGGTCTTTTTCATCTGACGTGACGACTATTGTGCCGTCCTTGCAAGGGTGTAGAGCCGTGATCTTCGCTTTTGTGGGAGCCGTGATTTCGAGAGCTTTAAGCTTCGTTTCCCTATTGTTAGGGAATCCATGTTTGAGTTTTAGCCTAGCCATTGTGATTCATGACATTCTAGATGAAAGTGAATGAATGAATGAAGGAGATTGGCCACCTACCTAACTCTAGGGTGCTCCTGCCTGGAGGTTTCCTCTCCCACTCACTAATGAGCGTCGAGAAGAGGTCCCCCAGGTGACCCTGAGTCTTCCCTCACGGGCAGCCTATCCTACCCCTATCCAACTGTTTGCCACCCTTTCCTTCTCCTTCCCCACCTCTTCTAAGAGGCCCCTTCAAGCATATAGCGTCAGGGTTCGGTTCAGGATACGGTAGGGACTCTATGGCGAGGCTTGAGTGATGAAATGTGTGATAAATGATAAGTGAGTATGTGATTTGGGTCTCTCCCAGTATTCAGATTTGACAGCGCGATAGCTTGGAGCGAACTGGCGGGAGCCGAGTCTGCTTGGAGCGGGAGCGAGCGGGAGGTGTCTCCGCTACGGCTGCCAGGAGCGCACTCGGTCTGTTAAGCCTCTGTTTTATACCCTAATCCCATTGTTTTCTCTAATCCTCCTGGCCTCTTTCCTTCCCATTTCGTCCCCTATTTTTTCCTCCAAGGTACCATCCCCTTGTTTTACTCCAAAATTTTTAATTTTATTTATTTTGTTTTACTGATTCGTTATATCTGACTCCAGCTTTCTATGCCACTTTTTTTTTTTCCTCGGATAATTCTTCTGACCTACAAGTTTTCCCTTTTCTCTTCTCCTCTCTCCTACAAACCTCATTTCTTTCTTTTTCTCCGTCCTTCTTCTCTCTACCCTCCAGCTGCCGCCCTTCAGGATATGCTCGGCCAGTCGTGTCATCACGAACGGACCTCACCGGCTTTGAACAGCATGCCAGGTGGCAAGGGAGAGGGACGGAGGAGACAGGTGGTGGACGAAAAAAAAAAAAAATGTGTGGAAGCGGAGATGGAAATGTGTCAAAAATGATAGGAAGGAATGGAGGTGTAAGGAAGAGAAGGAGGCTGCTAAAAGAAGAGGGATACAAGGGTGTCAGGAGGGAGAGAGACGTGGGTGGGTGTGAGAATGGGTGTGTGAGAGAGAGAGAGAGAGAGAGAGAGAGAGAGGGGGGAGGGAGGGAGAGAGGCAAGGGATCAGGGTGTAGGAAGGGATCACATGGTCTTATTCCCAGATCAGCCCTGAGAGGAAATGGTGCCCTGGACGCAAATACAAAGCCAGGGAGAGGAATTTTAGTGTTGCGGGTGTTGTATAGAGGTGACTGAGTCGTGTAGGTATCAGTGGTCTATCTGGTGATGTAAGTTACATATGAGAGTAGTGCTGTGTGTTGCTATAATACTGGCCATTAAGTGAAAGGATGATGTCACCTCAGTAAGGGTATTTTGATGGCTAGTGTAGATGAACTGAATATTCCCATGTGAACAAGTACAGTGGAAGAGTCCAAGCACTTGCCTATGTTTTGGTATGGTGTATGCTTTCATTATTATACTGTGATAAATTTCCTCTACCAACCTCAAGAGGCCATGTTTGAGTGCATGAGGCGGGGTTGCGTGACAACACCGGTATCCAGGCTGATGCTGGCTGCCGCTTTGAGAGTTTTATGCCACTAGTGCCACACTCGCGAGATTTAAAATTTTACAAGTTCTGGGTATTCGTATGGTTGCGTAGTGCGATTATTTATTGCACCACTTTGACCTTCATTCGTTTGACCTGGATGTGAGAGGTAGGATCAGAACGGCTTTCAGTGGTATGTGTATCGCCCAGTGCAGGCAGATGGACTGAAAGAAGCGATTGCGTGATCGAACTCACCGTTTCGCTTTCATTAGTATTAAAATAAATATTTGTGTAGGTTTCTTGGAGCTTCTGACCAGTTCTATTTTTAACATAAATTGTAGCTGTCTTTAACTTTTGTATAATTTTGCGTGGCTTATTAGTTATGTGGAGTTAATAATTAGAATTCTTTGGGCTGGTGGAAATGAGGTTGCAAAGTTCAGAGTAAAATCCACATATCCATTGTGCTCTCTGGTTTTGTATATTTCCGGATATGAAGGTTTCTAGTTTTTTTCTGTATACGAAAAGGAGTAAGGACGGAAATAAGGTTATTCATGTGAGGATATAGGGAGAGATAATATAAGTTCTTTATTCCACCACAGAGAAGCGATTATTTTCACATTTATACACTTAATATTGCCACAATATCCCCTCGCTTATGTACTGACGGATAAGCCATTGAATGTAAGTAGTTTTCGTTGAGAAGAGAGAGAGAGACAGACAGACAGACAGACAGACTGACAGACAGACAGACAGACAGACAGACAGAGAGTGTTTCTGTCCCATGTTTCTCTAACGTTACACTTTCACACAAAACACATCCCAGAAACAGCACAACCATATCTAATTTCACTCCTCCTTTTTTAACTATAACACCATCCACTTACCACCAGGGACCTAACAGAAGGCTTAGTAAGTGTACTATGTGGTGGCTTGATGTTACTGTGTTGTGGCTTGATGGTACTGTGTTGTGGCTTGATGTTACTGTGTTGTGGCTTCATGTTACTGTGTTGTGGCTTGATGGTACTGTGTTGTGGCTTGATGGTACTGTGTTGTGGCTTGATGGTACTGTGTTGTGGCTTGATGGTACTGTGTTGTGGCTTGATGGTACTGTGTTGCGGTGATTCACTCCCCACATTCTGATGGCTGCCTCCCTTCAGTACACTCCAGACGGTGGCGGTGATGTAATCGAAAGCACACTTGGTCAAAATCCAAGAAATCCTGCCATAAATCCTTGGCCAGGCATAGAAAGTTGAAGCCAGGCAAGGTCTCTACGCCAGCATTTACGTAAGTAGAACTTGAAGAGGGACCCAGAGCCGAGACAAGTATCTATGGAGGTATTCTTGTCGGGTTAGGAAAATTACAAACAATTCTTCCTTACTGATTCATTTCTGATTCTGCTCCGTTACTACACTCTTGTGTGTTGTTTATGCAATCAATGTCGACATCAAAAAGATATAAGATGCAAAAAAAAAAAGCGATATTAATAACTGGTTCTAAAAAAAAAAAAAAAATCTTTATGGAAAAGGTGCTTGGGAGACTCCTTACTCAACGAGCATACAGGCCTTAGAGTTTGAATAAGTGGCTCTGTTTGTGGTTTGGGGAAATTTGGGAGTTAGCAAAAATTTAGTGTCTTCTGTAATGACCCTCTTGCAGTAGGCAGGCATCATTCCAAGCCTTCTTCGTCTCACATTCGGTTTTTAATATCAGATACAGCAGTTCATATAAGTTTTCAGCATCAGGTGTCAACTGGGAGCAAGGCAGTGAAATAGCTTTGGACAGGGCGACATGGAGGCGATTTGTCTGTGGCCACCCCTTACGTTATTGAGGCGTCTCGCAACAGTTACATTGACAGACAACTGCAAATACAAGTAGTTGCCTAAATATATTACACTGCACTTATGAATATAAAGTTCAGATACAATTAAATTTTGAAAAAAATATTTTCATTAAACAATACAATTTCATTTACACATTGCTACATCCTAGGGAAATCTTTGAAAATAAGACCTCTTCTGTGTTTACCGACTGTGTAAAATTCATGTTGAAGAATATGTATCACTTAAAACTATTGTCAAAGCAGTAGACAAGAGATCACGCGTGGGTGGCAGTCGGTGAAATGTCTAGGGTCGTGATTGAGGCTGATTTGAAAATTTCATTGGGGAACTGAATTCAAAGTTCTGATTAAACATCCAGTATATGTAATCTTTTAAATTACTGTACAGTTATAAATATAACTGTGATAACTTTCTAATAACAATTACAGTTACAATTCCTATAATCTTCTAATAAATTATAGATCAAGTAAATTACGAACAAAATTACTCCAAACCTGATTCTGCCTGTGCTCTCTCTGGCTTCCTCTGTCCCCCAGGTTCCTCTCTGCACCACAATTGTCTCCCTTCTACACCTGTTCCTTTCGCCACAGCCGCTCTCCCTTCCTTTAGTTGAATATAATTTCCATGTTTTCCCGTGTGTGTGTGTGTGTGTGTGTGTGTGTGTGTGTGTGTGTGTACAGGGTTACGTACGAGTTTTATGAAAGAAACAAAAGTATACAATCCCTTAATGCATAATTCTTTCTGATTTCGATATACCAGTTTCGAACAGCTGTCCACACCCACTTGGCATGGTAGGCCAGCACATACTTCCTCCATTACCTTCCCAAGACGGCATCATCTCACTTCCCAAGACGGCATCATCTCTCAGTGTCATTCAACTGTAGTCGTAGGCTGGTCTGCTACAAATGAAGTGGTGGCGCCAAATCCTGCCCATCATTCTTCATTACAAGTTCTCTGCAACAGTTACTCAATTCCAGGAAGAGGATGAGGTGGCCTGGTAACTTCCCGGTGCGTGTGACTGTCAGGTTGGAGACGGACTGAGCCAGACAAGATATGTGGCTCACTCCAGCACGTACACTGCCCGCCTGGAAGAGTTTTATCGTGCGAGTTGGGAGAAATGCCTTTGTTCCAATTAGGTACCAGAAGGCGTATCCGTTCTGATTACGAGAGAGAGAGAGAGAGAGAGAGAGAGAGAGAGAACCATAAGACTTCCACGTTTCTCGTCCTGCCGTATGCAAAATGTATATTCCTAAAATTAATCAGTGCTTGTTATTATACATTCCCGAACCCCAATTTTGCTCACTTCAAATTCCCAACCTGCCCATATATTCCATCTTCCTGATACACAAATTCAACTTTGGTTTTACTATTCAAGAAGCCTACAGCACATTCCCAAGCCTGCGTTAAGTTAATATTACTATCTTTTACAGAAGTCTAATGCTTCTACTTCTTAGACGCTCGTTACATTACTAAACACTGTATAAACGAAAGCTCATTACATTACTAACACTGCATAGACGAAAGCTCATTACTAAACACTTAATAAACGAAATCTCATTACATTACTAAACACTGCATAAACGAAAGCTCATTACATTACTAAACACTGCATAAACGAAAGCTCATTACATTACTAAAACTGCATAAACGAAAGGCAGAATGATGACCACCTAATAAATAAAAATTATCTTAATGTTTAAAAGTACAAGAAATAGATTGTCTCGTGATCTTTAATACAGGCATATTTGCACATTTATCAATCTTCCAAGAAATAAGGCACAGTTATAATACAGACACACACATGAATTAGGATGAAGGTAATGAACACTGCAAAATAACACAAATAACATTGGCCATCCCAGCTCATTTGTTACAGTTTCGTAAAATTGGTGTTTGGAGGCAAATGGGTGATCTGTGATAAAGAAATCCACTTAACTCCTTCAACCAGGCAGCGTGTTTTTATTTATTTATTTATTCTCCTTCTCTTCACAAGACTTTTACACCTTAGGAGAAAAAAAATGGGAGAAATGGAGTTCCTCCGAACTAAGCCCTGTACTGGACTATATAGCCCCGCTAGGGTTACAGGAGGGAGCTACCCCTCCCGGCACGGCAGCCCGGGCGAGGCTCGAACTTGCAATCCCCCGATTACAAGTCCAGCGCCCTACCACTGTGCTACCGCGCTCCCCACAACTTAGGAGAGAGTTATAATAGTATTGCAGAAAGATAGAGTTAAATCCAATCTCTTCAGTTGGAAAGGGATCTCCACAACTGGATATAAATGTTTGGTAATAGGAAGAAAATAATATAAAACACGTCATATGGCAGGAGAATTTAACACTACAAGAGGGGGTGTTGTACTGCAGAAGACAAAAGGCGTTGGTTATTATAAACTACAGGATGGTCCACATATATCACTTCTTCCACTCCGCCAGGTGCTTTCTATTGTGTTATGCAGACGGCTAAGTGAGGGTTACCAACGTCTAAAATGTATCACTTAATCACGTCTGACTCCCACTGCCACAACCTTGCCCACATCAGCAGACTGAGCCGTGCCCACAACACAGGCGAGTTTCTAGTACAGCGCTACGAATTACTTACGGGCCACCCGGTAGGGCTTGGCGTGCCGCGGTAGTGGTATGGTCTTCCTCAAAACTAGGCCCAAACTTTCGTCCTTTTGCGGTTTATTTCATGTAAATCAGAGACAGAAAAAGACAATACGACGTCTCTACATCCTATCCATAACTTTCCTTCGTGATTAGAATCCTATTCTAATGTGGATTTACTGCTACAAGTCAGTATTTAATATCTATAGATGGCAATTTTAGGCCAAGTTATAGTAAAAGGAGCATAGTGGTGCGGTGGTTTCGGGGTACAGTGACAAGTGCTTACCGAGCGACGGTATACGTGTCAGAAATGGAAGAAAGTCGCCTGACTCCATTCAAACGTCAACAAAGAAGAGTTGGCAGGATGGCCGAAAACTTCACGCAAATGTGGGAAGGATTTTATTATTATTATTATTATTATTATTAATATTATCTTGTCTCCGGCTCTGCACATGGCTTATGATGCCGTTCCCTGAGGTGCAGCAGTCCTGCGAATCATACACCTACACATTAGAATGATGGAAAGACTGCGTTTATTGCAGCAGTGGAAAGGCAGAATGACACTATTATTGGTACCTTACAGCGATGGTAGAATGCCTGTCCTGATATCCTGACAACAATGCAGAAATAAGACAAGAAAGCTCTCAAAGAGCGCATACCTCCGCCAATGCCATTGCGGGATCCGGATCCGCCGCCAAATTTAATTAATTCTTTCTTGGATCATGGCCCACCTTTCTGTATAATTTCATTTAAATTCATTGAGAACTTTTGAAAATATCGTCTGGATAAACATACAGACAGACAAACTTAGATGAATGCATAACCTCCTCGTAGATTAAAACTATCGCAAAATATACTGTAGATGCTCCAGGCCCTAAGGCACCCCAGGCAGGCTGTAAAACAAGGGGCGCTGAGGACACGCCGGTATAAAATAACTATGTCGCCCATCATAACAAATTGGTAGGAATGTAGCTGGTACTAAATTTTCAGCCAACAACGCAGCGTTGAGAGAGAGAGAGACAGGTAATATCAAACATATTCTTGTTCTTATTGTGTTATTTCAGCTTCACATAACTATTATCAAAATGGGACTAAAGCATTAAAGAGGAGAGAATAACCAAGAATGAGATACCGAGGTGAAAGAGGGACAAAGCTGATGAGTACATGCAGGACGATGACTTGGAATGGGATATAAGGCTGCTATCATTACGAGGAAAGGCTTAGAAGGAAAATTAACCAGGATTATGTGAGGACGAAATAAAGCTAGTTAATATAATGAAGAAAATGCAGACAGTGCAGTGGTAATGTTTAAGAACGGTGATGCACGACGAAGACAAGAAAACAAAGGAAATGAAAAAATTAAGCCATACTAGTTCCATCATTTGCTGATAAAAAACACAGATGATGAAAGTCTGTCCGTCTGTCTATCATTTAATCATTTATTGCCTCGTAAGGACCATTGGCGTCCAGGGTTAAGCTGTTTAGTCCCAACATTTAAAGCGAGAGTGACCAGTCGCTATCCCTGAGTACACTATACGAGCAATGCTCTCCAACAATTCTTTCAGGTAAACTCGTAGGAGCCACAACCGGATGAAGCCACCTGACCCAGTAGTCCAGGAGGCGTTTTTTTGGTTATATGATTACCACACAACATAGTCAATTGCTTCCCGGGCAATCAACATAGCCAGTGGTTTCCTGGGTTTCTAAGGTAATCAACATGTGAATTGCTTCCTGGGTCACCATCATACTCAAATGTTTCTAAGGTAATCAACATGTGAATTACTTCCCGGGTTATCATCATAGTCAATTGTTTCTAAGGTAATCAACATTTGAATTGCTTCCCGGGTCATCAACTTGCTTCCTGGGTAATCAACATAGTCAATTGTTTCCTAGGTTACAGGACGCCATGATCACCCGGTGTAGAGTCATCTAAAGGTAGCTATACATCGAATGAGTGAATGATCAGTACTCTTACCGTCCACAAAGATGACACAAACACATTAAAGGGAAAATGAGACACCGATAACTAAAGCAAAAACATACAAAATATAAAACAGGAACGTGATAAACAACCCATGTTTTTGATTTACAGTTAATATGTCCAACGGCTGATGCCAACAAAATATGTATGGCTGTCTCTATTTAATGACTGACGTAAAAATTACACATATGCCTGATGCTATTTGTATAATTCTTAGGATTCTAGGCAAATGACGACTTCGTTTCTCAAGGAACAGATTGGCTCAGTAGTGTATGGTGTCGATGAGAAAGCCTGTGATAAGCGGAGAAGGAACACTGAGCAAAATACCCCATTGTTGTGTACTATTACCAAAAAAGACAAAACAGCGCAACAATTCCTCCCCGCCCCCCCCCTCTCTCTCTACACACACACACACACACACACACACACACACACACCATAATGCAATCACAATAGATGCAATTTGCCTAAAAGCCTGGTTAGGAGGGAATGGCCGATTACTTTATGGGAAGCCTTGGATAAACCGCTTTAACCTGATGAGCCTCTGTTATTGTTTCCTTCAGGCTATCTTAAAATTCGAAGACCATTTTGGGGATATTAAAGGATCGTGTGTATTGTATCCATCGCAGAAAATGATATAACACCTTCCTAATGCTTTTCGTACTAGATAATTCTGCTACTTCACCTATAAAAAGTTGTTCCAGCATAAGTATTTTAGCATCTCAGCCTGAGGGAAGTCTATTTATCTATAAAATAGCCATTGTCTTGACTAACAAAGATATAAATGTTTGTCTAATTGTAATGTCGGCAATGTTATCCCACCGGTTGACACCAGTGTAACGGTAAGAATTTTTACTATCCCCACCGTTATTTTTCATCCAGTGTAATGACGGATATTTATAATCTTACCTGTTGTTGGTACTGATCAACTCATCCATGGATAATATAAGTAGTACTCGACTTAGTATAGTAGAAGGTAAATATTTATGAAAAGAAAGAATTGTGGTAGCGTTTGTAGTTTTTGGCCGAGCTTAGATTTAGTCAGTACCACGGGTGGTTGTCGTTCCCCCAGCGAAGGAATCTTGAATTGGAAGGGGAGTGAATTTGGCATGAGGACATAATTTCCTTGATTAGGTACACCAATAAAGAAAAGAAAATGATATATACTTTACTCTACTTTAATAACTTGATGCTAGTTTCCGCAAAACATTTTTAATTACATGACCCTTTTTAGTATGAGAGAAGATTGTACATGTTACCAGGGTTTTGGATGATCATTCCTCCAACATTATTACCAGGCGAAAACAATTTGATACATACAAGCGATGTATGAAGTCATTGTATCATATTTTCTTTTTGTCAGTTACTCTTGGGCTCGACAATAGCCTCAAGACAGGGACCTTTTTACGAGCATGGGTTATCTGTTCGGGCTGGCATAGCCTCGAACCAATAAGAATGACTACTTGTGTTCATTTTCATCCATATAATATACTCTCATCAGGTAATTTTCTAGAATCCAATATCAATTCAGTACTATTTACAGTTCATAATCATCATTGCTATATAATCACTAGAAATACATAATCACTCGGGCTTGTCTAGCCTCGAGGAATTTCAGAAAAGAAACATAATCACTAAGAATTCGTAATCACTCGGGCTTGTTTAGCCTCGAGGTACTATTCAAACATTGTACAATCACCAAGACTACATAATCACTCGGGCTTGTTTAGCCTCGAGGTTCATTTCAAAATTACATCATTGCTCACAGTCACTAAGTTCCCTTCCACGCTCCTAACTTCCTGAGTTACAAGAAAGAAAACGGTTAATGGTTTTGAATTTCGCTCTTCCGTTACCAGATTACATCACTTTCAAATTTCTATTTCTTATTTACAAAATAAAATTCACTTGATAGATCAATAATACTATTACATTTGGTTTATATAATAATTCATGGATAGTGTAATGTGTGTATGCTCCAGTCTTTGGACAATACTATGGGAAAGCCTCATGCGCACACTGACGTCACCGGTGTCTGTGAACTGAACAAACGTCCGTTATATACGACGTCTGGGGCTCGAGTGACTACGTTACACTTTCAACAATATTACTTCATATAGTCCATGACAAGTAAGGATTAAACAAAGAAAAAGAGGGGGAGGAAGAAGAAATGTGGACGGCTCACCTGAACAAACGTCCATTATATACGACGTCTGGGGCTCGAGTGAGCTCGCTAGTGACGCCACTGCTAAATCAAACGAGGTGGTGTTTTTTGAAATATGGTGGGTTTCAATTCTCTTTACAATTTATTTAGCAGTGTACCCATGATGCCAGGACTTTTGATTGAATTGGGGAAAATTTGGGATTTATTCCCTACTTAATTTAGATACTGATTCTATCACTATCTCACTTTGAATCTGAGAGCAGCTTATGCCTTCTAGTGACGGCCAAGACAAACGGGACCTTTAAATCCTCACAAATGACATTATTTAGGCCTTTTCGACTGTTAATCTTACATATTTGGGTTCTAGCAGCTTCATTAGTAAACATTTCACAACTAGGTTACGGAAAGAATTGTATATTCATCATTATTCCGTTTCAGGTTTAAACTCGGCGCCCGGCAACGACGCACAAACAAGGGGGAAGAGCTGCGTGCATCTGTTATTCATTACTCGACGAGACGGGGAATTCCCATAGCTCAACATCCACAATTACATCACCCAATGCATAGATAGAGATACATATAAAAATAAAGTTAACCCTACATTAATCATTAACATATGAATTACAACTTAGGGTAGGAACTTATAAACTAGTATTCAGGTTAGACCCTATCTAACTTAAAAATTACAGTACTTCTAAACACATACATGAATATCAAATTTGTGGCACTACATAATTTGGGTGAAAGCGGGAGAAATATATATAAAAGAAATTCTGTGCATAATTGTCCACATTGACATTAACCTTCATGTTTAGTTCATAATAATATAAGTTACACCTCTTACACAGACGGAAATGTTTTATGATCCTTACACACACACACACACTCACACACACACACAGAGCGCACACCAGAGGAAAACTGGAGAAAAGAAACTCCCTACACAGCAGACAAACGCACTGAATTCACACAGAAAAAAAAAAAATAACGTCAGGTAATGAGAAAACATAAAGGAATCGCAGTGCACCATACCTGTTTCCTCTCTCTCTCTCTCTCTCTCCTGTCATTCTCTCTTAAACACACACACACACACACACACACACACACACACACATTATTAAACACACAGACAATCTTTTCTTTCTACATACAACGTTCTACACACCCTACCTCCCGCACCGGCAAGCGTGGGAGAAACAGGCAGATCGTCAGGATGGGTACACGGAGACTGAGGATGCGGCAAAAACTAGTAGCAGACTATGAGGATGTAATGCGGCTCGAGGAAGCGGGACTGAAAGGGTCACAGTCACACGAACAAAAAGAAAACACATCCACGAAAAAGATACGTTGAAATAATAGGCAAAATCTAAAGGGATTCACGAGGAACAGTTATGTTGATAAAGACTGGAAGGAACACAACAAGGAAGAAGACAGACAGTACAGAAAGACAGGCTTGTAAACAATACGGCACACAACAGATGTTGGCCGACAACACAGACTATCAGATCAACAAATGCCACATAAAACGAAGTTCGACAGAGTTTACCCATTTCTGAGTATCCCAACACACTCCCATGGAATGCATGGAACGGCAATTAAGCTTACTCAGAGAGCGCATACCTCTGCCAACACCTATACCAGACAACTCAAATCACCATCAAACTGTACTCAATTCTTCCTTGGCCCATGACCCACATATCCACAAAATTCTATTGAAATTCATCATTAATTTTCTGAGATATATTGAGGGCAATAAAACAAAAAAACAATCCTGAATCAGGCCTCGAACTCAGATCACTAGCAAAATTTGCTCAATTACTCCTTGGTCACTGATCCACACATCCAGAAAATTCCACTGAAACCCATCTTTAACTTTTTAGAATCTTGGGAACAAAGAAAGAAACAATCAAACAGAAAAACAGGGTCGAATACATATCCTCCATCAACTTTGCTGGCAAAAGCAATAACATCTGCAGAGCTGTTTCAGTAGTGCAGCCATTGACAGAGGTGTTGTAATGTGAGGGATAATCTCATCCAAGGAACGAGAGACCCATCACCTGTATCCATATCTGCATAATTGTTTATGACCATTTTCAGCCAGGGACTCCATTAACAGAATTCAGCCTCAGACATTAGTTGCATGTATCCAGCAGTCTCGGGAGACCGTATCTGCATACAATGTAATCCAGGCTGAAATAAGGATCCTATCATGAAAGAATGTAAACTGAAGTGTACTGTAAAAAAAAAGAAGAAAAAAAAAAAAAGCAAATACGAGAACATGAACATATGTTTTAAAAAAGCACGATATTATTGAAACAGTAACGCAGCGAAACTTCAAGCATACCAACAAAGCAAGTAACTGTTAACATTAATTTGCCACGATAAGGGTAGAAAACCAGGATACGTTCTGTTGTGTTATGACTGACAGTAGCCTACAAGCAGTTGGTCTTGGATGAGTCGTGTTAATGATCAAGAGTCTGGATAATTAGATATGTATAAACCTTCTACTGTAGGGATGAATGGTAGAAATCTAAACAACACTTTATGTATAACATCAAAAATACGTCTTTGTGCAGAACTTGAATTTCTACAGCGCTTAACAAAACACAGTAAGGTAGGAAATGCTCAGGTAAAAACGAAGTAGGGATATTCGCTCGTCTGAGGTGATATTGTACATTCCTGGAAGCAGAAAACAGAAGTGAAGGTAATGAAACGTCGAGAACTCGGGCCCCGAGCTGTGGACGCAAAGCATCGCTCGGTATACATCCACCAAGCCTTGCGCACGGACTTGCCATACAACCTCCATGACAGGGTTCGTTGTGGGATGAAATGACACGAAAGATAAAGAGTCGACCCCATATAACCTTTATCTTTGACCACTTGGCCTTGCGAACCTAATCAGTTCATCATCCCTCATACTGTATGGCTGACAAAAGTTTGGTCTAATTCCGTCGAAGGGTTGACGAGATATTGCGTCAAACCGTAGCCAGGACTTGAAATTTGGGGGACAATCTTCATCGTAGGGAGGGCTATATTTGTTGTACTATTCCTTCCACGTATATTTCTTCTAGAATGTATTGTATGAACATGTAATGAACTAAATATGTTTCATTATACTAGTGTAAGCATTAAAACCAACTGAAACCAGTTTTTTGGTACCAAAATTAACGTTATTCTTTCCTCTACACGTGAACGTCACTTACATGTCTGTGGAACTGATATCATAGGCCCGAAAATTCCGACGGAAGAATTATCTTTTCTCTCCAAATTACTTTGACCTGGGGAAACTGATATTGTCTAAGAGTATATTAACACTCTCATCCTCGAGGAGTTTCCTTGTGACGAAAAAAGTCGTAATAAGATATGAAGGACTAAAGGGTGAGAAATAGAAGGCGACTGAAGAAGGAACAGAGCACCAAAAGAATCAGAGAATATCACAAATGTGGAACAGGAGGTGCGACAAATATACCGCAAGCAAACAAGAGGGTATACAACTCGGCCGTTAAAACACCCGCACAAACAGGAAGGCTAAAATGATAAAAGGTGTCAGGAAAGAGAGCTATGAACCCGACACCTTCTGGGGTTTTGGAACCATCTGTGTAAACAGGGACTGCAGAAGAATGGCGGGAAAGATGGTCTAAAAATCGGGAACGGAGAATGGGGGAAGAAGAATTAGACTTGGAATATGGGAAAATGGAAGAACAAACATTGGAGCACACAAGAAGCCATGGGGAAAAAAAGACTCGTCCGGAAAGAGAAAACATTACCAACAGTAAGAGAGGAGTGTGAGAGGAAGGTACGAGCTCGAATTGCAAAAGGTTGTTTGATCTTAGGATGTGAGGGAAGGGTGTTCAAGTCAGAACCGGGAGAAAGCAGAGTAGGGGTATCAGGGAAGCAGTGCAACTTAGCATAGGTATGAAGAGTGAGCAAAGCACGTCGGCGGTAAAGTGAAGGAACTCCTGATTCAGCATAGAGACTTTCAACTGTGGAAGATTTGAGAGCGCCAATAGCCAAACGCAAACCATGATGCTGCATGGAATCAAGTTGTTGGAGGAGGGCATCAGAGGCGGAAGAATAAACCTGGCAACCATAATCAAGTTCGGAGAGAACGAGAACAGTACGGAGGTGAAGGAGAGTAGTTCAATCGGCACCTCACAACACATGAGACAAAGTTTGTAAGAGACGGAGGCTCTGCAAAGCTGAAATTTTTAAGGAGTCGATATGGTCCTTCTAAGTATGCCGAGAGTAAAATGTAAGGCCAAGAAAGGAAGCAGATGTTTTATATGACAAAGGAGAGTCATAAAGAAAAACAGGCGGTTTAAGAATAAGACGAGAGGTAAATGTAACAGCATGAGACCTGAGAGGAGAGAATCGTTTTCCTAGCGGCACGTGCCATATAAACCTGCAAACCGCCGCTGCGCTGATACGGTTCATTCAACCACGACCGGGTTCAACTAAATTCCATTCTAACACCTATAACCTATACCAGCTTATTTTGCATATAATGAATTACATCATGACCATATGATAACCGTCATTAAACATGTAGCTGTATAGATTCAAATCATGTGTCTTGAATAAGTAGTATATCTGGCTTCAATTTTCGTATATTTTCCCGGTTTGTGTGTAAGCAAATCATATACGCTTCTAAGTGAAAAACTTCTGGGGGGGCTAATGAGTTTTTTCGGGGGTTAAGCCCTCCATAGTCCCCCCCCCCCCCCGTGGCTACGGGCCTGCATCGCTTTTACACCCATTTGACTTTGACCTTTGACCCTTTGACCTTGCTGACTTTACTAGCTCATCGTCCCTCCCTAGTGTATCACTGACATAAGTTTGCTCGAAATCCGTCCAGGGGTTCAAGAGATATGCTCCGACAAGGACAAACTAAGTCATATGAACCTTCATCTTTGACCTCTTGACCTTGCTGACCAAATTAGTTCATCACCCCTTCATACTCTATCACTGATAAAAGTTTGGAGGAAATCCGTTGAGGAGTTCAGGAGATATCACGCCCACAACAGTGTTACGGACACACGGACCCATGCACGCACGAATACACGCTCGCACGGACAGACTAATCACTTCAAGGGACACGAGGGCGGAGACACAAAAAGCAACGAACACCCCCAGTTGCTTCTGAATGTCTACTCACACAACGTCTTTTCTACATAATCACAGGAAATTTGACGGTTCAACGGCAATTTAATCTTATTTTTGACATGAAGAAGACTGAATATTTTAAGCTAAGGAAATGAGGACTAAAAGTGATAACACGGACATTTTCAAGAAACATTATGCCTGATCCAAATGCCGCCGACGCTCCCCTCCCTGCCGCCTCATCACCAAGTATTAGGACGTCGTGAGGGTAACCTGACGCAGATGTAGCAGTCTCAGCGCCTCACAGTAATTGGGTTCTTTGATCCATGAGCCAATCGCCACAGGACACGGAAGGCACGGCAGCTTTGGATACCGATCTCTTTGGGTTGAGGTTTTCTTAAGAAACTGTGTTGGATGATTCTCTCTCTCTCTCTGTTTTGCGTTTCCGCTTTAAAAATTCCCTTTTTCTCGCTTCCCTCTCTCTCTTTCTCTCTCTCTCTCTCTCTCTCTCTCTCTCTCTCTGAATCACAACTGAGTGTTTTATCTTTGAAAACATTGTTTTTTGTGCCCAGTTATAATGGGAACAGTATATCTGACGCCGTAGTAGTAAGAAGTAAAGGGGTAGGTTGACAGAGGATAAACCGACAAAACAGACTATGATCTGAAGGACAATTCTTTGGAACTGAAGCACAGTTGTGTAAAATTCGCTACCTATCGTAATGATCAGCTGTTTTTTATGTCACCATCTAACTCAAAGAGTATTAGGCTAGATTTTAAGTCTGAACAATTAATAAATACGTATATTATTAAAAAGTGAAAAATGCTATAGAAAAACTTTAGCAAGGAAGGAATGTTTCTATCGTCACCATATCAGGCAGTTGATATGACATACTGAACATGACCATGACTGATATCGACTAACTTCAGATAATGGTCATATAAACAAAACATGTTAATATGCTGAAATCTTAGTTGCAAATGGCTTGTAATAGTGCAGAAATGTAGGTAAATAATGGACACGACAGATAAAATATCTCCTGATTTATTAATGAAAATCCAAGAAAATAGCCACCCGTGTTCACAGGATTATTCTGATTTTAATGAAACGTGATATCTTCAGAAACATGCCAGCTAGTTCAGTGAAAGATGGAATATATGAATATTATCACAACTAGAAGTAAAAAAACCAAGACCTATGTAGAACACTGAAATAACTAATATTTTTTACCTGCGGCGATAGCCAGCAGGTCAGTGAGCTTCCAGCGTTCTTCTTCTTCTTCTGCTTCTGGCGGATTTGTTAAAAGGAGGCCTTTGGAGACATAAAAGTGGTACCATATATGATAATTTGACATGGAGAGTCCAAATCAGCCATCAGCTGACACCTGAGATGGCGTCATCTGACGACAACTTTAGTAAACGTTCTTCATTAAAGCCCACTGAGTTAGAAGTGGTCCCATATAAGGTTATTTGACATGGAGAATTCAAATTTGCTGTCAGCTGACACCTTTGGTGGTGCCTTTTAGAAGCAACCTGCAGAATCTGGGTAGTGGATGTCTCTGTTAAGGTTAGGCACTTTATACAGCAAACTGTTTGAAACAAGTCTCGCCGCAGCTCCCATAGCAGTTCTACTTTTGTTTCATTATAAATAACACCTATACTTTTATTTTTTTTTAATTTACGAATGGCATTACATCTCTCTGGCATATACAAGGTCATCAATAGTTTCAGTGGAAAAACTTTGACAGATTCTACTACCACAGCCACATCCCACAGTACTTTTTTTTTTTTGCGCAGCAACTACATCATGATATTGCACGGGCCATGCACTGATACTGTTCATGCTTAGGGTATGCGCTAAGGAATGGTTCTTCATCATAATGAGGAAGAATATTCTTAGTTGGAAGTCCTTGTATAAACCATTGTCAATAAAACATGTGTTTGGTTATGTGGTAGTGACAAATTATTGATTCAGTTTTGTTTTCTCTACGAAGACTGAGTCAGTAAGATAACGCTGTATAAAAAAAAGCAGATTTTGAAATAAAAACAAATACATGCATGAGCTAAACAAGGGATGTTAATAAAGGTTTCAAAAATACGTGTATAATACTACATATAGTTGCCAGTGTACTACTGGAAAAATGTGTTTTTTTCCCCTCTGACCCTAACAAAATACAGATTCCTAAGTCTTTGCAGCACGGTTCAATATAATTGACAAAATCTGTTATTTACTTTACCAGTAATTCATTCCTAGTATTTTGCTTGTCGCGAGAATGGAGAAGCTTTTGGGATGTCTGGGGCCAGATCGATTGCTGTTATCCTATTTAACCACATTTAGATCTGGGGACTCATTTTTTACAATATTTAGTCTGTTTAAAGGTTTTCCTCTACACTTTCCTTAAATCCTACGAACTTTTTAAATGCGGGAATATTCAAACAGTTATTTCAGCAGTATATTGAAATCAGTGACTTTTCTTAACACTATTTCCAAGACCTGTGGGAACCCTGTCGATCCAGCTGTATACTCTTATTTTATAATGTGCTTTTTATTTTTTTCCTGTGTGTGATTCTGTCCCTATTAATTTTGTTCTCGTTTGTTGTGTTCCTTTCATCGCTGCTTCCCAGTACAGAGTTGCTCGTAAGTCTGTACCTCTGTTGCATCCCGCGTCCACAATCCCCACGTCCCACACTTCTCAGTCTCCTGTGGTACATACTCGCTTGCTGAGGGGGTGAAACTGTGTGTAGCCCTTTGTTGACAGAGAGAGAGAGAGAGAGAGAGAGAGAGAGAGAGAGAGAGTAAACCCGGAAGGAAGCGAGTGGTGCGCTGGTTCTCTTTGTGCTTTCTCATTATCATGCTTGTTCTGGATGTGCCTCAGTGGGACATTAGCAAGTGTGTTGATGAGTTGTGTGTGTGTGTGTGTGTGTATGTGTGTGTGTGTGTGTGCTAACCCCCAAGCCTCTGACACTCGCATCATAAAGCTCCAACCCGTGGATGCGTGGCAGTGAAAATACCAGCGTGAAAGCAAATGCATATGCAACATAGGTAATCACTGTGGTGGTGTGAGGGTGGAGGGAATGTGGTGCGTTGTGGTGCATTGATAACTTCTGTATGGTGTTTCTTGGGTTTATAGTGTTTATATACTTGTGGAGAAGATGAATGAAAGCGTTAAGAGAAAGACTCTGAGATGGTTTGGCCATTTCGAGAGGTTATGTAATGAGGAACTGACCAGATGAGTAAATGAGAGTGAGGTGGAGTGGGAGAGAGGGAAGGGGAGACTGAGGATGGGATGGAGGGATTGAGTGGAGAGATATGAGAGGGGTGTGTGAGTTGAACGGAGGGCAGCCAAATGGCAAAGGACAGGGCGACATGGAGGTGAGTTTGTTTGTGGCCACCGCTTAGGGATTCAGGCGTTTGGAAATAGATAGATAGATAGATAGATTGATAGATAGACAATTGAAAATAGTTGGGTGTTTGCCCGATAAAATTTTTGTATCCTAATTCACGATAGACCAACATGGCAAAAACATATCACTACGGCTGTGCGTTTTTATCTGTTAGCATGGATGGGGGAATCTTCTTACTCAACATGTAAAGATTTTCCTGTCTATATCGCTAAGGAAGATCAGAAAAAATATTAATGAAGCTGTGTGCTGTTTTTTGTAATACGCTAGCAGCAGCCTTGGCTCAGTGGGTTAGAGCGCTCTGTTCTAATCAAAGGGTCGGAGGATCGAATCCACCCAAGGGTTATTGGTAGACATCAGGATGGGCATTCGGTCATAAAATGCTACACGCTCCAATCCAAAAGTCCTCTACCCAGAGGCAACGCATTAGCCCTTCGGGGATACCTGGCGTAAAACCAAATTATTTTATTTTATTATTTTATATGAATTTCCATTTTTAGCTAAGTTAGGAAATAGGAGATATAATTTCATTCTCAATTACTAATGACTACACTCTCATTTTTGCATAGCCTATTTTGGATAAAGAAATACAGATTTTTTTTTATATTTCATAGTTGTTATATCGAAGCCAAAGTAGATTTTATTGTTCATTGATACAAAAAATTGGCAAATGAAATGGAAAAGCTAAATCATGCCACTACTCAGTTCCAGGGGCAATTTTTTTTTCCTGGTATACTTGGTCTTCCAGTTATGTTGGCTCCCTGCTTGTCGCATGAGGCCGCTAAAAGGGCCCTTCTTGTCTCCAGTCTTTCTCTCCTTACTGCCCTCTCCTGCTCTTCTGTCCTACCTCTCTTCTTGATATTTCCATGTTTCTTCTGGCCTTTTATTTTCCCTCAACTCCTACAGTGCCACATAACCATACTATGGCTTGGTGCTAATTCTTCACCATTCCTTCCTTCTTTCCTTCCAGTCATGTTGGCAACGTCGGATCAGATGCCACGAGAAAAGACTCGGCAACATTGCACCTTCCTCATGTCCCCAAGCAAAATAAGGTATAATGCTAAGTTAACGTTCGATTAGACCTCTGTTGGTTAGGTATGTGCTGGTTTACTCTCAAAATATGGCTTTTTCTGATGATTTTATAGTTTGATTAGCCAAATGTTCTCATCTGTTCCCATGCGAAGGTGCGACACTGCCAAGCCGTTTATCGCTGAAATCGCTACGACTCTGCCAATATGACTGAATGACTAAGTATACCGGAAGAAAAAAAAATTGGCGTCCCGGGCGAGGCCATATTGCTGCAGCGAAGGAGTAGTGTGTTGTGAGGGGAGCTGGGTTGTATCACCGCATTGTTTGGTGTAGTGATGTGGAAAGGGGGGGGGGGATGGGTTTGATGAGTAAGGCATAGAGACCGCCAGAGAGGAAGGGTGTGGGAAAGGTTAAGACAGGCAGACAGACAGACAGGCGGATGTGGAAAGGAAAGGAGGGGCGGGTCAAAGAAGACAAGTATAAATTATAAGAGAAAGAGGCAGACAGACAGATAGAAGGCAGTGTGCAATGCATGTCCCAAGGAGTATTCCTCATTGCTAAACAAAAACAGTATACTTCATTTCAGTGCGTCTTCAAAGGTCGTCAAATTTAACTCAGTTATTACCACCTTCCTCTTTAATCCTCATATATTAGTAACAAAGCATTTTTTTCTTTCTTTTCTTTCTTTTTTAATACAACATGGAGCACCCTCTTGTAAGCATCGTGTCAGTTACCATTTTTCCCGGATAAATTTTACAGTTCGTTAGGGAATATTCTACCGCAAATTACAAAACCTAGTTCCGTGGTTATCAATGGCTAAAAGGCAGTATCGAATACCTTTAATTTCTTCTATACTTGTAAACAAATGGTCTTTCATTTCTCTATCCTCTCAAGCGTCCTTTTTCCCTCTACAGTATTTTCCTCCGCTTCTCCCCATCCTTTCTCCCTTTCTTCCCTCCCTGTTTCATCTCCCTTTACACCTCTGCCTTTCCCTCTAATCTCCTGCTATCATTCTCGCTTCCCTCCATTCCTCTTTTTCAGTCTCTCCCCTTCCAGTCTTTCCCTCCCCTTCCCATTTCTAGGGCCTCACTTCTCTGTTGCTATTCCGTTCTCTCTCTCTCTCTCTCTCTCTCTCTCTCTCTCTCTCTCTCTCTCGTCTACCCTCCTCGCCCCTCTCCGTTTGATCTCTTTTTTTCCTCCCTTCCCCTCTCTTCCTTGTTCTCTAATACTCTCTCTCTCTCTCTCTCTCTCTCTCTCTCTCTCTCTCTCTCCTTATCTTACTCTTCCTACAGTTTTATCAATGTGAGTTCCAATTATTTTCAGTAGTTTCTCCCTTTCCTTACAGTTTCATTTCTTTCCCATATTTCTCTTCATTTCTTTCAACAAGTTCATTCTTCTCCATGCCTGTGCTCCCATTTCCTCATTCTCATTTCCTCCCACCTCTCCCACCATCCCCTCCTTTGCTATTCCCTCTCTCTCACCTTCCGTATTTATTTTACTTCTGTCTTTACTTGCAGAGCGACGAGAATGCCAGCAAGAAGAGAACGAAGAGAAATGAGAGAAAAGAGAAAGTTAAGGGAGACGGATGAGATGCGAGGTAGACGGATGAGAGGTAGAGTTAACCCATTCCCCACCTTGACTAAATCTTTGTTTTTGTGTTTTATTTTTTACTCCAGTTATCTGCTCATTCTGTCTGGTGACGTGTTTTATTAATTTGTTCTTGCTACTTACAGATGATTTCATTCAACATCCCGTCAAACTAAGCCACCTGATGTTTCCTTCACCTATTGCTGTGCTCATTTTTACAATAACTGAAAAATTATAAGGGCATGAAACAAAAAATTTTACATGCATTTTCTTGTAACTTTATGTTAAATTCAGTCAAGTAGCTATTGAGAATATGCATACCTATATGTTCTTCTACCTGTATTCACTTTTACCCATTAATCAAGTTTTAAATTTCTGGTGGACAAAGATACACACACTGGTAAGAATTAAGTTTTAATTTTGCTTCATTTCAAGGCGAATGTGTTTTGCATACTATAGAAGAACTACAGTAAATGCCTGGAAACATCAGTGGGCAATAGATACAATATTATAGATACTGTCTTGTGGGGTCAACTTTTCCCGTAAGCAAGAGATTAACTTGGAAATATTAACATATGGAGGAGAAGAATGAAAGGATTAATGAAGAGAGAGAGAGAGAGAGAGAGAGAGAGAGAGAGAGAGAGAGAGAGAGAGAGAGAATAGAATAGAGGGAAGGATACGAGATGTGGTGGATATTAATGCTGATGAAAAAGGTGGAGGTGGCAATCGAAAGCCGGTGAAAATGCCATACAAAAAAAAAAAAAAAAAAAAAAAATCACAAACGTACGTCAACAGGAAAGACAAAATATCGGCCATAAGGTGTTGACCGTGTTGCCTCAATGGAAATTTATATTCATGACTAATGTGGTTTGGGGCCTCCTGTTGCCCTGCGGGAAAATTGTTCTTATCTGTAGGGTTCAAGTACCCGGTACTGCGGTTGCGTCTGGATGGAGTACAGAGGATGATCATGTATATTGGTGTGATTGTGGTGTTAGTATGGCCAGTCTTTACACTTATTGCCGTCCTAATGTGTTGGGATGCGCTGGGTTTGCACGAACTTGGCCCATATTCTTGTTCTCCAGCAACTTTTTTCACGTAGGTCAGTGGCAGAAAAAGATATGCTGCGGCTTTACCTCCTTTCCACTTTTTCGCGACTAGCATCATATTCTAATATAAACCTATTGTTACGGTTCAGGTCTTACGACGGAGAGGTGGCAATTTTGGGCCAAGTAAACGAAAAAAACAGTATAATTGCTTAATGCCCTAACTGGAATAAGGATTATGTTCTTTGCATGCATATAGGTAGGTCGTTTTTTCAAGGAGAATCGGGGTCATTATGATATAATGCCAGCGCGGGCGTAGGCTGCTCATCCTCTGTTCCTGTTATAGATAACAATACTCAATCCTCGAAAGGGGTTTTGTGGTACTCGTTATTACAGTTAACAGTGATATTAAAGTTGTGTTTAAAGAGTCACTGATTATCTATATAAGTACAGTGTATTATCTCACTTCAGAGGTATCAATACGTAATTCGTAATTGCTGTAGCTATTACGATATGACGAAATTATATGTATTTGATGTGTCATAATAAAACTGTCGTGGTATATCTGGCATTACCTATTTCCTTTCCCTATCTCCATCATTGTTTGCCACACTGTGAGGCTTCTGTTACCCTCCTCACCCTTAACTTGTCCTCGTCCCTAACCTGCCGTACCCTGCCTTAGCCTGTCCGCCTTAGTCTGTCCTGCCTCACACTTTACATGCCTCACCGCACCCAACCCAGTCCTACCGAAGGTGCAACACTGTCAAGCCAATTATCGCTGAAATCGCTCCGACTCTGCCAGTATGACTGAATGGCTAAATGTACCGGAAGAGAAAAAAAAAAAAAAAAAATAGGTGTCCCGGGCGAGGCCATAGTGTTGCAGCGAAGGAGTAGTGTGTCGTGAAGGGAGCTGGGTTGTATCACCGCATTGTTTGTAGCAGTGATGTGGAAAGGGGAGGAGGGGATGGGCTTGATGAGTAAGGCATAGAGACCGCCAGAGAGGCAGGGTGTGGGAAATGTTAAGACTGACAGACAGACAGACAGACAGGCGGATGTGGAATGGAGTGGAGGGGCGGGTTAAAGGACATATTTATAAATTATAAAAGAAAGCGACAGACAGAGAGCAGACAGAGGGCAGTGTGCAGTGCATGTCCCATGGAATAATCCTCATTGCTAAACAAAAATAATATACTTCATTTCAGTGCGTCTTTAAGTTTCAAAGGTCGTCAAAATTAACTCAGTTTTGCCACCACCCTCTTTAACCCACATATATTAGTAACAAAGTTTGTTTTCCTTTTTTTTTTTATTGTTCTATAACATGGAGCACCCTTACGTAAGCATCGTATCAGGTACCATTTTTCCCTGATGAATTTTACAGTTCGTTAGGGAATATTCTACTGAAAATTACAAACCGCTAGTTCCGTGAAGCTCATCCTCTCAAATAGGACCAGGTAACTGCAGGGATGGAAAGTAAAGTGGTTTGCTTTCGTTAGCTTGGTGCTGAGTTGAGGTTATTCATGGCGGAAAAGTAGTATCGGATACCTTTAATTACTTCTACACTTGTAAACAGATGGCCTTTCCTTTCTCTACCCTCTAACACGTTCCTTTTCTCTCTATTTTCCTCCGCTTCTCCCCAGCCATCCTCCATTTCTTCCCTCCCTGCTTCATCTCCCTTTACACCTCTGCCTTTCCCTCTAATCTCCTGCTATCATTCTCGCTTCCCTCCATTCCTCTTTTTCAGTCTCTCCCCTTCCAATCTTTCCCTCCCCTTACCATTTCTAGGGCCTCACTTCTCTGTTGCTATTCCGTTCTCTCTCTCTCTCTCTCTCTCTCTCTCTCTCTCTCTCTCTCTCTCTCTTTCGTCTACCCTCCTCGGACCCTCTCCGTTTGATCTCCTTTTCCTTCCCTTCCCCTCTCTTCCTTGTTCTCTAATACTCTCCCTTCTCCATATTCTCTCTCTCTCTCTCTCTCTCTCTCTCTCTCTCTCTCTCTCTCTCTCTCTCTCTCCTTATCTTACTCTTCCTACAGTTTTATCAATGTGAGTTCCAATTATTTTCAGTAGTTTCTCCCTTTCCTTACAGTTTCATTTCTTTCCCATATTTCTCTTCATTTCTTTCAACAAGTTCATTCTTCTTCATGCCTGTGCTCGCCATTTCCTCATTCTCATATCCTCCCACCTCTCCCACCATCTCCTCCTTTGCTATTCCCTCTCTCTCACCTTCCGTATTTATTTAATTCTGTCTTTACTTGCAGAGCGACGAGAATGCCAGCAAGAGGAGAGTAAAGAGAAATGAGAGTAAAGAGAAAGTTAAGGGAGACGGATGAGATGCGAACGAAGATGAGAGGTAGATTGACCCATTCCCCACAGTGACATAATCTTTTTTTTTTTTTTTTTACTCCAGTTATCTGCCCATTCAGTCTGGTGACGTATTTTATTAATTCGTTATTGCTACTTACAGATGATTTCATTCAACATCCCGTCAAACAATGCCAACTGGGGTTTCCTTCACTCACCACTGTTTTCATTGTTACAATAACTTAGCTGACTGATTAAGTATGCAGGCACACACACACACACACACACACACAACTAATTTTATACGCGTTTTGTTGTAAAATTATGCTATTTTCAGTTAAGTAGCTATAGAGAATATGCATACCTATATTTTCTTTGACCAGTATTCTCTTCTACCCATTAATCAAGTTTAAAATTTCTGGTGGACAAAGATACACACACTGGTAAGAATTAAGTTTTAATTTTGCTTCATTTCAAGGCTAATGTATTTGGATACTATGGAAGAACTGCAGTAAATGCCTGGAAACATCAGTGGGCAATAGATACAATATTATAGACACTAGTTGTCTCGTGGGGTCAACTTTTCCCGCATGCAAGAGATTAACTTGGAAATAAAAACATATGGAGGAGAAGAAGGAAAGGATTAATGAAAAGAAAGGGAGTAGAGGAGAGGGAAGGATACGAGATGTGGTGGATATTAATGCTGATGAAAAAGGTGGAGGTGGCCATCGAAAGCCGATGAAACTGCCACACACACACACACACACACACACACACACACACACACACACACACACACACACACACACACACACACACACACACACGTACGTAAACAGGAAGGACAAATTATCGGCCATAAGATGTTGACCGTGTTGCCTCAAAGGAATTTCATATTCCTGACTGATGAGATATGGAGCTTCCTTTTGCCCTGCGGGAAAACTGTTCTTATCTGTAGGGTTCATATTTTACTGCGGTTGCGACTGGGTGGAGTACAGAGGATGTTCATGTATATTGGTGTGTTTGTGGTGTTAGTATGGTCACTATACTTATTGCAGTCCTATCGGTGTTCATAATATGTTGGGATGCGCTGGTTTTGCTCGATCTTGGCCCATAGTCTTGTTCTTCAGCAACTTGTTTCACGTAGGTCAGTGGCAGCAAAAGACAGTGCTGCAGTTGTACATTCTTTCCATAGCACTTTTTCGCGACTAGCATCATATTCTAATATAAACCTATTGTTACAGTTCAGGTCTTAAGACGGAGAGGTGGCAATTTTGGGCCAAGTAAGCGAAAAAGACAGTATAGTTGCTTAATGCACTAATTGGAAAAAGGATTATGTTCTTTGGATGTATATAGGTAGGTCGTTTCTTCAAGGAGACTCGAGGTCATATGATCATGTAATGCCAACACGGGTGTAGGCTGCTCAGTCTCTGTTCCTGTTCTAGACAACAATACTCAATTCTCGAAAGGGATTTTATGGTACTCGTTATTACAGTTGACAGTAATAATAAAGCTGTGTTTAAAGGGTCACTGACTATCTACTGTATATATGTACAGTTATTATCTCACTTCAGAGGTATAAATACGTAATTCGTAATTGCTATAGCTATTACTGTATAACGAATTTTTTTTTATTTTAAGTGTCATAAAATTATCGTTGGATATCTGGCATTAACTATTTCCTTTCCCTATCTCCATCATTGTTTGCCACACGGTGAGGCTTCTATTATCCTCCTCACCCTTAACTTGTCCTCGTCCCTAACCTGCCGTACCCTGCCTTAGCCTGTCCGCCTTAGTCTGTCCTGCCTCACCCTTTACATGCCTCACCGCACCCAACCCAGTCCTACTGCAACCTTGACAAATCCTGCATCGCTCTGCCTAGTCCAATTCTGTCTCATCCCACCTTGCCACGACCTTGACCTGAACTCTCCTGCCTCATCCAACCCTGACGCAACCATACTCTGCCCTTTCCTCCCTCACCCTACAACGTCCTATAAAAACCATACCCAGCCTCACCCTAAACTGTGACATCCTTCAACAACCCTACCCTGCCACATCCTTAGTCTACCCTCCCTTACTTTATCCTACGTCTCGACATCATTAAACAGTCCTGTCTCGCCTCTCCCTGTCATCCCACAACATAACCCCCTTTTTAACCTGACAGTCGACTGATTGATCGTAATTATCCGGTAATGTGAAGCGCACCTGTGAAGAAAACGTCAAAAATACCTGCAGATGTTTAGGACTATGAGGTAAGCCTGAATTAAGAATGTTTGAAAAGTGAGTGAAAGATTGTCCGACCCATTTCACCTGGAATTTTGTGCGTAATTAACCCTCTTTTGCACCTTGTTTTGTGAACTCAGTTTCACAGTGTCCTTGAGAGAGAGAGAGAGAGAGAGAGAGAGAGAGAGAGAGAGAGAGAGAGAGAGAGAGAGGATAATAATGATCATGAATATTACATCTAATTGCACTCGTGTATTTAGAATCTCATATCAGGTGGGGACAGGGGCGGTACTGAATATGATGGGCTGAAGTCTAGGTGGTATATGAGTGTTGATGGAGATGAGTGTGGATCTGAGTGAGGTAAGATTAACGGTGTGTGTGTGTGTGTGTGTGTGTGTGTGTGTGTGTGTGTGTGAGCCTAAGTTAGCCCAAGGGATTGTGAAAGGTGTGATAAAGCTGTGTTCATACAGTGTGATCAGAAATGGAGGAAAGAAGGAGAGGGGGACCATGTTAGCGGCAGCAGAATGAACTGAATGAAACTTCGATCTCACAGAGGTATGAGCGTCCAGTGGGGTGAGAGACGTATATGGACTTGAGGGAATTGAAATGAAGGGCAGATCTGTTTCTTAAGCAAATGGTCATCAAATACAAAGGTGGAACTCGTGAGCCTTGGCTGGCAGTCCGCGTAGGAGAAGGTATACAAATTTCAACCGTAGATAGCCAGACCTGGCGTCCAGGGGTCCCACACCCCTGTCAACAGGCTAATGGCGAGCCCTCCCTTGGCTTGGGAGGCCGGGAGACTTGCATCCCATCACCGTAAGAAATAAATAAATAAATAAAAAACTTAATAATAATAATAATAATAATAATAATAGTAATAATAATAATAATTCGCCACCAAATTTGTAATGAGGAAATTGATTCAAGGTCAACTGATCTCAGCTGACTCTAACCCAGCCTTGCCGGGGGTTCATTCTCGGGTGCTAACGGGGCAGGACACTTGATTCTCTGTCATGCTGGTACCTATTATGATCGCTGCTGGGCAAAGCTTCCGGAACCCTTGCAGCCACATGCACGGAAGGGAGGGGGAGAGGAAACTCCCTCGTCCTAGTCGTATTTTTAAGGCACGTCGTGGTGGTGCACAGGATATACGGGGCCGAAGCTCCACACACGGATATAACCATCAAATGATAATTCAGGCTGGGGCCTTGGAATGTTCAAAAGTTCTCTTAGATCAACTGACTGCCTACAGTATAGTGTCACAGAAGTTGGGGTGACTGAAGTGGGGCAACCCGGCCATGATTTTCAGTAGTGATGGTTACACGAACTACTGATCTGGTTGTAATAAAAGTGCTCATCTTGGAGGTATTGTTGTGACAATTTCTGCTGAGTTTGTTCCATCTGCTGATAAGGTTACGCTGGACAATGAGGGAGTAATGTTGATGAGGTTGAAGCACACTCACGGCTTCATCTTTCCTTCAGAACTGCACACCTCTACTGAGATGGGTGTATCTGATCTTCACCACTGAACATGGTAGTCTAGTGTTAGAGAGGCTGCTTAGGACACTGACTGGAAATAATCGGTGGAGGAACCCTCAGAACCGCAAGGCTATCAGGAGTTCACGAGTTCTTTCCTCTGAACTCAGGCTTGTTGCTACTCAATAGCTGTAAATCACAACTGAAAGAATCTCAAGATTCCATCTCGACAAACTCAAGGAGGAGAAAACTTGTGCTTCTAAGTATGCAGTGCCAGTCTTGAGTAAGTTGGAGGTGCCCAGTGCTGTTGAGGACCACGTTGAATGGCGGGATATTGTTAACCTGTGGATTGCAAAAGGGTGTTGCATAACATGCTGTTTCAACAAATTGACCGTCTGCGTGTTTCTGTTTGTCCTGTTTACCTTCTTCTGCAAAACGTTTATTCTTCCAACCTGCTGAACATCAGACTGAAGATGCATAATCGGTTTTGCATGGAAGAAGGTCTCTGTTGTACCGCCTCCGAGTCTCAACCACTGATACCCCACCTGGTAGCAAAGATTAAATTTTGACCGTATCACTGACTTTTCAATTGATTTATGAGTGTTCTGTTCTATGCATGCACCGAGCCTTTATTTCTAACCATTTTCATCATGGTCATTCGAGTGTTGCTGATTTATATACTTCTATCACATGAACATGTAGATGAGGATCAAAGATAATATCACATTTAGTCAGAAGACCTCAGAGAAATAATGAGATACACTGCGTAAGAGTGTCCAGGGATGAAGATGGAAGTAAAGGGGATGTACAAATTTGGTTTAGTCACATAGAGCACATATTACTGAAAAGTTAACAGGGAAGGCTGCCGAAACGATCTGTTGGGGAGAAAGAAAGAACGACAGAAGAGGGTAAAGCGGAGGATTACTTGAGGAAGGATGGCCTGGAAGGGCTTGCGAGAGAGAGAGAGAGAGAGAGAGAGAGAGAGAGAGAGAGAGAGAGAGAATATTACATTATCTATTATTGCAACTGGTGGACGATCATTAGGCCTTCTTAGCGATGAATAAGAGAAATCAGTTACCTCCCCCGACTCGCCTAGGTGCGTCAATTAGTAACAGAGAATTAGCGCTCCTCTCACTGCCTCGTCTGAGAACAAGGCTGTTTGTCTGCATACAGAGAATACAATAGGGAATGTCTGCTTCGACCGAGGGGAATAATCGTTTGTCGGAGGATGGGACGTGTAAATGGATTTGGTTGGTTGGTTACCGTTGCCTCGTGCCTCTCACACACACACAACCCCACTAGACCACCAGACATCATTTAGTTCTATGAACACCACCTAATATGACTTGTATTATTATTATTATGATACTGTTCTTTTTATTTACAATAACTGAACAGAGGAAAGAATAAAAAAATAACCCATACACCAGATTACAGGTGTCCTCCATTCATTAAAAATTTGGATATATTTTGGAGACTGCCTTAAGTACTCCCATAAAAAAGATAAATAACAGATCTGACATTTGCTGCTGCTGAGAAAGATCGAATACACGCCTCATTGCCAGATGTCTAAACTAAAGTGACAGGAGTTCGTTGCTGAAATAAAACGATAGGTTTTGGTACAAGGAAGCATTATAAACTGCCACGATAGTAAGCCAATATTAGTTGGTGTGTGGATATCAATGGTTTGGCACATGTATACTCTATATTAAATATTTATAACAACCACACTGCTTTTGCACAATAAAATACTCTTCTTTCATATAATCTTCTACGCAACACCATTACCACCACCACACGTCACACCACTACCCTCACGCCCCTTGCTCTCCTTCCTCTCTCCTACACAGTAGTAGTATAGTTTTTTATTGACAAAATATTTTACGTGCTTCACGTGTGAAGAAAACGCTTATGGTTTAAAATATCTTGTCCAAAAAAGAATTATTCGTTTAAAAAATTCTGTATATGTATGAACAGCATACCTTATAACAACATGATTAAACATAGATCTGTAATAACAGAAGCAGCAAATATAAACGACTAAAGGCTACCCCGTTAACCAAAAATTAATCAACCAATAAACACACACAAAAATATAAACATTATAATTATAGATTGTACACCTCCATAAGATAAGTATTTGACATAATATGTACAACTGTAGCGTTTCATAAACATAATTACAGGACTCTTGCACAAAATTATTCTCACCAAGCAATACATCTGACAAAAATCTAACACTGAATGCCTGAGACGACAGGGAGCCGAGGGAGGACAATGCAACAGTACAGGAACTTCACTCTGTACACCGTCCTCATTGCATGAACAGACTGACATTTCAGTAGGCGTTCGGCTCCATCTGCCAGTCTCTATTCTAAGGGTATGAGACATTAGGCGTAATCTAGTTAGTGCTTGAAGCTTATAATCTGGAATATACTTCCTACTTTCATAAGCTTGATGCACACTAAGCACCGAATTAAGTTCAGTTCCATATGTTACATACTTTGTCGCGGTAATTGGCTTTCTCTGATAAAAGTTTTTATCCTCTCTCGAGGGTCAACATCCCAATCAAACTGTAATGCATGTGCTAAAAAACTATAACCTGGTGTGTTGGCCTGCCTACACATCTGGTACACAATATAAAACGGTTCATTCTCTCTCTCTCTCTCTCTCTCTCTCTCTCTCTCTCAGGAACGTGTGCCAGAGTCAGGCACCTCCAGGGAAATCTATAGGGTTGCCACACACATACACAGATCGCAGCCGTCTTACCCTCACGCCACCTACAGATACGGTGTGCTTATGTGTCATTTTCTGGCTTTATAAATCTACGTCGCTTTTGATGAGAGTCGATGCTTTGACCTCTGAAGTCCCGTGACGTATTATACATTTTAGTCTTGTTATCCTTAGGCGTGTTTAATCGGCTTGTGATAAATTTTAGGTTTGTCTGAGTTACACGTACCCTCAATTAACCCCCTTCACTACTGCGGATCCTTCCTTAGTTAGATACTGCACAGATAACAAGAAGCAAAGGAGAAAATACGCTACCGGAGTGAAGAGATTAAGAGACTGCTAGCTCAGTTCTGCAAGAGTAAGTAAGCATGAGGTTGCAGAGTCCAGGCAGGTAAGTATGAGGTTGCACAGTCCAGGCAGGTAAGTATGAGGTTGCACAGTCCAGCAGGTAAGTATGAGGTTGCACAGTCCAGGCAGGTAAGGATGAGGTTGCAGAGTCCAGGCAGGTAAGTATGAGGTTGCACAGTCTAGGCAGGTAAGGATGAGGTTGCAGAGTCCTGGCAGGTAAGTATGAGGTTGCACAGTCCAGGCAGTTAAGGATGAGGTTGCAGAGTCCAGGCAGGTAAGTATGAGGTTGCAGAGTTCAGGCAGGTAAGTATGAGGCTGCAGGGTCTAGGCAAGTAAGCATGAGGTTGCAGAGTACAGGCAGGTAAGTATGAGGTTGCAGATTTCAGGCAGATAAGTATGAGGCTGCAGAGTCTAGGCAAGTAAGCATGAGGTTGCAGAGTACAGGCAGGTAAGTATGAGGTTGCAGAGTACAGGCAGGTAAGTATGAGGTTGCAGAGTCCAGGCAGGTAAGTATGAGGTTGCAGAGTCCAGGCAGGTAAGTATGAGGTTGCAGATTTCAGGCAGGTAAGTATGAGGCTGCAGAGTCTAGGCAAGTAAGCATGAGGTTGCAGAGTACAGGCAGGTAAGTATGAGGTTGCAGAGTCCAGGCAGGTAAGTATGAGGTTGCAGAGTCCAGGCAGGTAAGTATGAGGTTGCAGATTTCAGGCAGGTAAGTATGAGGCTGCAGAGTCTAGGCAAGTAAGCATGAGGTTGCAGAGTACAGGCAGGTAAGTATGAGGTTGCAAAGTTCAGGCAGGTAAGTATGAGGTTGCAGAGTCCAGGCAGGTAAGTATGAGGTTGCAAAGTTCAGGCAGGTAAGTATGAGGTTGCAGAGTCCAGGCAGGTAAGTATGAGGTTGCAGATTTCAGGCAGGTAAGTATGAGGTTGCAGAGTACAGGCAGGTAAGTATGAGGTTGCAGAGTTCAGTCAGGTAAGTATGAGGTTGCAGAGTCCAGACAGGGAATACTAGCAAGACTTCTCCATCGAGTAAATGAGAAGGTGAAAAAAGAGTTAAAGGGTGATTATAGGAAGTCTGGGAAAGAGTGAAATTATATATGGAAGGGCACTAGCGGCGACTACTCTGTGCAAATGTATAAATGGAAATTGTAACTGAGTAGACCAAATGGATATAAAGAATGGGATCTCTGAGGTATGGAAAGGGGAGGGAAGGCTAGGACACAGGTAACAGTAGTTTTGTTCCAGGACAGAATGGTAAATAATTAGTGTGTGTGTGTGTGTGTGTGTGTGTGTGGCAAGATAAATGTTATTTTAATTAATTCTCCCACTGTGTGTGTGTGTGTGTGTGTGTGTGTGTGTGTGTGTGTGGTGATGGTGGCAACATTAATATTACATCCATTAATTCTTCCTGTGTGTGTGTGTGTGTGTGTGTGTGTGTGTGTGTGTGTGTGTGTGTGTGTGTGTGTGTGTGTATTCAGTTGCCTGCACAAACAGATAGGAAACCGAAGCGGGGAATGGTAGGAGTCGGTGGTTGGAAAAAGGGAAGCTCGAGAGAGAGAGAGAGAGAGAGAGAGAGAGAGAGAGAGAGAATGTAACCTGGAGTCTCGCTGATTAATGCTTTAGTTTACAGTTAGTTGGTGAATATATTGCAAAGGCAGATTATGCAATATCCTGCCCCGATTATGGAGCCTGACATACTGTGTGACTGTCGATAATCTACATCAGGGGGTCCCAGACTTTTACGAACCCCGTACCCGATGTGGTATCAGATAATCAGCCTCTACCCCATAAATGAGGCACTGAGTAAACAGAATGGCCCTCCAGCAACACTAATCTAGAATAAAACAGCAACGCAGAAACTGTTGTAAATTTGTTGAAGTTATATTTATCAGAGAAACAAGAATGAACACATTGGTCCATATTGTGTCTTTGTTAACACAGTATTCCAATTATGGCAGCAAATATTGTATCTGGGTGGGAATGATAACATGTCTTATGGAAGCTACATTCTCAGTTTTCAATAGCATCTCTTTATGATGTTTGTAAAATTAGTACAAATTGTATTCTATACTGATTAGTCACCAGTCTTCAAAGTACACCTCTGAAAATCCACTTGTGCGCCCCATGGGGTACTCCAACCCTGTCTGCAAAACTATAGATGTTCCAAGTACTGAAAAAAGTGTCCTCATAACTCATTCCATCCATTGAGAACTCAGATATTTTTTAATCACAGTATGATTTCTTGCAATTATAAATTAACATCATCATCATCCAGACCTGCTTTCCCACCCTAGGGCAGGATGAGGAAGACGGCAGGGTGAGAAAAAACAAAAAAACTTGTAAATGGTTAAAAACATACTTGATCTGAAAACACAGTAAATGTGTGAATCACATGGGATGTTGAAATAAAATTGTGCAAAAATCTAACTTTCATAAAAATGAAACGCAAGGAAAAGTTTCTTCAGGTTATTATGAGCAATTAGAGTTAAAGAAAGGAGTATAAGTTCGTGTGTGTGTAGAAAGCAATATACATGTAAGTTTGTGTGTGTGTGTGTGTGTGTGTGTGTGTGTGTGTGTGTGTGTGTGTGTGTGTGTGTGTGTGTGTGTGTGTGTGTGTGTGTGTGTGTGTGTGTGTGTGTGTGTGTGTGTGTGTGTGTGTGTGTGTGTGTGTGTGTGTGTGTGTGTGTGTGTGTGTGTGTGAAATATTAATATATCTGCAAGGGAAGGGGTGCATCGGTATGGCAAACCATTTACTTTATAATGGTTTTACAAAACTGAAATATGTCATCCCGGATATATCACTTAATAAACAAGAAACTGCCCTCAGGGAGCACATACCTCCGCCAGCGCCTATACCAGACAAGTCAGATGACAAACAATATATAATCAACTCTTCCTTGGCCCATGACCCAAATATCCACAACACTTCACTGAAATCCAACAGCAACTTCTTTTGAGATATCAAGTGGCCAAACCAACACACAAACAGGGGTGAATACATAACGTCCTCCAGCTCCGTAGGTGGAGGTACTTATAACTTTGGCCAAAGCAGATTTCTAAATAAAATAGTGTTTGTGGTAAAATACGAGATTTCAATGGACTGTAGGAGTAATCACGGAGAGGCAGCGACAAGTTCAGGGAATTGGAGGGACGCACTCAAGAAATAAAATGGACAACGCAAGATCTCCTCAAATATTCCGGCGTGGATGTGCCGTTATGTACAAAAATTAAAGCTTTCCTTAATTTCCTGCCTCTCATTGCTCACCTTCTCAGTCCTGCCTTACTCTTTTTATTTCCCCAGCTGTTTTGCACTGCCCGGTGATTTTCTGTTTTGTCTTGACCTGCATTTTTATTTCCATGCCTTTTTTCGTCCTTTATTTTCTTACTTTTTCGCCCTGTTCGTTTCTGTTCTTCCCCTACCTTGCCATGGCAATTCCGGTTTCTCTTCTGGTCTCTCTCCTCTAGCATATAGCCACAGTATACTTGAAAATTGCCCGAAAATTGTAACTGATTAATCTTACACATGCACATACTTTCCCTCCATCCACTATCATGACACACATTACCCTTACTATCGTACTCTCAATCACTCCATCACCACCACACACTGCATCATTCCATCACCACCACACACTGCATCATCCCATCACCACACATTACATCATTCCATCACGACCACACGCCCTCCAACACAACCACACACTCTGCATCACCCGGTCACCACCACACACTCTCCAACACAACCACACACTCCATCACCACCGCACACTCTCCATCACTCCACAGCCACCACACATTCTCCACCACCTTGTTTACTTTGCTGCACCTCACTCTCCATCACATCATTCATTTACTCTCCACATTCGCCCCTCCTCTCAAAAGCAGACTCCAGTGCCCCTCCCACCAGTACTGGCCTTAAATCTGTCATGCTTGTAATTGCATCAGATAAACACGGGGAACTATATTGTTGTTATTACTGCAGTGGACGTGTAGTGGGGCAGAGTGGGCGATATATAGGCCGAAATTCAGGCTACATTATTTAAAGCAGTTGTGAGAGGGACATGAATAGGCAGGAGGCTGGTTAAGTAGGTCAAGAACCTGGGAATCACAGTTTATATATATATATATATATATATATATATATATATATATATATATATATATATATTGTTACATAGCCTATGATTTCATCATCCTTTGTATAATTCTAACGTACAGTATGCTGCATGTTTGATCACGATTCGCCTCGTGGCTTCCATAGTGCGTGTTCTACCTCACTCCCCCCTTATCTCCCTTATAGTAGAGTAAGTCGTTCTTTCTGTTGTTCAGAGCAGGATTGTCAACTCTTTGTCGCCTATGGCTTCATTTGCGCGTCCTTCTTACAAGTTGTATTAAGCTCTGCCGGCCCCTATATAATGAGCTCAGTCTCTGCATTAATTGCCACTTAGATCTACTCCTCATTTTGTTTACATCTCTGTCCTCCCCTATACAGTTGTTATTATTTTTGTGACTGCTCAGGAAGTCTCTAACCATCTAGCTGCTGTGTAATTTGAGTATAAGTGTTATTGCATTTTTTTCTTGTCCTGTATAGCATAAGGAGTTAATTCGTAGGCCTGGTGAGGTTTTTTTGATTAATGTAAAGTTCTACTGTCAGCCATTGTTAATAATATTTTGTATCTGTAATAATATATCTTGCATTAACTGAGCATTATCCGGTTTTCTCATTTTATCAGGGCTGACTTAGATAAATTTAATCTTGCTAATTTCGTGTTAATAGAGGCCATTGCAGTTAACCATATATTTAACCCGTTTTTTGCCATTAAATTATCCTTATGAGTCCTGAATGTTTAGTTGTTAGTTTGAGCATTAAACTTTAACTTGTAATTTTACCTAACTCTTTTGTTTTGAACCTGGAACTTTGCGGGACAGTAGTGATTTCGGTGTTCTCACTTGAAGTGTTCATTATCTATCTCTGTTCCGTAACATAAATTTGGCGACCTCATATCAGGATATTCAGGATATTATCATAAGGATATTGCTTGATATTTTGTGACTGTGATTTATTCATCATGTCTACTATTACTAGGCTTGATGAAGCCAAAGATTTTTTGTCAAATGTGCAAACAGTGTGTGATGTAGAAAACAGAACAAAGAATGAACTTAAGCTTGTTGCTCAACAATTGGGAATTGCTAGTCGCTCTCATCATTCTAAAGATCAAATTGTTGACATGATTAATAAAAGCTTGTTTAATGCAACTCCTCCAGATGAGCAAACGCAGATTGAAATAGCTAAGATACAGCTAGCCCTGCAGGAGGCTCGTGCTAAGGAGGCTGAATCTCAGGCTCGTATTCAGGAGGCACAGGCACAAATTGAAATTGCTAGGATTCAGGCAGACCATGAGTATCGCATAAAACAAAGTGGAACTGGATCATCTAGCTCTGATGATTTTGATGTGGCTAAAAATGTTAAACTTGTCCCTCCTTTTAATGAATCTGATTTAACAAAGTATTTTCAGTTGTTTGAGAGGGTAGCTACAAGTTTTAATTGGCCCAAAAAGTATTGGCCAGTACTCCTTCAAACTGTTCTCACCGGTAAAGCTCAAGTAACTTATGCATCTTTGCCTCAGGATCAATCTGATAATTATGATGTTTAAGAGCTTGATTCTTAAGGCCTATGAGCTTGTTCCTGAAGCCTATAGAGTAAAATTTAGGACAACTTATAAGCAAGATAAGCAATCCCATGTTGAGTATGCAAAAATCAAAGAAGATCTGTTAGAGCAGTGGTTAAATTCTAAGAATGTAAATTCTGATTTTGGTAAATTTAAGCAGATGATTTTGCTGGAGGACTTCAAAAGGTGTATTAATAAAGATGTAAGCCTATATCTTGATGAGAAAAGAATAGATAATTTGTCTGATGCTGCAGTTTTAGCTGATGAATATGTTCTCACTCACAAGAGATATTCTAAAGATAAAAGGAAAGCTGAGAGTAAGTACGTTGCCTCTACTCAGGGTACAGGTAACAGGAAAGAGAATAAAGATGATGTTTCTCAGGAAGTAAATACCAGCTCCACCTCTAGATTTCAGAAAAGTAAATGTACTTATTGTAGTAAGCTTGGTCATACTACGGAGAAATGTTTCAGGAGACAGCGTGATGTGAACAAAAAGGAGTCTTTAAATATTCAGTCAATTAGTCTAGTGTCCACCCTTGAGAGTTCCCGGAATTCTTTAATCGAGTTAACTGAACCTGCTTTGAGGGGTAAATTAAACTCTCATGATGGAGCTCCACTTTTCAGCAGTAACGTGGGTGACACTCTCAAGAGTTCATGTGCTAATTTCCTGTCTGATGGTTTTGTCAGTCCTCTGGACAGTAATGACAGGAAATCAGTTAAAATATATCGTGATACAGGTGCCTGCCAATCCCTTATGCTGACCAGTGTTCTAGGCTTTAATGTTAATTCCTCTGATGAAACTGTAATCTTACAAGTTGTAGGGAATAATTACTTCTCTGTCCCTCTGTGCAGAGTGAATTTAGAGTCTGGTTTTGTTAATGGTTCCGTTATGGTTGGGTTGGTTGAGACACTCCCAATGTCAGGTGTAACTTTCTTACTTGGAAATGATATTGGTGGAAGTCAAGTGTGTCCAGCTCCTCAGTTGTCTAGTGAGCCAGTGGCTGCGACCCAGGATTGTAATGTCCCTGATGTGTTCTCTGCATGTGCTGTCACTAGGGCTAAGTCTAAAGTTACTGGTGACATAGAGGGTAATGATGATGATGATGTTATCCTAGCTGACACTTTTCTTGCTAATTTGGACCACTCACCAGATGAGGTAGTACCCCGTAGTGTTGATAATTTGTCTCGTCAAGAGTTGGTTGAGTTGCAGGTTGCTGACCCTGAGTTGAAAGGTCTAGCTAACTCTGCTTGCAGTGAGGAAGAGTCAGCTGGTGCTTCTTCTTGTTATTATATAAAGTCAGGAGTACTTATGAGGAAGTGGAGACCCCCAACAGCATCAGCCGACTGTGAATGGGAGGTTGTACATCAAGTTGTCATCCCTCGTGTTTGTAGGCAGGATATCATTAGAGTGGCTCATGATTCCAGTTTGGCAGGACACCTTGAAGTGAGGAAGACTGTGGCACGCATTTTGAAAAACTTCAGAGATGTTTCCTGGTATTGTAAGTCTTGTCACACCTGTCAAGTTGTGGGGAAGTGTAATCAGACCAAAAAGGTTGCACCACTAGTTCCCATTCCTCCTTTTGAGGCGCCATTCACCCGTGTGTTGGTGGATATTGTGGGCCCTTTTCCTAAGACTTCTTCAGGATTTTCTTATGTGCTGACCCTGATTGATATGGCTACTCGTTATCCTGAAGCCATTCCACTTAGAAATATCTCAGCAAAGAATGTGGTTAAGGAAATGCTAGGGTTCTTCACAAAGTTTGGTCTGCCCAAGGAGGTACAGTCAGACCGGGGAAGTAATTTCATGTCAAATGTTTTCAAGCAGTCTCTGAAAGAGTTGGGCATCTCCCAGATCACGTCTTCAGCTTACCATCCCCAGACCCAAGGAGCGTTGGAGAGATATCATCAAACACTCAAATCGATGCTCAAGAAATACTGTTTGGAACATCAGAAAGACTGGGATAAAGGTCTTCCATTCGTTGTATTTGCCGCAAGAGAATCTCCAAATGAATCACTGGGCTTCTCACCCTTTGAACTACTGTTTGGCCATAAAGTAAGAGGACCACTTAAGCTACTCAAGGATTGCTGGCTGTTGGAGGAAGATGACATCAACCTGCTGGAGAATGTGATGAAGTTCAAGGAACGGCTGTCCACTGCTTTACAGCTGGCGAGAGAGAATTTAGGAGCTGCTCAGGAGAAGATGAAGACTTGGTATGATAAGAAGTCCAGGTTACGCCGCTTCCAGCCAGGAGATCAGGTTTTGATTCTGCTACCAGTGCATGGGCAACCTCTTCAAGCCAAGTTTAGTGGTCCTTATTTCGTGGAGAAGAAACTCAGTGATGTCAACTATGTCATCGCCACACCAGATCGTAGAAAGAACAAGCAACTTTGTCACATCAACATGCTAAAGTTATATCACAGGCAGGACGAAAATAACCCAGTCTGCACTGTAGCTGTTCCACCCGAGTCTGCAAGTGAAGTTCTCCCATGCAGCATGAGCCTGAGTGATAGTTTGGGGAAGAATCCTGATATCATGAATGATCTCCAGACTAAGCTTTCTCATCTAGCTCCCGAGGAAAGGCAGGAGTTTTCGGCATTACTGCAGGAGTACCCACAAGTGTTCCGTGCCACTCCAGGAAGAACCACTATGTTGATGCATGATGTCGATGTTGGAGACGCAAAGCCAATTAAACTGCCTCCTTACCGTGTGAACGCTGTGAAAGTTCCTCTCATCGAGAAGGAGCTTGGCTACCTGTTGGACCACAAGATGATTGAGCCCTGTCAGAGCAAGTGGAGTTCTCCTGTCACTCTAGTCCCTAAGCCAGGTGGGTCACAGCGGCTTTGCATCGACTACAGACGTGTTAATCAGATAACCAAAACAGACACTTACTCTCTCCCTCGCGTGGAAGATTGCATAGACAAGATCGGAAAGGCTAGGTACATAAGTAAGTTTGATTTGTCAAAGGGATACTGGCAAGTACCTATGACTGAACGTGCTAGGGAGATCTCATGTTTTGTAACACTAGGAAAGACTTTTGCATGTTCTGTAATGCCATATGGTATGAAGAATGCACCAGCCACATTTCAGAAGCTCATGAATGTTGTAACAGAGGGTTTGGCAGGATGTGTTGTTTATATTGATGATGTATTAATCTTCAGTGACAACTGGAAAGATCACCTATGCCATGTTAGTAAATTTCTTGAGCGTTTGATTCAGGCTAATCTTGTAACCAATGTATCAAAGTGTGAGTTTGGGTACGTAATTGGTGATGGACATGTTGCACCACCAGGAGCTAAGGTTCAGGTTATAAGTGATCTTCCCAGACCTCAAAGTAGGAAAGAGCTACAAACTTTTGGGAATGGTAGGTTATTACAGGAGATTTGTTCTGAACTTTTCAATTCTTGATTCACCACTTACAGACCTACTGAAAAAGGGAGTTAAATTTGTCTGGACCGATAACTGTGAATCCTCTTTCAGCAAACTTAAAGCTGTCCTATTAAGTTAGCCAGTGCTCGCTACTCCAAATTTTGCTAAGCCTTTTAAGATGGCTGTTGATGCAAGTTATACAGGAGCTGGGGCTGTTTTGCTGCAGGAGGATGATCAGGGTATTGAACACCCTGTATCTTATTACAGTAAGAAGTTCACTCCACCTCAAAAGAACTACTCAGCTATTGAGAAAGAGCTTTTGGCCTTGATTTTGGGTTTACAGCATTTTTCATTTTATTTGTGTTCTGGTTTTGACCCCATAGTCATTAATACCGATCATAACCCACTGAAATTCCTTAGTAAGTTTAAAGATAAAAATCAGAGATTGACAAGATTGAGTCTACTTCTTCAGGAATATTCATTAGACATACAACATGTCAAGGGTAAAGAAAATGTTATTGTAGATTGCTTATCTAGACTTTAGACAGATTGTTTTAGAGTAATAAGAAATTTCCTTTGTAAATTTCTTTTTTTTGTGTGGGGAGGTGTTACATAGCCTATGATTTCATCATCCTTTTTATAATTCTAACGTACAGTATGCTGCATGTTTGATCACGATTCGCCTCGTGGCTTCCATAGTGACCAGGCTTCCGTGTTCTACCTTACTCCCCCCTTCTCCCCTTTACAGTAGAGTAAGTCGTTCTTTATGTTGTTCAGAGCAGGATTGTCAACTCTTTGTCCCCTATGGCTTCATTTGTGCGTCCTTCTTACAAGTTGTATCAAGCTCTGCCGGCCCATATATAATGAGCTCAGTCTCTGCATTAATTGCCACTTAGATCTACTCCTCATTTTGTTCACATCTCTGTCCTCCCCTGTACAGTTGTTATTATTTTTGTGAGTGCTCAAGAAGTCTCCAACCATCTAGCTGCTGTGTAATTTGAGTATAAGTGTTATTACATTTTTTTCTTCTACTGTATAGCATAAGGTGTTAATTCGTAGGCCTGGTGAGGTTTTTGTGATTAATGTAAAGTTTTACTGTCAGCCATTGTTAATAATATTTTGTATCTGTAATAATATATCTTGCATTAACTGAGCATTATCCGGTTTTCTCATTTTATCAGGGCTGACTTAGATAAATTTACTCTTGCTAATTTCGTGTTAATAGAGGCTGTTGCAGTTAATCATATATTTAACCTGTTTTTTGCCATTTCATTATCCTTATGAGTCCTGAATGTTTAGTTGTTAGTTTGAGTATTAAACTTTAACTTGTAATTTTACCTAACTCTTTTGTTTTGAACCTGGAACTTTGCGGGACAGTAGTGATTTCGGTGTTCTCACTTGAAGTATTCATTATCTATCTCTGTTCCGTAAAAATATATATATATATATATATATATATATATATATATATATATATATATATATATATATATATATAGATATATATAGATATATATATATATATATATATATATATATATATATATATATATATATATATATATATATATATATATATATGGAAGTTAAGTTGAAGAATAATTAATAGACTAACATTACTGTCGATTTTCATGTTAAAGATTTCTCAATATCTAGTTTAGTACAGGTATATACATTATCTTAGCAGCGCAGTTATCTACACCACTGTAACAGCTATCCGTATAAAGATAAACATTCAGTGTTACTAACAACACAGCATCATAAGCTTAGAATCGAACATTACTTTTCTCTGTACTTTGATACTTATTAGGGGAGATGTCATGAGAAATTTATGTTACAAATTTTATGTATCACGAATTTTGAAGTCCACATCAACATTTACCGAAACACAAATTTTCATTAAACATAACACGTCTGAGCATTTAAAACCTTGGTCAATGTTAGTCAACCTTTCTTTCACAATTCAGAATGACCTTTCACATGTTATGTCTGATACAAGCTCTCTTTGCAATGCTACAGCGTCAGCATTTTATTTTACCGATCCACCTACCACAACCCAACAAACATACACAATCAGTGGGCAGGCGGCAGGACACACTTCATTTAGGAGCAACTACAAGTGTTTGGCTGATCATTATGTTTGGTAACTCTGGTGTCAAACCTCTCAGGGATTTGCATAACTATTGTGCTCGCTGTATTGCTTGACTGCTGTTTACCCAATTACATAAATCTATTGGCTCGCATAGTGATGGTGAAATACTCTGGGGTACAGAATGCATCAGTAAGTTGTTGAAGCATTTTTTACCGACTGAATCCGGAAGGCTGTGTTATTGCATTAACATTAAAGAATAAACAGAGTATCACATCAATAACAGAGAACTTAAGACAAATATACTGGTGGGTATTAAGTCATTTCACAGTAAATATTATAAAACTAATGTAAAAATATTATGAAATTAAACGTTGTCATGAGAGAGATTATTATGAAAATTATACTGCAATTCGGACTCATTAAGTCACTGGCCTGGCGAGACATTGTGTGAGGGATGGAATTAAAAAATGATGTCTGTCCCAACGCTTTTCCAACAACATTCATGAAGGGCTGTATATTTGCGTTTTATATTTCAAAAACGCAAAATGGGGGGAAAGTGTAGGTAAAATGTGCACTTCTTTCTAAATATATTACCACCAAGGGCATATTTTGTTGTTGCATTATTATTTCCCTGCCATCTTCATCATCATCATAATCATCATCATCATTATCATCATCACCATCATCACCATCACCATCATCATCATGAGTCAGTCCACTACATGACAACAAACTCTCCCATCTTCTTCCCCTCTGACCTGCTGGTTGTTAGCAAGTTCCAGTGACTCCCAGAATATCTCCGAATCCTGACTCTACATCTCTTTCCCTGACTTCTTCTTCCTCTCATTCTGTCTCAGGACTGCCACTCAGTTCCCTGTTCTACGAAGGTCGCAACCTCCCCACATCCATTTACACTTTTTGACTGCAGTCATTATACCCTCCACTTTCATCTGTCCTAATATCTCGGAAGCTCTTTTTTATCTCTCCTCCCAAATGTTTTTAGTTTAGCTTTTTTTTTTAATATATAAATAACAGAACAGAGGAAGGAAAAACAAATGAGTAAAAAAAAAAAAATTCATACACCAGATTACTGGCGTCCTCCGTTCATAAAATATCGGTAACAGTTAGACTTGAACAGCTGTGGGTTGAAATTTGAAGGGCAACAACTCTGAGGAAGCGAATTCCAGAGAGATGCAGTTCAGGAAATGAAAGAATTCTGATAGGCAGAAGTTCTGCAATATGACTGAGTGACATTCCTGTCATGAGCGCTACCATATGCTCGTGTAGCACGAGGGAAGGCATGGAGAGGTGGCACCATGGACGCAACTTCGTCTGAGCATTTGCCAAAAAAATATCTGTAAAATAATGCAAAGGAGGCAACATTCCTTCTTACTTGCAGGGGAGGTAGTTTATATGTAATGACAGGGTTGTTAATGATTCTAACAGCTTTGTTCTGAATTTTGTCTAGTTGTCTTAATGCAACCTCTCCACAACCATTCCACAAGGGTGAGCAATATTCAAGCTGAGAGCGCACATGACTCTTATAAATTATAGCTAACTGCTCATCGGCGAAGAAGTTACGGACTCTGTACAATAATCCAAGTTTCTTTGAGGCGGTTTTAGCAAGTGATCTGACATGAGAGGTCCAGCTGCGGGCACTGTTAAGTGAGACGCCAAGAATTTCAATACTTTTTGAGATGGGAATATTAGTAGCACTGAAGGTAATGTACGAATCTGGCAATATCTGTCTATTAGTAAACTGTATATATTTAGTTTTACTAGCATTAAAAGAGACAAGGTTGTTTTGTCCCCATTCACTGATCGTAGATAGATCTTGATTTATGAAGATGGCTGTACTGAGTTGAGAGGTAGAGATATTAGACTTTGTAAATGGGTGTCTGAGTGTGAATGAACTATGTAGTGTTGAGTCATCTGCATATGAGTGAATGGGATTGTGGGTGACAGATAAGAGATCATTAATATGAACCAGAAATAGGGTTGGCGCCAGAACTGATCCTTGCGGCACGCCGGCGTTAATTGAGTGGAAATTGGAATATACATCATCTGCTTTTACCCTTATTTTCCTGTCACTAAGATATGAAGAAATCAAACGAACAAAAGACGTTAGTCCATAGCAAGGGAGTTTGGACAGCAAGGAACGGTGCCATACTCTGTCGAAAGCTTTAGAGATATCAAGAGCTACTGCATGAGTTTCTCCATGTAGATAAATTGATTGATTGATGGTATGAGCTAAGAGATTGAGTATGTCAATGGTGGATCTTTCGTGGCAAAAACCATATTGTCTATCACTAATTAAGTTGTTGGATTCAAGATGTTTAACAATGTGCTTATTAATTAAAGTTTCAAATACCTTACCAAGAGAAGATGTGACAGCTATTGGTCTGTAATCGGAGGGGTCAGACGAACTTCCTTTCTTCGGAATTGGGTGGATATTGGCTTCTTTCCATGAATTTGGGAATAAAGAAGTACGTGTGCATAGTCTGAATAATTTAGCTAGGACAGAGGCAAGTTCAAGGGAACACTTTTTCAAAACAATTGGCAGAATTCCATCTGGGCCTGGAGCTTTGTTGGTGGGTAAATTGCCTAGGATGGATTTTACGTATCTTGTCTGTATTTTAAGTGTAGCAATTTCGGGAGAATCAAGTTCCAGTACTGGGACATTCTGGCTGGTATCGTCAATGGTATAGTTTCTGGCAAAGGTACTGGCAAAGATATTTGCTTTCCCACGCGGGTCATTTGTAATGTTGCCATCTGAAGATTTTAGTGGGGGAATGGAAGATGACTTGTTAAAGTTATTATTGAAAGAATTAAGAGTTGACCAGAATATTCTATTGTCATTAGGGTTATTAAGTAGTTTTGATGCTTGCTTTTGAAGAAAGTTTTATTTAGATAGATTTAATACAGCTTTTGCATGATTTCTAGCAATTTTAAATTGGAAGAATGATTCAGATGTTTTTGATTTTAAGTAAGAGTTATATGCTAATGACTTTTGGGCTGTTGCTCTGGCACAGTTGCCATCAAACCATTTTGAAGAGTTCGATCTTTTAGTGAACTGTTGACCTGGTATGAATAAATCCATACCAGCTAGTATTAAGTCACAAATGTGGGACTGGGTAGAACTGGGATCACTAGAGGAGAAAGACTGCCATGGAATGTCAGCAAGATAATTTCTAAATCCATCCCAGACTGCCCTACCAAAGTGCCATCGGGTCACCCTGACAGGTTCAGAACGGGGAGGTGTGGGGGGGTTAACTAATGAAGCTTTGATGAGATTGTGGTCATTCGTCAGCTGTTTTGTTAAATAAAGGTTCTTGTATGTTCATTATTAGTCATGATGACAATATAGGACAAATAAAGTGTCTGATGATGGCCTGAGGTGGGCCGTATATTCGTAAATCATGTTTTTCGGAGCATATATATATATATATATATATATATATATATATATATTCTTCATCTACTGGCTCTATAATTTTCTCTCAGTCAATCCATGTTAGCTCTAAGACACTTCTAACATAATCTGTTCAGTAGCTCGAACCTTTTGCATAAGACTTTCAAGCATCACCAATGTATCATTTCTGTACATTAGTGTTGGAACTAAACTACATTACTGGCATTCTTCACTCGGCCCTTAATCTTTTTTTTCTTTGTTACTGTTTTCCAGGCCCCGACTACATTCATTACTTTTTTGCACATTTTACTTCTCTTCATCACCTATGCTACCTTTCTTGCCGAAAACATTATCTGGATACTTTCACACCCAAACAAGTTCCATTTCTGAACTCTTAAGTTTCAACATGCAATTCTTGTTTCCCACTTCACCTAACACTGATGTCTTTCACATGCATATTACCAAAATTCTCCACCAGACTCTGTAACCTACACTTCATCTTCAAACAGACATGCGAACAGTTCTCAGTCACTGTTCATTTCTTTAGAGCCACTCTCATACAGTGTTTCTGCTTTCACATCACCGCCTGCTTTAGCCCTACTCACACTCAGGTGGAAATATATCCTAATCTCTACCTCGCACACACACACACACACACACACACACACACACACACACACACACACACACACACACGTCCTATTTCTTATAATCCCCAATTGTCTTTCTCCCTATCCACTGAAGAGATTGGTGCACTGCAGAAGGCGGGGTAACTTCAGCCTGCGGTCTACTGGGTCCATATTTGTACCTGAGGTTACAATTACTGCTACTCCTCCTCCTCCTCCCAATTGCCTTCTGGCCTCCTCTCTCACCTAGTTCCTCTTAACATCCAGTTAATCTCATTCTCTATTTTTCACACTCTCGTTACTCTTCACACAGAGCCATTACTTCCTGCTCAGCACCAAAGCTAAAAGATCAGTCAGGGGAAAAAATAAGCCTTTACAATACGGGCTTTCTGTACAGTACTGTCACCGGGGCTGTCTGATGAACATACGGGGTAGAAAGCAATGACCAGGAAGTACAAGAAGCAGCCATTATTATCGTCAGGAAGACTGAAGGACTTTTATCCAAGTTAAGTAAAATGGATCTTTAAGTTTAAAAAGTGGTCGAAAAAGCACGGAAATCCCCATTATCAAGGGCGTTATGTCCTTGTTCAGACCCACACAGGCTCGAGTGGCCTGCTGGTGGCATGGATCCTTCTCTCCTCACATTTAATTAAGAAGGTTGGCCCGAGTTGGTGGATGGTGTTCTTAGAAGGGTACAGGCAGCTGCTTCTGGGACGCTGAATACCGGCCGCTGTGAAGGACAGGTCTATTACTGAGTGGAAGGGTGTCCGTGGCGCGAGGTTTGATGTGGGTGCCTTTGTCTTAGTGTGGGTGGCAATAATGTTGCGTGTGTGTGTGTGTGTGTGTGTGTGTGTGTGTGTGTGTGTGTGTGTGTGTGTGTGTAACATGAGCACGCACAAGTGGTGACTGAACTGTGTTGTGTGTTAGTGGTGAAGCAAGTGTGGTGTTGGTGTACTACGGAGAATTAGTGCAGAAAGAACAGAGCTAATATATATACGGAGGCTGTGCGTGTGGTGGAGGTGGAATAACTCACTATATGGCAACCATCTATGAACTATAAGTCTAGTCCACACGTACATCGGTGGTGATTAAACTGATTGTCGTAGTGATGATAGGAATGATAATCGTTATAATGGTGATGATAATGTTGGCAGTGTTTATGTTGATGGTTATTGTGGTGGTTACAGTAGTGATGGTGATGGTGAGAGTTTTGAATGCAGTGGTGGTCCTAGCGATCTCCCTATTGTAAATATTTAACATAAAAAATTTCTGTTTAATTCATCTTGCCATTCATACATCGCTGAGACTATTACCTCATCAAGTTGTTTGCTGGTTGACCCCCAGTTCCAGATTTCTTACAGATTTTCCTAAATATAAATTCTATCACAGTATATGGCTACTCCCTCACGCCACTGGATAACGTTTTTCATATATGCATCACTTCACCTCATTTTTTTTACATTTTTCCTTCAACATATGCAAACTTTATGCTGTATAATAAAGTGAGATGCATTCCTTTCCCAAATGGCAGCGATCCATGACAGTATTTTGACTCAGCACATTGTTTTAAAGTTATGAAATATCTGCCTGTCTGTCTGTCATCGTATGTGTGTGTGGAGGGGGGACGACAAAGTGCCAGACTCCATCCCTCACCCTATTGTGGCTGTGACCAAGGTGTAATGCGTTCCATGAAGGCTTACTCGTATTTCTCACTTTGACCGCATTTCTCCCCATCACCTTCCCTTCCTCACTGGGGCTGGAGAGGTGGGGGGGGGGGAACCGAGTGTAGGATGCCTGGTGTAGATGTGGAAGTCAGTGTGGGCCTCGTTTGATTATGTGTTGGAGTGAGAGGCTCGTTGCTGAAGGGTAGTGGAGTTAAACGTAAAGTACACTCTTTTGGGATCAGTGGTGGATTGCGTGAAGTGGAAGAGTAAGCTGTAGTCGAAAAATGGATGTTAGTATGAAAGCCTGCAAAAGGGAAGACTGTTTTGCTGTCTTTCATCGTTTTGCTCTTCACTAATACATTAAATTAGTACTCCATGTGTTATATACTGTTATAGAGGTGATGTAAAAGACTGGTTCGCATAGGATAGCCGAATTAAATGCCAACTGGCTTGTAAAAGTCACTTGTTGATGTGATGTGGACTGATTTATGAGCAGATCTGGCTCGGCTTTGGAGTGACTGTATAGGAAATCGACTGGTACAGTTGTGGTAGAGTTCTAAGAAAACCCGGAGCATATCCCATTGGATCCCAGAGCTGCTGGGCGAGGCATTGCATTGGGAGGGTACTAGGCGTACTGCCCTCCGTCTATCGGCTTATAGTCGCGAAGCTCATAGGTCCCTACCCGGGGGTTCCCTGCTCTATCAAGATCTGAAAATTCCCAATTCTGTCCAAAACTGCGGACACTGGGCTCCAATGGGATATAAGGTACTGAATCGTGTTTTGTGAAACGCCTGGTGCCTAGTCTTCTCTTTCCTTCCCCTGTCTTCTGTCAGTGCCCTGCCCAGCACTTTTGTATCCCATCTCTCTTTGTTTTGTCATAGTCTTCGCTGTCTTGCTGTTCCATGCTGTATTTGTTCATGGACGAATATATCCCAGCCTGTTCGATTCACTTCCCCTTCGTTGCCCTTCCGTGTATTACCTTGCGCTGTTGCACCTAACCTTGCCTTACCCTTCATGTTCTTAATTTGCTTTGACCTGATTGACCTTGCTGTGGCTCCAAGTTATTGTTGTCCTGGTCTGACCTTTTTGTGATTTTCATGAAGGAGGAAACAAAACTCAATGATCTATTTACTCCTTTTTTTTTACTATCTCGCTCATGACAAACTCACTGTTATAACTTCCTTTCTTTCCTCCGTCCCTACTCTGTCATCACAATCCTCCCTCAAACTCACCCAGCATCCACTCTCTTCCTGTCTAGCGCCACATCCAAGAGTTTCTTTCCCCGAAACACTGCTCTCTCTCTCTGTCTGTTGTCTGTCTGTCTGTCTGTCTGTCTGTCTCTCTCTCTCTCTCTCTCTCTCTCTCTCTCTCTCTCTCTCTCTCTCTCTCTTTTCTGGGGAGGGGGAAAAGAATACTTCCCCAATATCTCAAACATCTCGCATGAGGCGACTAAAAAGGGCCATTTAATTCACAGTAGCTCCAAACGAGGGACAGACCCTATGCCATGTGAGTCTGTATCAAACTATTTACTATTTTACGAACCAATTATATTTTAATTCCATTACCTTATACTAAAAATTCTTTTATTAAAAGTCTTCATAACAATTAATCATATGTCTAACCCTATTTTTTGCTGATAAAAAAAGAACTGGAGGATGAAGGCTGGCAGGTGTGAAAGCTTTCAGACCTACCTCTTTTTATCAACTACACCCTTACCTTCCACATCACACAGTCCATCATTCATCCCATAGCACTGTACTTTAACTCCACCGTATTACAGCACCCAGACTCTCACTCCACCACGCAAACGACTGGGTCCTATGCTAATTTCCCCATCCTCACCAGACATCCTGCACTCTATTAATAGGGTGATTAGTGGGAAGGGAAGAGGACAGGTCAATGAGAAATGGTGGGTGACGCAGAAAATAGTGTTAGGGTATTGGTGTATGGTGTTCCGCTCTCCCCACCCCTCATCTCTCCTACCTCTTCCCCCCAATGAAGAAGGAAGGTGGTGGGAAGGATGGCAGTCAGAGTGAGAAATAAGCCTTCATGGAGCACATGACGACTTGGTCACAGCTATAACAGGGTGACGGATGGAGCCTGACACTGTGTGGTGGTCACAAACACACACACACACACACACACACACACACACACACACACACACACACAGTATATATACAGGTGTAGAGAGAGAGAGAGAATTCACAGCTTTTAAAGGACTCAGGCTGATAACAATGCTATCCTACTTGCATGCGTCTCATTTTAGAGTATACAGTTTACGAAAGTTTGCGTGAATGAGAAAATAAAGAAGTATTTGCATTCGAGCAGAGCATGCAGTAAAGACGATCCCCAGTGGCATAAGGGAATTTCCATGTAGTATAAGAGACATTTTTTTCTTTTCTATCTAGGCCAACCCGGGAGAAATATCCAACAGGGGGCTTGCCGTCAAGTACCGTAGCTCAATAAGGTGATGGTTCTGTTGACGTATACAACATAAGAATTTGACAGAAAAGTTTCCGTTCCTAATATTTGTACCGGGATATCGTTAAAACAACCTCTACCATCAAAACTGTTTTCATCATCATCATCATCATCATCATCATCATCACTAACAACACCTCAGTAACTGTCATCAGCATAAACACTATCAGGTTTCATTATTACCACCATCATCACTACCATTACTACAGTTATCATTTTCATTGTCATCACCATTACCAATTTAATCATCACCTGTCTATCTGCAGCGTATATATCTTATGCAGGTAGTCTCGTACAAAATTACTTTACTGATTTAAGAAGTTAACTCTAAAAATGTCGCCAAATGTGTGGAATTCATTTTAACAAAAACCCTTGATATATGACTCAGTATTTACGAACTGACTATAAACGTCTGGTATTAATCTAACTCCTATTCTAGAATCATATACTAGGTAATGTAACCAAGAGAGGATTATTCCAGATTTACCTATGTCAGGTTCCTGTTATTATCGCACTTAACTATACACAAATGTCTGGTTTTAGCCCAGGTCAAATACGAAAGCTGGCGTGACCATAAAAGGTTGAACGAATATGAAAGGGTAGCAATGTGTGTGTGTGTGTGTGTGTGTGTGTGATATTTTTTTATAGCGAACCAAATTCTGGAAAGTGGCAGGCTTTTGCGACTCATGACTTTTGAAAAATTGCTCGCATCGGTAAGAGAAACCAGTGTCGTGGTCAGTCCAGATAATCTTAAAATACTCGTAAATTTGATAAGTCTACTCTTCGACAAGCTTGGTGTTGGCTGATATTTGACAGCGCCAATGATATTATGAATAAAACACTTAATAATCTTATGAAACTTCCAGGATAATGCATTCGTTCACGTAGATACTTTGCTTACAAAAACATGCATCTATCTTCTGCTTACATCTCCACTCGACAACCTGTCAACTATTTTCACACACAGACACACAGACACACACACAGACACACAGTCACACACAGATACAGACACAGACAGACAGACAGACAGACACACACACACACACACACACACACACACACACACACATAATCGTTCTGTCTTTGTCTCAGATTTACAGACATGTATGGTTCACTTACAATTCTGCTTCGGAGCCTGATCCTGGTTGGTGTAGGAGTTACGTCACTGATAAAAAGTTGCAGCTTTCCCTCATCCCTAGATTCCCAAGGATAAAGTAAACCTGGCAGCAACACCCAAGAAAGTGTGCCATGCCTTCAATCACTGTTACATTCATGGCACTACAAATTCCTCAGTGTGGCCTGGGCACTTGTCTGTATCTGTATTTACCTATCTATATATCAACAATAAAGAAAGAGAGAGAGAGAGAGACGGGGTACAGCATGCAATAAAAAAAATCTGATGTAGATGGAGAAGATGCACAGCTGTTTGAGCAAAAGCAATCTCATTATTCTCTCTCTCTCTTGCAGTCCCGCACCTGGAAGAGGCAGACACATGAGAATGCAGAGTATCAGCAACATCAACATGCAAAACAGAAACACAAGAGATCGTCCCAGCTTCCGCCTGTCGAGCATCCAATCTCTGAAACAACAATATTTTCCTGGCACCGCCTAGCCTCTCCCTGCCCCTCCACCACACTGCCCCTGTCCCTCCCTCCTCATCCCTACCTCTTCTCCCCCTCCCTCATCCCTCATCCTTCTCTACCTTTCTTCCCCCTCCCAGCCTGTCCTCCTTCTGCCTCTCCTCACTCCCTCTCCCAGAAATTCCGAACCCTGTGATGGGAATTCTTTCAGAGGATTGTTCCAGCGTAGACAGAATGACACGGCTTGTCCAGAGGAGATAGCCAACGACACACACGTTTTTGAGAGAGAGAGAGAGAGAGAGAGAGAGAAGCCAACTGATTTCTGGTAAGCCAGGAAATCAATTAATACGTTGGGTTGTAACCTTATAACAAACCAAAACTTGTTCCCTACGTGTCGACATGTGGGATAGCGAAGGGTCAGAGTCCCTCCCCGGAAAGCAACAAACAAAATGCCTCGGACAAGGACTGACCAACACATGATGAGCAAGGAATGTACAAATGTCGTGGTGCAGATTTCAACGTGGAATGTGACGGGTGCGAATGATGAGGTGAAAGAGAGAGAGAGAGAGAGAGAGAGAGAGAGAGAAGGAGAGAGAGAGAGAGAGAGAGAGAGAGGTCGTCAAGGTCCTGGAGGATGCAAAAACAGAAATATGTGGATTGACTGAGACCAAATGGTGAGGTGAGAGTATAAGAAAGTGGGAGCATGGATTGGGTATATTTGCGGAAGTAGGAAAGAATGAGAGGGCAAAGGAGGGTGTATGTATTACTGCGTGCAAGAGATGGAAGGAGAATGTAAGTGAATATGGATCAGTTGGTTCAAGGATTGTGTGGGTAAGATTGAAGCAATATGGAAAACAAAAAATCAAACCCCGGACTAATAGGCTTTCTCTCGAAAAAAAAAAAAAATCATCTAGGGGTAGGATCAAAGCGTGGGTGATTGTGCATGTACATGCGCCAATGGAAGACTGAAAGCAGAGTGAAAGAGTTCTGGGCAAATATGGAAGCATGCACAGAGTTGGTTTGAGAGGACTGAGACAGTGTTTTTGATTGGAGATGTGAATGGAAAAATGGGGACTGTGCAGATGGATGGAGAAGTTGGTGGGTGGGGTGTACCTGAAGAAGTGGATGAGAATGGTTGTGTTCTAGTGGACATAAGTGCGGGGAGGAAATTGGTGACAGACAATACCCTCTTTAGGCACAAAATGATCTACAGCAGGGGTTCCCAACCTTTATTTACCCATTACCCCATTTTCCACACCTCCCTTCACTCATTACCTCTCATTGCTTATGTTTCCACAATTGCATTTTAGCTGCTTAACATTTTGATGCCTAGATTTTAGTTTGAATGTAGGACTTAATTAAAGGTTAGGCTAAAACCAAGAGAGTTATTGCAAGGAGTAAATTATTTTTATTATTAACACTGATACTAAATAAACATGACTTTAAACATTCATCTCTGAATTTTAGTATAGGTCTGAAAGTCTATCATAACTGGTATGATTTTTAGATTTTTTTTTTTTTTTGTTACCTCCCCCATTACCCTTCACAAAAGACCAAATTACCCCACTTGGGGTAATTTACCCCAGGTTGGGAACCCCTGGACTACAGGTATACATGGCAAGTGATAAGGGTAGGTGGTGAGAAGGGTGGCTGGTGAACTGAATGAATGGATGACAATGAGTGTGTGTGTGTGTGTGTGTGTGTGGTTGACAGAATGAGAAGATAAGTAGGTATGTAATGGATGCAAGAGCATACAGAGGTTGAGGGAGTGGACTTTCTGACCACCATTTGGCGGTTGTGAAAGACAAAGTACGACTGCAATGAATTAATAGAGGGAAAGAAAGGCAGGAAGAAGTAGTCCATACAAAGAGGGCAAAATGGTTGCAAGAGAATGAAAAAAACAAAAAGAAAGAATATTAGAGGGAAGTGGAGGAGCGATTGGGTAAATATCATTTGGAGCAGATGGGGGAGGTGGAATGTGTGTGCAAGATGTTCACAGAAGTAAACTGTGCAGCATGCAAGGTGATGTGTGGGGTAAAGAGAAGACGAAAGGGGGTGCAAGGAACAGCATGATGGAATGAAGAGGTGAGACAAGCTGTGGCGCAAAAGAAGAAAGCATACAGTAAGGGAATGGGAAGCAGATGCATGGAGGAAGTTGACAGACGGAATACAGAGTTATATGCAGAGAAGAAGAGAGAGGTGAAACGATTAGTACGAGAGAGCAAGAAGAGAGTGGATGAGGAATTTGAAATGAATTTGAGTGTAAAGTCGAAGACATGTAAGAAAATAATCTGCAAGGAGGTAATGAAGTTAGAAAGGGTGATAAAGAAGTTAGTAGGGGAGTAAAGGATAAAACTGTAGATTACTAGTGGAGAGGAGAGAAAAAAAATGAGCAGATGGGAAGAACACTTTAAAGAATTGTTAAACATAGAGAATAAAAGTAATGAGAGTATAAGTGGTTGGGGAATATCTGGGAGAAGCAGGGAGATGAGAAGGAAGGAAGAGATCAGTAGATGGAAGTAGTGGAAGCAATGAAGAAAGTCAAAATGTGGGAAGCCCCAGGAAGTGATGGAGTGTGTGGGGGAGAGATAGTTGTAGAATGGATGTGGAAGATCAGCAAATTGGCCTGGGAGGAAGGTTGGGTCCCGGATGATTGGAGGTCAGGTATAATTATTTCCATGAACAAAGGAAAAAGGGAAAAAGAAATGTGTGGTAATCATAGGGGCGTTTGTCTTCTTAGCGTAACAGGCAGAGTTTATGGTAGGGTACTTATTGACAGAGTTGGGGAAACACCAGAGGAATTTGTTGGATGTTTCAGGATGGGAAAAGATTGTAGAGATCAGATATTGATGTTAAGGTCTTTGGTTGAATAGTTTCTAAGAAGGGAATGAAACTGCATGCAGCATTCATTGATTTGGGGAAAGCACATGACAGAGTGGACAGAGGGGAGGATGTGGAAAATACTAAGAATATAAAGAGTAAATGGGCAGTTGTTCAATGCCATGAGGAGTATGTATGACAGTGCTAAAGCTGCAGTGCGTGTGGATAGTGAACTGAGTGAATTTTTCTATATGAATGTTAGATTGAAACGGGGATGTGTCATGTCTCCATGGTTGTTCAGTCTGTATATGGATGGAGTTTTAAAAGAGATACAAGGTAGGGCTGTGGATGTTGGAGCGGCCTTAATAAGAGAGGACAACGTTTGGAACTTCCTGTTCTGTTGTTTGCGGATGATATGGTATTGTTAAGTTTAGACGAAGGGGAACTGCAAGTCTTGATGAATGAGTTTCAGTAGAGTGTGTAAGAAATGGTATCTAAAGATGAATGTAGGGAGGATCAAAGTTGTGGTCTTCGAGTGAATGCACGGTGAGGTTGGATGGTGAGGAAATGAAAAGTGTGAGTGCATTTAAATACTTGGGTTGTGTGATGAGTAATAATGGAAGTTTACAGGGTGAAGTGCTTGACAGGGTACAACAGGGAAGAGAGTTTGCTGGTTCTTTGAAAGCAGTAATAAGAAATAACTACGTGAGCATGGAAGTAAAAAAAAAAAAAAAATGTCACTGCATGATAGTATTGTGAAACCAGACCTAATGTATGGAAGCGAAGCTTGGACTTTGCTGGAAGGACACAAGTAAAGAGTGAGAACAGTGGAAATGAGTTATCTGAGAGGAGGATGTGGAATTACATGGAGAGACAGACTGACCAATGAGGAGGCGAAGGAGCGTCGTAGTGTGGATGTGGATATGACAGAAAGCGTTAGGAGATATACACTGAGGTGGTTTGGCCATGTGGAGAGCATGGAGAGCGAGAGATTAACGAGGAGTGTGTATGGGAGTGCGGTGGAGGGAGGGGGAGACATAGGATGAGATGGAGTATTGAAGAGGAGAAGTATATGAGAGAAGGATGTGTGTGTGCTGGAGGGAGGGCAGCGAAATGGCAGGGAACAGGGAGACATGAAGGCCATTTGCTTGTGGCCACTCTTTACGGGATTAAGGCGTCTGGCTATAGATAGATAGACAGACAGAGAATAAGGGGAGAAAGAAATGTATGGGCATTTGTCTTCTTCGTGTGACAGGAATAGTATACATCAGGATACTTATTAATATTTTAGGAAAATAATACAATAGTAAGCTGGAGAAGAAGAGGGATGTTCCCATAAGGGAAGAGGTTGTGCAGATCAGATATTCATCCAAAGATGTTTAGTGGAAAAGTTTCTTGGGAAGGGAAAGAAGTTGTATGCTGCGTTCACGGATTTAGAGAAAGCGTATGGCATAGTAAGTACACAAAGAAAGTGGAAAATACTACTGAGTAAATGTTAAGCTGCTGAATGCCGTGAAGACTATGTATGAGGACGCTAGGGCTGCAGTGCGTGTGGATGGTGAACTGAGTCCATTATTCTATCTGAATGTTGGATTGAAACAGGGATGTGTCATACCTCCATGTTTGTTCAGTTAATATATGGATAGAGTTATGAAAGAGCTACAAGGTAGGGCAGAGAATGTTGGAGTGCCCTAATGAAACCAAGCAGAGCTGAGAAACTTGTTCTGTTGTTTGCAGATTAAACTGAATTTTTAAGAGAAGACAGAAGGGAACTGCATGGCTTGGTGAATGAGTTTGGGAGAAAATGTAAGAATCGAAATCTATAGGTGAAAGGAAGAGTAACGTTGTGGTCTTCCAGATAAATGAAGTCATTGAATGCACAGTGAGCCTGGATAGTGAGGAAATGGAAAATATGAGTGCATTTACGTACCTGGGTAGTGTGATGAGTAAGGATAGAAGTTTGGAGGATGAAGTGCTTGAAAGGGTACAGCTGGAAAGAAGGTTAGCTGGTTTATTGAAAGCAGTGATAAGAAATTAGGAAGTGAACATGGAAGTAAACAAAGTCGCTGCATGACAGTATTGCGGTCCCCTCTCTGAAGCATGGAAGCGAAGATTAGACCTTGTTGGAAGAACACAATTCAAGAGAGAGAGCAGTGGAAATGATTTATCTGAGACGAGCAAGTGCAGTTACACTGAACGACAAACTGACTGATAAGGAAGTGAAGGAGAATTATGGTGTGAATGCGAAAGTGATACAAAAGCTTTTGGAGGAATACAGTGAGGTGATTTGGCCTTGTGGAGAGGCTGGAGAGTGATAGACTAACTAGGACTGTGTATGTGAGTGAGATGAAGGGCGAGAGCGAGGGGGAGAGGGGTCTACGTAGGGGGGGGGGGCAGCGAAATGGCAGGGGACTGGGTGACATGGAGACGAATTGTTTGTGGCCATCTCTTACGGGATTAAGGCGTCTGGGTATAGATACATAGACAGAGATAGAACTGAGTTATTTAAGCTTCAAGGATGACTAACTCTGGAAAGATACGATGGTTAAATGGCGGTAGTTAGTGTAGTTCTCATAAAAACAAAAAAAAAACACACAAAAAAAACAAGAGGATTCTTAGGCAGGGGACAAAGAAATAAAGTAAGTTGGTAGGAAGACGGAAAGAAAATTGGGCTAGGATGACAGTGAAAGATAAGACTTGACAGGAGTGGAAGATGTCAATTAGGCTGAAGGAAATGAGGAAAATGTGTATAGGTGATACAAGAAGGCAGATACGGTAATATTGAAGGTATTACGCCAATAAGTGAAGTGATGAGAGTGTCTTGTAATGGGTACGTGTACACTTGACTCCGCATATGAAGGTACTGTACTACATTCTGAAACGGGTGTGTCGGGGTGGGAAGGCGATGTGACAACGGTATAGGTGACAAAGCCAAGTGTGAAGAGAGATCCGGGGTTGGAGGTATGTGAATAGCAATGCTGTTCCTTTTTAAACTGAATTTGTATAATATAAAACAAGAAGAAAACTAAGAACAACAACAATGTTATTTAAAACTCCTTGCTCCCCCCTCCTCCTCCTCAATCGTCTCTGTGGGCATTGTTGGTTGCCAGTTTGCCCTCCAAGTCCCACACACCACTACCAGGATGCGGTACGCGTGGTTTTTCTTCGCGTACACTTTGGCGTCCAGTCATACTGCCAACATCAGAGTTAGCTTAGCGAGAAATGACTCTGCAACGTCAGGCGTTCGCTCGGGAACAGATGAAGCAGGTCGGTTAATTACACACACACAAAAAAAAAATAATCAGAAAAGCCATGTTATGACATTAAACCAGCCTATACCTAACTTAAACCTAACCTAATGTTAACCTACCATATGCCTTATTTTATTTGAGGAAATGACGAAGGTGCGACGTTGCCGAGTCTTTTCTCGAGGCACCAGATTTGACATTCAGTATGACTGGATGACCGATTATATATATATATATATAAAAATCGCCTGAGGTTCCTTGATACGAAGTCAAACGCACCGGCATCAGCGTCTTCACCACTCAAATTTCAGGTCCACTGCAGTACCAGATCCTCTGCTTGGCGGGAGAGTAATAGCCAGAATTAACCATTTTCAGTGATGGCAACGTGCTGATTGAGACTTGATGTCTGTAGGAAGAGTGATTCAGGTAAAGTGGAAAAGATGTACTGGCTATGTTTATTCGTGTCAGAGTTTGTATGTGTCATCGGTCAATGGACAAGTGCGAGGGTACACAGACATTCTAAATAGACATACTGTTATTACCCCCTTTAGATATCCGTCACAGCATGGGTTTCAATCTTAGACTCGGGGTACACGCATCGTGAGTCCACTAACCATCGAACCATTGTAATTTCTTTGTGCAGTCGGCGCTGGATGATGACTCTGACGTGTGAGACTCACTGCAAGGGGGCGTGCTGGGCAGTTATCATGAACAAAATTAGTAAGTTTTTTGGAAACTGCACCTTCCTTGTCAATACTTCGAAATTTCAAAAAAACATTCAATCTTGATATCTTGAATCTCTAAATAATCCTTGAATCCCTGTCCAAATCTTACTCAGCTCCTTTATGAAGTACTGTATATGGAAGGGAAGGAGAAATAGACCTTGAGTTTTAATAATGTGTGCCAGTCCGGACATAGACCCGATCGTCCATTTTCTAGGTTCCAAAAGTCTTTCTTCATACCACCTACGTACCGTACCTTCGTATGTCGTCATTTTGACGCCAATGAGAAAGATTTATACTGAACAGATGCTGGAGATGTCTTATTATGGCTGGTGCATGGTATAAGGGGTGTGTTTTGTGACATGTCGGCCGGTCCTGTGCAAGATCACTTTGTCATCTACATCTATATTGGTTCATCGCAGAACCCGATCTTTTCATTGGAGTGAGAGCAAGAGCCAAAAATTACCCTTCTCCGTGTTGATAAAATTGAACGGCGAAGGAGTGTCCCTAGGAGGAATGGTGCATGTGAAATTCAGAGTCTTGGAATGGCACTGTTAGTGTGTGTTAGAGTCTACATATGGCCTTGGTAAAAAAAGGGCAGGTGTGAACATATGTAAGTATAAGATAGCACATACTACCAGCACCCAGTTTAAATGTTCGCAACGGGTTTGGTTCGACGCACACTGAGCTGGAGACAAATACGCTGACAATCGAGCCTCTGTTGATCAATAGTTTGGTACAGCTAAATACGAAGCATGAAACTGTTTACTGCCGCAGCTAGCGTAGTGTTCCCCCAGTGCCGAGCTGAATATCAAATTATCATAGTTCATCGGAGTCAGTTCACCAAAAACGCTCACCATTTTCAGTGTTTAATGTTAGTCTATAAATAAACGGTAATGCAGAAAGGCAATTATATAGCAAAATTCTGGGGATTTAACTGGGTATTATGACTGAACATGGAAAGATCTGATGTAATGAGGTATACTGACTAAACGAAGAATGAAATAAATGTATGTTTCCAGTTTGAGTGTTTAAAAAAACCCAACATACTAGATCAGAAATTTATTTTTATTCTGGGAAACCTTGGTTAACCTCTGTTTCTGGAAGCTCAAGGGATTAAGACAGCCATAATTATCAGGTATATTTAAAGAATGGCTTACCGCAGTCTATTATTTGAGGCTATTTATATGTTTCAAGAGAGTTAAGAACGAACTGTTAACAATTATAATACATAGCAGCACATTATTTAAACAATGAGCGTACGCGGCCGAAAATGAGGCAGCAAAAATAAAAAAGGAGAGGAGTTGAAATGGGAGGCTTATCGGAAAGTTGACATACTGTAGATTGGTTATTATTATTATCTTCCTTTAGCTTTCTTTTCTTCTTCTTTTTTTTATTTTGCATTCACCCTGGATTGATACAGAAAATTTGAAGTTAAAAGACTTCATATGCATACAGTTTACAGTTTACGTTTATACCTTTCTCTATGTTCTGTTCTAAGATACGAGAATTATCCCGTAATCTCAGTCCTTCAATCACACAATTGGTCACTTCAAGCAGAACTCCCTTTCTCAAGCTTCGTTTCCTCTGCACACTCCAATCCTTTGCTTGTTTCTTGTAATAATTCTGAACGAAACTCTTGTCATCCTGCTTTCAATAAGGTCGGGTCTCCTTGTTGAGTAATAATGGTCCATGTGGTTATTATATCCACGAAGGTACTTAACTCTCCCAGGAAGAACCATAATGATTGTACACACACACACACACACACACACACACACACACACACACACACACACACACACACACACCTGTACCATTTATCTTCCCCTTCCCCTCGCCCTCTTACAGATAACTGCCCCCTTGAGCCTCACACTTTCAACACATAAAGACTTTACGGGATAAGAGGTCCTAGGGGTGCCTATAATAACTTAAGGCCTGGAGGTAGCCATAGTGGAGCCCCTTCATGGTTCCCTGTGTGGCCCACCTCTCACCATTTCATCTAACCATAACTGATTCTACACTGGGAAATAGGCTAGTGTTATTTACTGAAAGAGAGAAGGGCTATGAGAGAGAAGAATGACAATAGAGGGATGTACAAAGCCAGGGAGTAGAAAAGACATTTTGACAGAAGGAAAGTTTTATGGAGCAACAGGATGATTTAGTGTAGTAAATATACAGTTTCTGATAACTAGCTTTTTTTATCTTTATACGTCATCTAGCTTATATTACTATCAAAGCCTACTAAATTGGACTTCTGCTAACCTTTATCGCGAGTCACTGTGTAATTAAAGTGAATTATAAAAGTATAAGCTATTGAATATAGCGCCCTTCAACTTTCGGGGTGCTGTTAAGAAGAAAAATATACCTGAAATATAGACACAATAAATAAGTGCTCTGTTCTTGGAGATCTAAGATGCTTTATAACGCTTGCCCTCACATTTACCCTTTTCCTTATCGGTCTTCCCATTTCTTACCCTGTAGAATTCACATCTCACTCCTGTTGCATTGGAAAACTCTCTCCTTTTATTCTACACAATTCTCAACTCACCACTTCCATCTTAACAGCCATCCCTACACTTCATGGTCACTTTTCTCTATCCAGTGCTTCCGTCTCTCAAATCACTCTCCCTCCAGTTTTTCCCTTGTTCAGTGTGCACCACTTTGCTGTCCACATTTTTCCTTTCCATCTTTTACACACACCTAACTGTTAACTTCATTATCTAATTTTTTTTTTCATTTTCACCTTACATTAACTCCTTTACTATTGTCTCCTTCTCCATCTCACCTACTGTCTTTCCACACACATCCTCTTTCTTTCACCTTGTCCGCTTCCCTGCCTCGCCCCACTGGTTGCTTACCTTCCTCACAACCACCCCTATCATTACCACCACTCTCAGCCTCGCACTAATAAACCAGAGGGACGTTACGCCACGCCAAGACCAGATCAACGAATGCTATGCCTTGTGGGCCCACGACCAGCATGTAATTTTACTCCATGCTTTATCATCTCGCACACTCAATTGATTTCCTGATTATATGAACTTAAAGCCACACACACTATCCCACAGGTCATTCAGAATCGTAGCCACGGAAACATCACCATACCTTGCTAGAACAACTCATCTCCACTCCCTCCTGCCAGTCCATGATGCCCTTCCATTTCCCAGGCAAGGTTTCTATTGAACTGGAAGTAACCTACTAATACAGTTCCAACCATGAGAAAACAGCAAGAACTGGAATGGCACTCATTAATGCGCATACCACCGCCAAAGCCCAACATGCAGTTCCTTTTAATTCAGTCAAGTCTAATCCAGTATCAAACCCATAACCCTATAAGTTGTAACACCATAATTTTAAACTACCCATAACTCTTAATCATAATTTTTTAACTCACTGTAACAGCTAACAAAAAGTGCAAATCATTTCATCCATTCATCCATCCATTATCCAATCCTACGTTGCCCCATGAGGAGCATAGAAGCCCGGGACTAGGCAGTTCGTCCCGACATTTAAGATGAGAGTGACCAACCTCACTCATCCTGGAGTGGCACTACGTGAGCAATAAACCCCAACCATCCCTTGAATAAAAACCTTCACCGACTCAATCCGATTGGAGCAGCATAATTACCCACTAAACCACCAGGCGCCAAAATTTGGTTATATGGTTACCACCCAGCGTAGTAAATAGTTTCCTGGTGTACGGGAAACCATTTGGCTTGTCACTCACTGTAGAGTCACCCATAGGCAGAAGGAAGAGGAAAGAATGAAGGAATGAAAGAGAGAAGAGGGAGTGTAAAGTCACCCGTAGGCAGAAGGACGAGGAAAGAATGAAGGAAAGAAAGATAGAAGAAGATGGAAGGAAAGAAGGACGGAGAAGAGGACAGGGCAGACACCCGAGAGCAGCACTACATTGAGTGAGTGGATGGTGAGCGCCCCCAGCATTATGGAAGAATAATATGTTGATACAAAAGAGAAACATATGTGCACTAAAAATATCATTTATGCGCAATATGGCTATGACGTAATCCTCACCTTTGTTATTAGGTACAGCTCTGCAAGTTTGTAGTCCTGTTTGTTACTGTACGGCAGCCGGAAAAAGACTACTCCCCTATAAAAGCACATTTAAATCCGCTAGATCCGGATTTTTATATGGATCCGCGCCAAACTGTACACATTCGTAGATGCCAACATCCTAAATATGCCTGATTTTTTTTTCATCAAGATCCATCCAATATTCAATGAAAATTTTACGAAAATGTCGAAAAACTCCGTATCTAGCAGTGCTAAAGAAAGTGGAAAAAAAAAAAAAAAAAAAAATCCTGTACCCGCACGTTTATCCAGATCCGCACCAAAATTTAATGGAGTCTGTTCTGGGCTATTCTTCTACCACGTTTCGTGGAAATCCGTCCAGTAGTTTTTGTGTAATCTTGACCACAAACCAACCAACCAACCAACAAACAAACGGGCAGGGGTGAAAACATACTGTAACCTCCTTGGCGGAGGTAATTAGCCTCTGTGTGTGTGTGTGTGTGTGTGTGTGTGTGTGTGTGAGTGTGTGTGTGTGTGTGTGTGTGTGTGTGTGTGTGTGTGTGTGTGTGTGTGTGTGTGTGTGTGTGTGTGTGTGTGTGTGTGTGTGTGTGTGTCGCCTGTAGGTGTGTCGCACCCTTGCACGCCCTGATACCCCGATCTGATTCTCGTTCCTTTCTGTTGACTAAGTTCTGCTTTTGATTAGAGGCCACTTTGTTGAATGGCAGTAAGTCAGGTGCAGCTGGAGTTACACAGGCAGCGTAGCGACATTTTTATTAATACATTTACTGCACCTCCATTCACAGCTGGGGCATTTTACAGTTGGACTGAAATTAGATAGGTTGATGTATTGCAGGGTTAATGAAATGTGAAATGTGTGTTTTATACCGCCCATGCCATGTACCACTTCACTCAACAACATAAGTGCCTGACTGAATAGCCAAATGCCAGGACCGATAGGATATTAATTCCGTTGTTTAGAAATATAAATTTTCTTTATACTTACTGTAGCCATATTTTACCAGATCAGTTTTATTATTTATATTCAACCCTTTCGATATGGTGTCGTCTTTTTCATTTTATATTTGCTATCTGAAAACTTTTTTTCTTTCAATTGGATAATTTCTGAATCTGACTGAGTACAGCTTTCATTAACTCTTTTTCTGAAAACTACTGTGGCCTTCTAAGCTGAATAGTATCGTCTGATATTACACGAGAATATAGTGAGATTAGCGTCTTCTATGATTTGAGTATATAAGGGGTGAAAATTATATAGTTAAAATGAAACAGAACATAAAATCATAGAAATTACCAACACACAAGCTCGTCAGGCTATACCGGAAGGAGTCAATACCCTCCCACCTATTGCCCCCCAGGGACCTGTATCTGCACTGACCAATTTTCTCTTTGTTCTTTCCCTCATGGTTCTACTTTTCCCTTAGGACCTATTATCACCCTGGACCTATATTCTCCTTATGAATCTATTTCCTTATGGATCTAGTTTCCCTATAGACCTATCTTTCTCTATGGAACAATTTTCAGTATAGATTTATTTTCCCAAAAGAATCCACTTCCCCACATGAGCCTATATTCTACCGTGAACTGACTCTCCATCATGAACCTGTAGTTCACGGTGGACCTATTTTTCCCATGGAACCGTTTTAATGAATTTATTTCTCATGGACCTATTTCCTCCATTAACCTGTTATCTTCAATGGCTTTATTTTCTTCCATGGATAAGGACCTAAACCCCACTACACACACATTCCATTTTTCTTCCCACCCACCCATCCTACTCATCCAGTGTAGTCTTTCTCAGTAGTGGCACGATGAATCAGCAAGTACCTTTCAGACAATGCGGAGTTTCAAGGGATGGTGTGTGGGTGAATATAATTATATACCTATGTTATCAGTTGCGCCATCTTAATCATCCCTATTATCATCCTCTTCCACAACACCCTCACTTTCACCACGAACTTAGCCACCACGGTCATATAATCATTCACCACGCAACACTGTTCCATCCCTTTATCATCAGCATTCTCACCACTGACACCATCATTTTGTCTCCACTCATGCTTATGACCATCATATGTCTACTCTTCCCACAGTCCCAAGATCAGCGTCACCACCTTCTTTTCTCCGTCTCATCGTGTTATTGTCACCAGCATTTTTCCCATTACCCTTACCATCCTAAAAATGCAACACGAACGTAAGTTATATAAGCTATAGGAGTATTCGGGGCAAACTGTATCTTTATCTATGCCTATTTATTAATGAGGAAAATAATGCATTGTGTCTAAATTCTACGGTACGAAGGCTTAAACCTGGGAGCGACTGAGATGAAGTTGGGCCAATCCTGGGTTATAGTAGCCACTCACCACACCCACTCATTACTACTCACCACACTAACCACAACATCTCACCACTGGTTACCACACCATCCCACCGATCCTCACCACATTCTCTCACTACACCCTAAACCAACACACCTTCACCACCCACATTTACCACATCTTTTCATCGCACATATCTGCCACACCATCTCAACAGAAGCATTTCACCACACCCTTCCACTACACTCTAATCACATTTTCACAACACCTTCTCACCACATTCTCATTACATCCACACTGCACCTTCACCACATTTTCTTCACACCCTCCCACCTCTGCCACTCACTACACATCACCACACCCTCTCCATTCTGTCCTGAAGGCTTGTCTCATCCGTCTCATAAACGCTGTCTTACCATCCGCCTTGTTTCCCTCACTCCACCTTCTCTCATACTCGCTCATTTTCGCATCCTACCTCACTTTTTTGCAGGTTCTGTAAATTCCTTAAAGCCACCTTTGATCTCCCTCATATTTCCTCAAAATTTTCTGCTACTATATCTTTTTTCATTATTCACTACCGGTTCAAACACTCTGGATAAGGTCGTCAGTGAGGGCCAGGTAGGAATGAGCACAATGAAGACTGAGATAAATTTGCACAGACATGGTGAAAAATTTACCGTATACACAACAACAGTGATCCTTGTCCTCAGTCTGACAGTGATATGATGACAACTTGCTTGTGTGTGTGTGTGTGTGTGTGTGTGTGTGTGTGTGTGTGTGTGTGTGTGTGTGTGTGTGTGTGTGAGAGAGAGAGAGAGAGAGATTGATTCTGTGGTACTTAATTTCATATAAACGCCGATACAAAATTTTGCAGATAATCTTCACTATATATTTTTCCTTTCACTTTATTATTACAGGTCTGAAAATGCACATATATGGTAGGTAAATATTCACACTGATGCTTGCTATTTGCCTTCTGTACGTCCTATTGTAAACACTAAGTTGGACATATCAAAGAAGGAAAAGGAGACCTGTGAGTATAATCCCATTTAAGTATACTGGATTAACTAAAGGACGCACGATAATCGCATTGAGTTACTGTATGACTGAACTGGGTCTATAACTAAGGTAGAAATGGTCTGTTTTCGTTGAGGGTACAGTGGGGAAATGTACACGATTTTTTCTCTATAAATAAAAGTTAGTTATTATGTAAATGGAGGTGGGTAAGAAAATGTGGCTTTATGATCACATAATACGGTCTTATTTTCAATGCAGTGCGTGATAATGTTTTTCAAGCTTCAGACGCATTGCATCTAACAACACTAAAGAGTTATGAAAATGAGACTGGTTGTATTAATTCTATCGTGGGACAGAGCAAATGAGATTGAAGTGTCAGTGTGAACAGCAAAGCCTATTAGTCTAATGTCACGGGGAGATGCTGTGGAAGCTATTTTCTTGATCAGAGAGATTGGACAATTTTAATATGGCCATACAATTATAGTACATCGGTGTCTAATTTAAGGGTGATGACTGAAGCAAAAGGATCATGGTGTCATATTTTAAGGATAATTGGGGAAAAAGTATGAGTACAGAGAATACAATCACACACACACACACACACACACACACACACACACACACACACACACACATACACACACACACACACACACACACACACACACACAACCCAGCCTCTCAGTAAATCAAACCACACAGTTATTCCTTCCACAAGTAACACAAGCTCACTCTGACACTTTCTCCATCCAAAATCTAAGCAGCATCATAGGATCTACCCAGTTGTTCTGAGGGATCTCTCTTAACCTGAAATATATTTGTCCAGTGGTGGCAGTATAAGTTTATAAAGGATCTTACTGTGCTGAACAGGTGAAGCCATAACTATCCTCAATATTAGCGTTTGATGCATGTTGCTGGCCAAGGCTTTGTTACACAGTGGCTGCCTTACTTTATGGCCTTACATTATGGCGCCAGAAAAGAAAGATGAGTGATAAAATAGTCCGTACGAAACCTTCCAAAATTAATGTGTGTGTGTGTGTGTGTGTGTGTGTGTGTGTGTGTGTGTGTGTGTGTGTGTGTGTGCCGTTTGTTTTATATATACCGCTTTTTTGCCGCCTCTCTTTTCTCCTCCTCAGCCTGCCACTGTGCTTCCCTCACTTTCTTCACTCTGACTCTCTTTCCCTCTCTCATTTTTCACTTTCACCCACTTCCCTCGCCCTCCCCGCCTCCCTCTTTCCCCTCTCCTCTTTCATCCTCGCACTTTCTCCCTGTTTCTTTTCCCAAACCCCCTACTTCAGTCTCATATAAGTTTTCCCCTGCCTGCAACTTCTGATATATATTTTATTTTTATGAGGTCTCTTCTATTTCATTATATTTTTGTCATCTTATCCCACACAGACTTTTTTCCGTTTACCCTTTCTTCATCCCATTCTACAGTGCCTTCATTTTCCTCTGTCTCTTTACCATGCTTTGTAGTATTATTTCCTTTGGATTCACTTCTCAAAATCTTCCTCTTCCCATTTCTTTCGCCTTTTCAGTTTCTCCTCTCTGTCTCTGTCTCTGTCTGTCTGTCTGTCTGTCTGTCTGTCTGTCTCTCTCTCTCTCTCTCTCTCTCTCTCTCTCTCTCTCTCTCTCTCCATCTTCCCCTTCTATACTTTCATCATTGATATTGCACTTTTATCCTCAGTATTTTCCCTTCCTCTCACAGTTCCAGTCCCGTGTTCTCCCACAGTTTTTCTTTACTTCTTCCCCTCTATTCTGGTCCTTGCCTCTCTCCATCCTCTCTCTTTCATTCTCTTCCAACCCCACCATCATCCTCTCAGTTGATGTTCCTACTCTTATCCACATATCATTTCTTCTTCACTTCTATAATGACATAATAAATTAGAATAAATGCAGTTAAGTAAAAAAGTAATACATAGACGTGAAACCACTTACGAAGCCCCGTACGAGGAAGCACTTTGCATGTGAATTTGGGATATACAGAGAAGCACAGGACTTCGCTAGAGAAGCACCGTGCGTGTGAAACTCCTTAGGATGTTACTGACTGAGGGGGATACTCCTAGTCAGGCTCCCACATTAAAAGGTTCAGCAGTTGAACATAGATTCGGAACCTTTGGGGGCTTCGCTAACGTAAAGCACAGTAATTTGTGAAATACCTTGTGTGTGAAAATCCTTAGGCGTGACTGGCTGACCAGCCAGTTTAAAAAGATGCTCCTGCCTATGGAAAGAGAGATGAACGAGACAGCAAAGCAACTTGGCATTGACATAACACGAAAAATACAAAGACGTAAATCAAATCAGTTAGAGAATGAACAGGTAAAACAGTCCTGGATAGATGCGAGACTGTATGAGGCCTTGATAAAGCAAAGTGCCAAGTGAATCCTCCCTAGAGTGACGCGTGTTGGGTATGGAAACCCTTAGGAAGCTAAAGTGAGGCACCATAAGGCTTCGCTACAGAAAAGTACTGACAGTGTGAATGACCGGGCCGCCCCTAGAGATGCTTCTTCATTTAAAAAGGACACTGTAAAGGAAAAGATAGCCAGACGAGAAAGAAAGGGGTATACTTGCTATGATGATATATGAACGAAAAAATGCAAAGCATACTCGCCATCAAACTATAGGAAAGAAGGTACACAGGAGTAAAAGAAGAATGAACAGATTATAGTGAGAAAAAAGAAGAATGAAAAAACAGACTATTAACCAAAGTTGATGGGAAAAATCGAAAAGAATGAAGTAATAAGGAAAACTGGAGAGAGGACAAGATATAATGAAGGCGTCTGGAGAGAAAGAAAAAATAAGAGACTAATGTGAATGTGGTAGATCGTTAAGGGATATAACAGATATGTGTCAGAGGAAAATAAAAGGAAAATGGAATAAAATGGGAAAATAGATTGGTAAGAGAAGGAAGGATGAGGAAAATTAAAGGAGAAGGACAATAAGAAATGAAAATAATGAATGCGATGAGAACCGAAATAAGAGAGAGAGAGAGAGAGAGAGAGAGAGAGAGAGAGACTAAAGGAGGCTGCGTCTTGGGTGGTTGGAAGAAAAGAAGCAAATCAAGAACAAGGCTGAGAGCATTTTATTTCTTTCCCTCTTGGTTTAATTGTCAATTGTATGATCAAATATAACTGAAGGAAGGTGGAAATGAGAACTGCAGCAGGTGGAGAGGAGGGTGGGAGTTTGGGAAGCTTGGTGGATGGAGGAAAGAGAAGAGGGAAAGGATGGAGGACTATAAAGCTTTGATGGGCAATTTTGCGGTATCTTTCGTCCCAGCCCTTCATGCATGCAACAGGCCAACTATGGAACTGTCTCCCTCTGTCTGTATTTCCTGCTGCCTATGATCTTCAGCCTTTCAAAAGCAGTGTGTCCAGGTATCTCGAAATGAACCGATCTTGAATTTGGCTCTGTTATCTTTTTTTTTTTTTTTTTTTTTTTTTTTTTTAGGGAACAGTTTGCAAGCTTCTGGCCTTTGGTTTCTTCTTCCTTGCATGAAAAAAATAGTTGGATTTCATTACTGATAGTACACTCAGCATCATGTATCAAAATTCCTGGAGCCACACACATCATCATAAAATAATGGGTAGTTAATTTTGCCCTTGTATACTCGTAGAAAGAAAAGATGAAGATGGCAAGTAACATTTCCAACATTTAACTGAATTTGCTTGAATTCTTTAGTATACCATTGATTATTTGTTTTTGTTTTTATAACATTTACTTCCTTTTAGGTGTTCATACTGATAGACCTAGCGATTTATAACTTAAATAACAGACTGGAAAGCAAATCAGTGGATATTATAGTCAGTTCTAGTAAACAGACAGTCTTACGATATTACCGTGGAGAAGAAAAATATTCAGACTGAAATTTACTGCACAAAACCGTACGGACAAAAAAAGGAATATTAATTTAAGCAGACAGATAAAAAGCTACTCAGTACAGCGATCGAAATGCATGAAAAGAAATCCATGTCAATCAATTCATAGGGCCACATTAAAGTCCATCCATAATATTGGTACTCCACTGAACCTCTCTCTCTCTCTCTCTCTCTCTCTCTCTCTCTCTCGAAATTTCCCCAAGTCGAGAAAACATCACGTCTTCAATGATTACTGGGTTTTAGTGCCTCGGTCCTTGGCGAGTGGGCCAGAGCGACGGGGGAGAGCGAATGGGAGGTTGGAAGGTGGTAGGACGAAGCAAGGTGAAGGAAAAGAGGCTGTGAGTAACATAATATGATACGGAGCGGTTTTGTAGGGAAAGGAGAGGCAGTATGAGAGAAAGTAATATAGATGGTGAGAGGGTGCTATCAAACTGGGCAGCATATCTAGTGCTAGGCGAGGAACTGAGGGAGGGGTAATGGTAGAGCAGGAAATATGATCAATGCAATAGTAAGAAATGGGGAAAAGAAGGGACCGACTGTAAGGGTAAAAATAAATGTGTGATACCAGGAGGTAGGCAGAAACTCCATTACCACCATCGGTATCTTCTAATAACCATTTTGTTAAAAGTGTCAAACCTTTAGATGCAGTCTGTGTTGCTGCAATGCATTTTCCGTTAACAGGAGAGGAAGACTATGCAGAATTTTATGGTCCATCGCATCTCTCCATTTCAAAGCGTTACGGCTATGAATCTTGCCACAATGGCTTATGTCGTACTGATAAGAGACGTGTAGGTAAGAGCATGATCTAAGTAGGGGTGGTCAGCCAGACAGAGGGGAATCCCGCCTGCATGACGTCACACGCGTCCCGCTGCCTTCCCAATCCTTGCTCTCAAGGCTGGCTGGCTGGCGTCTGCCTGGACGAGCTTTCTGAGATTCGACCACACTGCTTCATTCATAGCTTCATCTGTCCTACAGTATATTTTATGTCCTTATAGCCATTTACTATAATAGTCAATGCGTCAATAATCACATTATCGTCCGCCTGTAACATTCCACAGCAGGACTTAATTTATGCTTTTCCTATATTTAATCGCACCTTCCCACCAAGGTGGGGTAACGATATGACTAAGGAAAAAAAATAAAATAACAAAACCACACAGAAATATACATTCGATCACATTCACACTCATCTGTCTATCTATCTATCTACCACTCTCTCTCTCTCTCTCTCTCTCTCTCTCTCTCTCTCTCTATAATAACGCGAGCAACATTTATGCTAACTGACAAGAGCAAGAAGAGAGTGCATAATGGGACAAGCTGAACCCGTTCGCCAGAGGGCTGATGTGACGTCACGAGAGCTCACGTGGCTCTCTGTCTGGCTGACCTCCTCTACTTAGATCATGGGTAAGAGGTGGGGTACATGTGAAACAGGTGCTCGTGTGTGTGTGTGCGTGTGTGTGTGTGTAGTAAGGAATCTACAGCTTCATCTCCTAAAATATGACCCTTTAATTGATTTACCTCCAGGCACTTTCTCTCTGCTTGGTGAACAGGGACATGGACCTTAGGAGAGGTGTCCATCAAATCCGCCTGCCCGAGAAAAATGGAGCCTGTTAATCTCACTTAAGATAGCGAGCTGCTGCTGAACCATTGGTGTTGTGTTTCTAGGAGAGTATAGTGTTTACAGAAGGGAGTGAAGCAACGGTTTTCTGCCATTCATCACTATGTACTGACCCACAAGGTGTAGGATGGCTAGCTTTTCAGTTACACTCTTGCCCCTTCGTTGCAATACCCAGAGTCTATCCTGTCTTGCAACACACAGACTTATCTAACACAGTGCACTAACTTTCTCTTTCTCTCTTCATCTGAAATTCTCTGTCTACAAGGGTGCTGTGGGGTGAAGAACACGTCCCTGAAAATATCTGCAGTACAATCTTTCATTCCCACCATCGCCTTCTTCTTCCGTATTCTTCATTCTCTCCTTTACAATCATCTCTGTCTATATTCCTCGTTCTGTTTCCTTCCTTATTCTTTCTTCCTCTTGACTTCTTCTTAAATATTCTCTCCCTTCCTCCTTTTTCTTCCCTCTCTTCTTCTCCTCCCATCAATCCTCTCTCTCCTACATTCTTTTACTCTTCCATTCCCTTTTCATATCCTACTCACTGAGGCTGATTTCCTGTGACTACAATGATCCCTGCGTGTCGTAAAAGGCGACTAAAAGGGGCGGGGTGAGGGGACTAGGGACCCCCTCCTCTGTTTTTTAGTTCCTAAAAAGAGACAGGCCAGAGAAAGGGATGGGGGATGGAGTTATCCCCGTACCCTGAAGATTGGGTCTATGAATGTGCGTGGATGTAGTACAATTGAGGCTAAAAGGGAGGAGATTGGGAGAATGTTTGTGAGAAGAAAGTTGGATGTGTTAGCTTTGAGTGAAACGAAGATGAAAGGGAAGGGGGAATCTATGTTTGGAAGTGTTAATGGAAGATTGTCAGGTGTTGATAGAGGAAGGGCAAGAGAAGGTGTGGCCTTGTTAGTGAGTCCGGAAGTACAGCAGTGTGTGACTGAATGGAAGGAGGTGTCATCGAGACTGATGTGGGTGAAAGCGAAATTTGAACGTGAGTTGTGGGTGTTTGTGAGTGCATATGGGCCTGGTAGTGAAAGGGATGAACAAGAGAGGGAGTCTTTCTGGAATGATGTTGATGAGTGTCTGCAGAGTTTTGGAGCGAATGTGAATGTGGTAATGATGGGAGATCTGAATGCTAGAGTGGGAAATGTAGCAGTTCAAGGCGTAGTTGGTATGCATGGTGTGCCTGGAAGAAAGGAAAATGGGGAACGAATGATAGCGATGTGTGTTGAGCGAGAGATGGTGATCGGGAATACGCTGTTTGAGAAGAAAGATATTTATAAGTATACATGGGTGAGACAGGAGGGTGGAAGGGTTGTTGATAGAGCCTTGATGGACTATGTGGTTGTGTCTAGGAATGTAATAGGAAGATTGTTGGATGTGAGAGTTCTGAGAGGGGAGGGTGGAGGTATGTCTGACCACTACCTGGTGGAGGGAAAGTTAAGAGTAGGTAAGAGATGGGTGAGAGCTAGGAGGGTTAGGTGTGGCAGGGAGGTTTTGAAAGTGAGTGAGTTGGATAAAAGAGAGAAAAAGATAGAGTATCAGGAGAAATTGAAAGATGAGTGGAACGCAGTGAAAGATCGGGAAAATGGCAGTGTGGAGGAGGAATGGCAGTTGTTTAGAGTGCTGTGGTGGGGCATGCAGAAGAGGTGTGTGGTGTGAGACGTGTGGGTGGTGGTGTAAGAAAAGGAAGTGAATGGTGGTGCGAGGAAGTAAGTATGGCTGTGGCTGAGAAGAGACGGGCATATGAAGTGTGGCTGCAGAGGAAGGATGAGATGTCATATGAAAGGTATAAGGAAAAGAGGAATAGAGCGAGAAGGGCTGTGCGTGATGCTAAAGTGGCAGCAGATGAGAGGTGGGGTAGGCGGCTGACAGAGAATTTTCAACAGAATAAGAAAATGTTTTGGAAGGAGGTGAAAAGGGTGCGAAAGGGAGAGTCTGGGAAGGAAGAACGAGTAAAAGCAGAGGATGGAAGGATGTTAATTGAGATGGATGCAGTAAGGAAGAGATGGGCAGAGTATTTTGAAAGATTTTTAAATGTAGAGGAGGAAAGGGTGGCTGAGATTGTGGCGGATGGAAGGGTGCAAGGAATAAATGTGTTGGGAGAGTTGAATGATTCTTTGATCACGAAGGAAGAAGTGGAGAAGGCAGTAAAGGATATGAAAACAGGGAAAGCTGCAGGTATGGATGGGTGTGCTGTGGAATGCCTGAAGGGTGGTGGAGTGACTATTGTTGAATGGTTAGTAAGATTGTTGAATGTGTGCTTTGAGAAAGGTATGGTGCCAATTGACTGGGCAAGTGCTTGTGTGGTCCCATTGTATAAAGGCAAGGGTGATAAGTATGAATGTACTAGCTTTAGGGGTATAAGTCTGTTGAGTGTTGTAGGTAAAGTGTATGGTAGAGTGTTAATTATGAGAGTTAGAGAGGGTACAGAGGGAGTGATTAGTGATGAGCAGTGTGGCTTTAGGAGAGGGAGGGGATGCGTTGATCAGGTGTTTGCTGTGAGACAAGTGTGTGAAAAGTATTTAGCGAAAGGCAAGGATGTGTTTTGGGCATTTATGGACTTAGAGAAAGCGTATGATAGAATTGATAGGGAGGCTTTGTGGACTGTTTTAAGATTGTATGGACTTGATGGTAGGTTACTAAAAGGGGTGAAAAGTTTTTATGTAAATAGTAGAGCGTGTGTAAGAGTGGGAAATGCTGTGAGTGATTGGTTTCCCGTGAGAGTGGGGCTGCGACAGGGATGTGTGATGTCGCCTTGGTTGTTTAATATTTACATGGATGGTGTTGTAAGGGAGGTGAATGCAAGAGTTTTAGGTGGTCTGAGTCTGGTAAATGTTGATGGAGGAGAGTGGAATCTGAAGCAGCTGCTGTTTGCAGATGATACTGCACTGGTGACTGATTCAGAGGAGAGATTGAGACAGTTGGTAGAGGAGTTTGGAAGGGTGTGTGAAAGGAGGAAATTGAAAGTAAATGAGAATAAGAATAAAGTGATGAAGTGTACGAGGTTGATAGATGGTAGGGGGATGAATATAGTTTTGAATGGTGAGTTGCTTGAGGAGGTAGATTGTTTTAAATATCTAGGGTCACATGTTGCTGTGGATGGAAGAATAGATGCAGAAGTGAAGTTTAGAATAAATGAAGTAGGAAAGGTGCTGGGAGGAATGAAAAAAGTGTTTAAATGTCGTTCGCTTAGAATGGATGTAAAGAGAAGGCTGTATGAGGGTGTTGTGGTACCGACTGCATTATATGGGGCTGAAACATGGAATGTGGGTGTAGCAGAGAGGAAAAGTTTGAATGTAATGGAGATGAGATGTCTGAGGAGTATGTGTGGAGTGACGCGTATGGATCGAGTGCGAAATGATGAAGTGCGAAGGAGAACTGGAATTGTTCGGGAGATGGCTGGTAGAGCTGAGCAGAGGGTGTTGCAATGGTTTGGGCATATGGAGAGAATGGATAATGAACGATTGGTGAAAAAGATAACTAGATCTGATGTGAGAGGTGTAAGGCTGAGAGGGAGACCACGAATAGGATGGATGGACAGTGTGAAGAGAGCGCTGGATGCGAGAGGGATGTCTGTTGAGCAAGGAAGAGTGGCTGTGCGTGACAGAAATAAATGGAGAGAAATTGTGAATGAATAAGTGATGACGCAGCCCTGAGGGGATATTCTCCCGCATTTGGTCTGATCAGCTAGTCAGGTCAGGTGCGGGTAAGGGGATGGGTCTGTTATGATGTAGCAGGGGTAAACCAGTTCCGCTGTCGGGCTCTGCTGCGGATGTCACTGATTGCATTGAACAGTTGACCCTTGTGCGGTGTGATGCGGTGAGGATCTGTCCGTTCTCCCCTTTGGGGCTAAGATCCGAATGAATGTGTTTGAATGGATGAGTAAATGGAGAGTGAGTCGTCCTGTCTCGGCTACCTCCCTTTCCTTGGGGGAAGCAGCCTAGGTATATAGATAGATAGATAGACAATGATCTGGACTACGAAAGCCTGGCCTTAATCTCCCACTCACACTCCAGGCTCCTCTTCTAGGCTCATCGGCTTCGAAAAACAATGACTGGTTGTTACCTCTTCCTTTACTATTACACCTGTGGGCGGTAGCGTGAAAGTGTACGAGCATTGCTCTGAGCCATGCGCACAGGAGGTAGCTTGCGTGTGGGGATGGGGGGGTGCGGGGATGTCTCTGTATGTGTGAAAGAGGTAGACTTCGAACCACATGAAGGGAGTGGGTCAACCAGCATACGTGTAACTCTTGACTGGAATTGCTGATTGCATCTGAGTCGTGTAAAGAAAAAAATATTCAACGAAAATGGTAGAGGTGGTGTCAGACTCTAAAAATAAACCAGAATACGTGCAGATAGAATAAAAAATTACAAATAAGTCAGGTTAAATCGAAAGATATTGATAAGCGTAAGACTGTCTCAGGAACACTGCAGTAAACAGAGTATTCTACCGTATGCGAGAAGAGGTTGACCATAAACAGAAAGAAAAAATGTTTAATAGCATACGTAAGCACCAACGCCCAACCATTTAGCCTGGAAAGGGTTTGCTAGAAATTGGCTAATATCCAAACTGAGAATCACGACGAGATTATAGCTCTCAAGTAAGGAATATCCGAGCCAGCATCCTCTGCAATCAGCATCTTATGCAATCGTAGAGCGATTCAAGCGAGAAATACACCAAGAAGACAGTGGGAGGCAAGAAACCTTTGGAAAGCAATTTGTGGTAATAAATTTGCTTGGGAAATGTGCGTATGTTGCCTAGATGCGACGTGTGGGGGTTTTGTGTGGATGTGGGTGTACGGTGGTGGTGGTGGTGGTGTGTGTGTGTGTGGTGTGTGTGTGTGTGTGGTGTGTGTGTGTGTGTGTGTGTGTATGCGTGTGTGATTGTGGAGGTGTGGTATAGTAAGTGTGGATAGCGGAGGTGTGGTTTTAAGTGTATATTAGAGGTGTGGTGGTGTGTGTGTTGTGGTGAGGTGGTAAGTGTATGTTGTGGACGGAAAATGATATGTGTGGGCTGTGGAGGACTGGAGTGGGTTTAAGGATTGTGGCAGGGTGCGTGAGGGTGTGGGTGTGGGGGTTATAGACTTAGTAAACCCGCCCCTGTGAGACCAACACAATCCAGATGACAACAACTTTGTACCCCTGTCCATCACATACTGACACCTGACCTCAATGTATGCATTAAATGGCACTTTATTCCGAGGAAACCCATCAGCATCTTAGTCGTTTCTCAAGGAAGGAAAAGAAAACGTAAGGCTTTTTCCCCACATGGAGTCGAGCTACTGACAAAAAGAGGGAGATTGGAGGCTCGAGCAGAGAATGGAAAAGTGTGGAGTACGGATTTCTTGTAACAAGATGGCAGCCGTGAAAGTAAGGAAGGGAGAGAAGGGAAATCTGGGAAAGATGAAAATTGTAGAGGAGGAGGATGAAAAGGCAGAATGAGGAATAAAAGAGGAAAGCCAACGAAGGAGGAATGGAGGAGAATGAACGGACGAGGTAAATGATGAAAACTTGGAGTGAGCGAGATTGGACGCCTTTGTTGAGGCCTTACGCAGCAAAGGTTTGTCGTGATAACCCTGCTGGCTCACTGCTCTTATTGCACTCACGCCCCCCTCCCCCCTTCTTTCTCTCTCTCTACACACACACAGGACGTATGAAAAGGAAGCTAGCCAAAACTTTCATATTCTTCTCTCTCTCTCTCTCTCTGGTATCTCATAGGAATGAGGTATAGATCAAAAGCGAGCGTGGCAGAAACAAAATTGAATTCCCATGATCACAGTAAATGTCGTGATCATCACTGTTGTGTAGAAAGAGAGAGAGAGAGAGAGAGAGAGAGAGAGAGAGAGAGAGAGAGAGAGAGACCTCAGTGAGATGTTTTACCTTAAAGTCATTTAACATTTGCAGAAAACATAGGCAACGCAACGCTGTTGCAACCCTCCATCTGACCAAGCACATATCCCCCCACCTCCCTGTACACCTAACCAAGCGCACAACGGCCCTCACTACACCCCCCCCCATCTTTTCTATTAAAGATGGGCATAAGAAAGCCTTGAGGTCACATAACCTGGGCCCTTCAGAGTCTCTGCACAGGTCGCCTTGAAATATAGATTAAGTTTTCATTATTTAGAAAAAAAAAAGTACTTAAGACACAGCATTCTATCCATCAAAAGGCACCAGTCCACTATAAGGCAAATAACTATGTGAAATTTTATGACTTTATAGTGATTACTTTCTTGAGTTCTGGCCCGGAAACGAAATCTCTACACCCGGCCAGCCGCCCTGCCACCCAACTCTACGAACGGACACCTATTGATCCCAGTGATAACAACACCCTCCTCTGACTGACAGGCGGAGGGTAAAAAGAAAATACTAGTATCCTACTAATAAAAAGGGAGAGTAGTATAAAGAACAGGGGTTATGCGGGCTGAAAAAGGCAGGCGAAAAAAAAAAAAGACAGGGAAAGGTACAGAAAAAACGAGTGTCTAGAATGGTGACTACAAAGGCTCCCTGGAACTGAAAAAAAAAAAAAAACGTTGAAAAAGGGAAATCAAACAGCACACACACACACACACACACACACACACACACACACACACACACACACACACACACAGCTTGCCCCACGCAATTTTAATACACAGTCTGTAACACTTTCTTAAACAACACGTAACGTAGGTGGAGCAATGCAAACCTAGAACTGATGAGACTTTGACCAAGGACATGGGCGGTAAAGCAAGAAGATGGGAGGGTAGAAGAAACTTTGCTGATAGACAATTTAATTATCAGGAGGGTAAGAGAGAGCAGACGAAAAGATAATCAGAAGAGAGAAAATAAGGAAGTGGGGATGAAACTGTAGTAGGAAAAACAGGAGGAAGGAAGAAAGTGATAAGAGAAGGTGGAGATCGAGACAGAAGGGAAGAATCTATTGTTGGAAATGGGGAGGGGGGAGACGAGGTAAAGGATGAATGGAATATTAATACAAACAGAAAGAGGAGGAGGATATAGGAGGGAATCAGTAATGGAAGAAAAGCTGGGAAGCGTACGAGATGCAGGAGGAAAAGAGAAAAAACACTGACATATTGGACAATTATACCTGCAGAAACAAAAGTACCAACAAGAACGTTCAGGAAATATCTACCATAAAAAAGATGTCAAAAGAAACTATTATAGATTCAATCAGTCCATGTTAAAATGGCTGACTCACCATCTTCCCTGCGTTGCTTGATGTGAAAAATTGACCCGGAGGATGTGGTTCATACGCCAAGTAGTTTTTCAAATCCTCATAAGGCAACTGTGGGTGAAAACTACACTCTTTCATGTTTTGGTGTGTCGCGGTGGTGCCCATTACAAAAAACAGGTCGAGACTCATCTACCTTCAGAGCACGGCGAACACTCTTAGGAGTTGGTTGTGGGTGTGTCTGGTCTCTCTTCTGAAAGTTGGTTGGTCTGTGTGGTCCCCAAATTGATCTTGGGTGGAAAGCCTCCCTGCTTATCTGTGAAGCGATATTAAATAAAGAAATTTAAAGTTTTATAGCTATTTTTATGGGGGTGTATATTACAGTGCACTCTTAACCCTTAATTAAGCACCAAAAGGGATAAGATAAAGAGTACAAGAAAACTAGCTTAACTTTATTGTATACTATAACAAACAGTACACAACCAAAGAAGATACCAGGGTTCGTTTTACAAAAGGGAGGATTCATATAGGCCTCAGGATACAAATATAAAACAAGTTATTTCTTACCTAACCAGAATACACTCAGTGGAAGCTAAGTACTCACAAAGCTCGAGGAAACGTGGAGACTTCGAAGGTTAAATCCAGATATAAATCACACACTAGTGTAAATGGAGGAGTGAACCAAAAATGGGAAATTGTACACAAACAGTGTGTTTTGTAATCAAAGTCACGTATTGAGTAGTGTTGGGGAAAAGTGCAACACAATGTGACAAAAGTGTAACGTGACAGTAAATGTGTACAAATGTGTGCAATTGACAAAATGTGTACTGGGATGTGTGTACAAAAGGAGACAAAATGTGTACAGGGATGTGTGTACAAAATAAGACAAATGGTCTCTTCACACTTTCCTAGAGCTTATAAAGGAGACTTAGTCCGCCTTTCTCAGCTAATTAACCACTAGGCTGTCTTAAAAATAATCTCTTTCCATACAGAAACAATAGAGGCACCTGCTACCAATGAGGGCCTCATACACTCCACACAGAACCAATTACATGTCATCAAGAACGTGACGAAAGTGCCATTTAGGCTTGTCATTGGCAAACTTCCCTACTTTGCTCCTCCCACATTATGTCACACCCACAGTTCAAGGACAAGAGGAACTTTCTACATAATTTGTGAGAAAAACATCTGGTGTGTTATCAGTTGAGAAGGCAAAAGTTGACCACTTGGGTAAATAAATGTGGGGACTAGGGTTACCCTTACAGCCCGCAAAACTGAGAAGAAAAAAGATTTATGTTCTTGACGGCTCGCTTCTCTCTCCTTTTATTATCATCTTATCTTCTATTTCACCCATTCACTACTGGGGTAACTACGCCAGTGACACTATGTTAAGATTAATGAAGAATTTTAAGAACGTGACAATTAATGTGTGTTTTATAAGTATACTTCACTGGTCAAAAATGTTGTTCATATGCCAGCATGAAATATGTCAAAATATCATAAAAAATACATCCACTAAATTTTGGTCTTTTTGCTTTCATTAGGCGCGACTATGCATGACCTAGGATTGTGCATCGAGCTGCATGAGGTTCCACTATCTCCCTGTCTGAACCAGTACTCTACTTATACCCACCTGACCTTTATGTATACTAACAATTTAAAAATGTACTGCAAAATATTCTTTAATAAATGAAGAAAATCCTTAGCCAACTAAATCACAGGCAGTGCATATGGTTTTAACTTTTTAGTGACATATTCAGGAGAATAAAGCTATATTAATATCTTAATTTTTTCGTCCTGCGTTGGTGTACCCGTACGTTAGGCTACCTGGTGGTCTCAGCATCAGAAACGCTACTTGTTAGGATGATTTATTATTATTATTCTTAGTAGTAGTAGTAGTAGTAGTAGTAGTAGCAGTAGAAGTACTTGTAGTACCAGAAGTAGTAGTAGTAGTAGTAGTAGAAGTACTAGTAGTACCAGAAGTAGTAGTAGTAGTACTAGTAGTAGTACGAGTAGTAGTAGCTGTAGTAGTAGTAGGAGAGAGAGAGAGAGAGAGAGAGAGAGAGAGAGAGAGAGAGAGAGAGAGAGAGTCGTTACTTACTTGACATTCCAAGGTATGTATGTATGTATGTATCTATATCCATCTATCTACCTATCTATCTATCTAAAAGATCAAACTTCAAAATGGCTTGATGGCAACTGTGCCAGAGCAACAGCCCAAAAGTCATTAGCATATAACTCTTACTTAAAATCCAAAACATCTGAATCACTCTCCCAATTTAAAATTGCTAGAAATCATGCAAAAGCTCTATTAAATCTGTCTAAATCAAACTTTCTTCAAAGGCAAGCATCAAAACTACTTAACAACCCTAATGACAATAGAATATTCTGGTCAACTCTTAATTCTTTCAATAATAACTTTAACAAATCATCTTCCATTCCCCCACTAAAATTTTCAGATGGCGACATTACAAATGACCCACGTGGGAAAGCAGATATTTTTGCCAGTACATTTGCCAGAAACTCTACCATAGACGATACCAACCAGAATGTCCCAGTACTGGAACTTGATTCTCCCGAAATTGCCCCACTTAAAATACAGACAAGATACGTAAAATCCATCCTAGACAATTTACCTACCAACAAAGCTCCAGGCCCAGATGGAATTCCTCCAATTGTTTTGAAAAAGTGTTCCCCTGAACTTGCCTCTGTCCTAGCTAAATTATTTGCATACGTACTTCTTTATTCCCAAATTCATGGAAAGAAGCCAATATCCACCCAGTTCCGAAGAAAGGAAGTTCGTCTGACCCCTCCAATTACAGACCAATAGCTGTCACATCTTCTCTTGGTAAGGTATTTGAAACTTTAATTAATAAGCACATTGTTAAACATCTTGAATCCAACAACTTAATTAGTGATAGACAATATGGTTTTCGCCATGAAAGATCCACCATTGACATACTCAATCTCTTAACTCATACCATCCATCAATCAATTGATCTTTTTGGAGAAACTCCTGCAGTAGCTCTTGATATCTCTAAAGCTTTCGACAGAGTATGGCACCGTTCCCTGCTGTCCAAACTCCTTTGCTATGGACTAACGTCTTTTGTTCCTTTGATTTCTTAATATCTTAGTGACAGGAAAAATAAGAGGAAAAGCAGATGATGTATATTCCAATTTCCACTCAATTAACGCCGGCATGCCGCAGGGATCAGTTCTGGTGCCAACCCTATTTTTGGTTCATATTAATGATCTCTTATCTGTCACCCACAATCCCATTCACTCATATGCAGATGACTCAACACTACATAGTTCATTCACACTCAGACATACATTTACAAAGTCTAATATCTCTACCTCTCAACTCAGTGCAGCCATCTCCATAAATCAAGATCTATCTACAATCAGTGAATGGGGACAAAACAACCTTGTCTCTTTTAATGCTAGTAAAACTAAATATATACAGTTTACTAATAGACAGATATTGCCAGATTCGTACATTACCTTCAGTGCTACTAATATTCCCATCTCCAAAAGTATTGAAATTCTTGGCATCTCACTTAACAGTGCCCTCAGCTGGACCTCTCATGTCAGATCACTTGCTAAAACCACCTCAAAGAAACTTGAATTACTGTACAGAGTCCGTACCTTCTTCTCCGATGAGCAGTTAGCTATAATTTATGAGAGTCATGTGCGCTCTCAGCTTGAATATTGCTCACCCTTGTGTAATGGTTGTGGAGTGGTTGCATTAAGACAACTAGATAAAATACAGAACAAAGCTGTTAGAATCATTAACAACCCTGCCATTACATATAAACTACCTCCCCTACAAGTAAGAAGGAATGTTGCCTCCCTTGCATTATTTTACAGATGTTTTTTTTGGCAAATGCTCAGACGAAGTTTCGTCCATGGTGCCACCTCTTCATGCCTTCCCTCGTGCTACACGGGCATCTGGTAGCGCTCATGACTGGAATGTCACTCAGCCATATTGCAGAACTTCTGCTTATCAGAATTCTTTCATTCCCCGAACTGCATCTCTCTGGATCTCGCTTCCCCAGAGTTGTTTCCCTCCAAATTTCAATCCACAACTGTTCAAGTCTAACTGTTACTGATATTTTATGAACAGAGGACACCAATAATCTGGTGTATGGATTATTTTTTTTACCCATTTGTTTTTCATTCCTTCGTTCTGTTAGTTATAAAAAAATCTATTTATATAAATAGATAGATACAGATAGATAGATTGATAAATAGATACATTCATACATACATACATATGTATATTATATATATATATATATATATATATATATATATATATATATATATATATATATATATCTCATCAGTCGTTTGAGTGTCCACTGCAGGACCGGTCTATCCCTACCGAAGCAGGGACGATACAGCCAATGTATCTCTACCCAGTGGCTTAGGCTGTCTGGTAGAGACTGTATGTAGGGTGAGAAGTGCTTGTGAATGTGATTGTAGTGCTGTAGTGGCTTTGGATGTGTGTGTAGTCTGTGAACCAATCGTAATCGGCCCGCCATAAGCCGAGTGGGTGCAAGCATACTAGTATGTGACACTGGTTCAATCACAGCACCCCTTAAGTCCGCCAAAGCGGTCATTGGCTCGGACGCTTCCCAAAGTTTTTACAGCTCTGGCGGGAGGCGAACCCGCATCCACCAGCTTGTGAAACACACTCTACCATTGTGTGTGTGTGTGTGTGTGTGTGTGTGTATATATATATATATATATATATATATATATATATATATATATATATATATATATATATATATATATATATATATATATAATGTATGTGTATATTATTCAGTTCTTCATGAAACCAAATTCTTAGAATTATCATAACCGTCGTAAGAAGGTAATTTCTCATATCTAGAAAACTATTTATCTATATTAAAAATCATTCATCTCTCTCTCTCTCTCTCTCTCTCTCTCTCATAAATGTGAAATATGCCTTACCTATCAATATCGCTTCCACTCCTCTTTCCTGTCCAGCTTCCCTACATTATACATTTCCATTCCTCTTTTCGGGGCTCAGCTCTTTCACTTCCTCTTCCAGTCTATTCGCCCTCTCTCTCTTCTCTCTTCTCCACTTTTAATTTGCATTTATCGCTGCCTGGATATCTGCAGTTGCATCACTAACACAGTAAGGCTGTTCCTGCGTGCATTCTTCCATTTCCCGAATTTCGGTAAATGAATATGCAGCATATAAATAAATCTACCTGTCTATCTATGTATCTCTCTATCTATCTATGCATGCTCCTTGCTCTTCATTTCCTCAAACATTTGATCTAGTTACACGGCGCCAAATCCCAGTATACATTAATAATGTTCCCTAAATCCTCTCTATTACTGCTTACACCTCAGTTCCACCACCCTCCCCTCCCTCAAGTACTGTGCCATTGCAGTCACTACAACATAATTCTTCCCTTGTATTCTTTTCTACATTTATGCATTGGTGTCTGCAGAAAAGTCAAAGAATATAATTTTCTTGTTGCGAGAATCATAGAAGGCATTTATTTGTAAAGGAAAACTCTGGGGAGTGCTTACGATCACTGTGTCCGTCACCAGAATCCTAAAATCCACATAGCAATTTGACAGAAGCAATGAAGTACAAAACTCGGCCTGGTGATAAGAAGCTGAGGACCGGCATAAGTGAACAGAACTGCGAGAGCTCAATTTCCTTTGTTTTAACAGTGTTTTGGTAACCGACAAAAACACATCTCCTTGACGTACTGGCACTATGTTGTATATGCACATACTGTGAGTGAACGGGAACTTGTTGATGCACTAGCGCCATACTTGGAAGTCAGAGGTGATAATAAGAAGACATTACTCCACTCAAAGGAAGGACAGATATTCAGCTTTGCAAGTGCCCATGCACTAATTCACTTATTTCACTCTACAGCACAGCAGTAACTCTATTCCATCCACACAGGACTCAGTAATGAGTACGTGCTGGTCAATTTAGCATGGCCTGGGGATTCAGAATGTAGTATGTTGTGGTGCATTTTGTAGACCAACAAGTTCAAACGATTTTACTGTGTTTTTTCTGCCTTGCTGTCGTCCCAAAGGGTTCCATACTCTCCTAGGTATGGCAAGCAGCTGTATGCAGTTGTATTAGAGAGCTGAAATGCAACTTCTCAGTCCTTACATCCTGAGATGATTGTGAAAATGAAGTAACGTATTATGAATCAGTAAAATAATAGTACTGCTAGACATTGGTGCTAATTTTGTAAGATTTGTATGTGAGATTCAGGGCTGATTACTGTGGACAAGTGCAACAACATAATGCACATAATACGGGTGTAACAGCACTGCACTTAGCACTTAACATTTCACTCCCTCTAAACACCGACAAAAGGATGGTGAGGAAATATATTTTCAAAGTCTGTGTGATACATTTAACAATTACATAAGGATAGAAGTTGTTAATAAAAATGATAAACCTCAATATATTCCAGGTTGGTGCTACCCACTACCCTAAATATCCCCGGCTTTACACATTTAACATACTACATTGCCATGGCTGTCTCACTCTTCTGCCACCCTTCCCCGTGTGTGATGCTGTAACAACTTTACCTGGGATACGTATAAACCCTGATATTAGGGGGTAACCTAACAAGTGGTCATCTCTTGCAAGCTACATTTTAAACTCACTGTTTGATATCTCAGGGATGGTCCTATAGAAAAATGCTCCCACAGACCTACTTGTCGTCTTGTCAGTGATCATCGAAAGGTAATTAAGCGTGGACAGATGGATGTGTTGCGATGTACAGTCACAGAAACAATACAGTCACAGAAACAAGAGTCTTCCCATTTCAGCCTGAAGAAAATTGACAACTGACGAAACACAAAGAAAAACCTGTCTCAAATAATGCTTGTCTCAGTACGTTCGACTCTTCCGCTTTCTATTCGTCAGACTTAAGGAAGATATTTGTGTCTGCACAATAGACAGATTATGTTTATGTATAAATGGAGATTTTCATTAACATGGCTATGTAAAAGCAGACTGAATTTACTCCAAGGATGATTCAGGGGGAAGAATAATAATATAGCATTAAGTTACCTGCATTATCAAACCTCTAGATAATATAGTACATACTTGCATTCATGCCAGAAGATAAGAGATGAAAAGTAAGGTCGCAAAAACTTACCCAGTGATGGAGTGCATTCACCAACTTCCTGGTCTCCGTTCATTCAGCTCCGGATATAGATGTGAAAGGCTATTTCCGTGGCCCTGTAGTCCATCAACGTGTCAGAGAATGCTGGTTCATGTGGCCATAGTGATATGTGCTGGGGGAGCAGTGAAACGGAGGGAGCAGTGAAAGCTATTGTAAATGAACTCAAAACATCAAGCTGCTCCATGTAAGCTGGGGTTCGAAATCGTAAGCTGCATTCATGAAAACAGTAATGCATATAACTCACCACAGCCAGGTTCTTTTTACGTCCAGGAGCTTAGGGTGCATTGATGGTGGCCAGAATAACATTTGGTGCTTGTACTTTATTCATGTTCACGAAATTATTTTCAATACTACCCTGCCACCCAGTAAGGTCACACTGACAATAACAATGCAGAATAACAATGTAAAGTTTTCCACTAAGCCAGAAAAAGTTGCAAACAGTGAAGGAAGCACATGGAAACGAAATTAGTGTCGAGCCGCTGACCTGAGCTGGTAATGATTTTAATGTAGATTTAATTTTCTGTGTGGGAAGAGAAATTCTGGGAGTCAGTTACTGTAATTAGAATCATTATTTTCCATGAACTCAACACCATGCCGTAAATCATCATAATAGTTGCCAAAATATAGTGCTGTGTTCCTTAAGGTTTCTCAGTTTCAAGAAATATGACGGGCAAAGAACGTGAGTGGCGAGTGTGGGCAATAAAGCTGTATTACTAGACCTTCATTAATTGCTGTACCATGAAATCAAGGACGGAACACACAATTTAGAATGTCCCAGAGTCGGAGAGTAAAAGGAAATGTTTGTAATGTGCATGCACGGGTTAGGCACACACGCACACAAAGCGACACTGACAAGAAAATCAGGAAATATTTCCTAACGAGTAACTGACATCAAGGTAAAGCATGTACTGCACTGTAACTATACGCTGTTGGTGGAAAGTGAATTGGTAAAAGAGCATATTCAAAAGAATGGTCGCCCACTGGATTCGAAGTTGTTTTTCTCATGAGTGTTAAGCTCAGCAGCCATCCACTGCACGAACACCCCATCCTAGTTTTGAAAAAGTGGAATCTATTATATTACCCCTTCTACTCTATAACCACCCCAGAGCTGCCACTCCCCCGTAAAATTTCTGTGCACCGGTATGCTCCACTCACCTAGTGTAAGCATCAGTTCACACGCACTGACCCCCTTCCCCACCAACCCCACATTCTCTCACCACACCTACTTACTGTATGTTAGTAAGAGCGGTAAATCACCATTAACTTCCTTAACCCACCCACCACAAGTGTCTCCCATTGCACCTACTAGACATGCTTGAAAGTGGAGAAAAATCCCTCCTAATTCCATTATAATTTCTTGTATGTATATTTTCTCTAAATAATTACCCGGCCCCGCCCCGGAGGGGTTCGGGAACGGGTATTGTTTTCATTTGATTTGTCTGTTTGTCTGTTTGTTTATTTGTCTGTGTCTCTGACTGTCGGTTAACAACTTTACGCGAAAACAACTGATGCGATTATGACTAAAATCACAGGGATGACGGGCCATGACCTACTGATCACCTGAATAAAAATTAGGCCAAACTGGGCAAAGGCCCAGGCTGTAGGCCCCAAAAATTTAAAAAAAAAAAAAAAAATCTCGGACGGGCAAACATCGTTTTTTATAGCCATAACACCTTTCAGATTTGTCATATTGACATGAAACCAAAACCTAAAGGTGCATCTCTCAAATCTGCATCCTAGAACATGCCTCATTACAGGACAGTATGATGTAATAAGTCCACAAATCGCTTAGGAAAAGGTATAAGGGAGCTTTCGTAACTGATGAGAATACGGGCTCATGGGACAAACTAACAAGAGCTCCAGTGAATGTTCAGTTAGGTTGGGCTCCATTGTGGGTGACGTGGGAATTTGTTCGGACTCTAACTTATTACTCTATTGAGGGTGAAGCAACTGATTGCTGTATTTTCAAATGTAATGGAAGAAAAGCTGGTCAGAATATGTTGTTGGCTAAGTTACAAGTGCGGGGGCGCCCCCCTCTGGGGGGCCGAGGGGCTGCGCCACCCCCGGGGAGGCCGGGGGGCCAGATGACGGCGCCACTCCCTGGGGGGACCGGGGGCGCGGCGGCCGCCCCCCTCCCCCTCGGGAATGCCGGAAGATTTAAGTCATATCTTGATACCGCGACGGTTTCATGTTGATAGTACAAGCCGTTCATGAGATATAATGGTGCCAAAGGCGGGCGATAATGGGAACACACACACACACACACACACACACACACACACACACACACACACACACACACACACACAAACAGAGGCGGGCAAAAACATTATCCCTTCGCCTTGGTAAAAGCGGGCGGTAATGAAAAAAGTCGATTGATGAATTACCATGAGAGAATGGAGAATATTTTGCCAGACTGACGGCACAGAATAAGAATAAAATGTTTGAGGAGGGATGGAATGAAGGGATGGAAAGATGGCTCGTAATGACGGGATGGAGGAAAGAAAGAAGATACACTTATAGTTAAAAAGCGTATACCGTGAATTAGGAGAAAGAAGTTGTATGTTACTCCTGTGAAAACAGAAGTGGGTTAGTATATTTTATAGTGCCGTTGTTCCGTCCTTGCTACCTTTCCTACCTTTCATGGCTCCGATAATTCAGTGGTCTCAAGTAGTGTGTGTGTGTGTGTGTGTGTGTGTGTGTGTGTGTGTGTGTGTGTGTGTGTGTGTGTGAATAATGGTAGCGAATATTCAGGAAGATTACATTAGGGTTGAATGAGCTGGGTGGGCTTAGGTTGGATGGCAAGTTTGGTTTTGGCTGCAGGAAGTTAAGTCTTGTTCGTGTGCTTAACTTTGGGCTGATGGGTAGTAGATTTGGTTGTATCAAATGTGCATAGAATAAATCAAGTAATGGTGTTTAAATATCGATTTACTATGGTTATGGTGGAATCGAATATTATTGCAAAGCCAGGTTATGTCAAAGCAAAAATATAATTTGTGTTTGGAGAAGGGGGAATGAGGAGGGACAATATGCGTGAAAAGTAAGCTACAAGTTACTCTACATGCAGCTGAAGCCAGAGTCGCCTGAACAATCGATAACCCCAAACTCCCCACCTCCTTACACATCCAACCCACAACCTGGTCACACCCACGCCAGGCCTCACACCCCATCCACATGGCCATCGCTCTACCTCCCCACCCAATTGTCCACACTCATGCACCCCCCTTCCGCCGACCCCCCCAACCCCCACACACACATCCCTACCTTATCACAACTCATTCACCTCTCTTCATTCCCATCCACCCACCTCCATACACTGCCACCTGCCCATCTCCCAACACGTCACCCACCCACCTCCCCACACTCCCACCCATTCATCTCCCCCTCCCCCCCCACACACCTCTCCACACTGCCATCCACCCAACTCTCCACACTCTCCCCGCCCTATCCACCACATTCTCAAACACCAACTTCCCCACACTCCCACTCATCCTCCTCCTCACACTGCCACTCAACTATCTCTCCTCACTCCTACCCTCCTCCCCACACACCGACTCCACCTCAGATTGCCACCTCCCAGTCTGCTCGTTCCCAAGAGTAATGAATGAGACAGGCGTGGGATATTTTACCAACTCTCCACATCCTAATGCTTGCTGGAGTGTGCTGGTGTTTTGTGAATATGTATTTGTTGCTTTATCAGTACACCACGAAGAAGATATTTTATGTTACGAAATACAGTGACCATTCAGAAATATTTGCCAAGGGAAGAAAAGCGAACAACGCACACTGAATCTGTTGGTCACTTGGTTGCAGATAATTTATTGATCATATGTAGAGGAACTCGGGGTCAGCAAATGATTAGTATATCATGATGCTTTCTTGCTATACCCTTACAGTTTACCAACATAAATTAGAAATTATTCTCAGTTTGATTATTATTTCATGTTGACATTAATTTGAGACATGACAGACAGAACCAGCAGGCACCTTCATTTCAAACACAGTTCAGCATCTCTTGAGTTATGGTTTATTTTGGTGTAGCTGTTAATTCTTTCAAGTGACTGGCAATATCCACTGATTTGCAGCCATACAATGGTTCTTTTTTGAGAGAGTGGGGAATTGTACGGAGTCTACATTGTTGCTTAATGCATTCCAGTTGATAACTTGTATGGGGACGGCGTGATTGACTTATGGAATTTCTTTCATTTGCTGTCCTATTTACTGAAATGAAAGCCGTCCAATTGCAATATAACAAAACAAAAAGCACGCAGGGAAAGGAACACCCACGCCCTTCAAACAGTCTGAGGGACGAATATTTGACCTTGTCCAGTAACTCTGATCTTGAACTGTTGTTTTCAGAATCAAATTAATTCATTCGTGCCTGACCCTTAACACATCCAGTGACTGCCCCAAATCGGATCATTTTTTTTTTCTGGACCTGTCCGCGTGATCCTGACCTTTGACTGCTTCTCAAAATCGGATCTCATTATCTTTATTTTACACTGGCCCACTTTACAAAGCTTTGCCTAAATCGGACATAACTTGCATAAGATGAACTTGCCATATAACCTCGACCGTTGAAATACTTTTCATTAAACAACAGGTCAGTCCCTTGGCTGATAGTCAACCATTACATGATGTTTGAATGAAATTCGATAAAACTACTTTGGATATTTTGTTCACACACAGACACAAGGATAGAATTTTGACCCTGCACTCTCATCTTGACCTTTGACTGATTGTACTTAAAACTGGATCCCTTCAGTCTTGCCTTACCATCAACCACTCCACCAAGTTGGGTATAAATAACATAAAAACTGCTTTAGTAGACCTTTTTAGGTCAGACGTTGACTTTTCCTAGTGACCTTCACCTTTGACCCATTTCTCTAACAAAAGAATCGGTCAACTCCTTAGCTATCCCTAAAGCCTTCCGACAAGTATGGTTAATATCAGGAAAGACCTCCTGTATTGTTTTATTCACTTACATAAACAGAGAGCTATAAAGGCAGGCAGAGAAACAAAGACACACGCTGATCACAGCACAGCATACGCTCTCCTTTCGCGATCGCGGGTGAAACAAGGAGCATCAGAATGCCACACCTGCGTCCACAAGCTGATCTAAGGGCTGAACAATTGAATTTGCCCTGTGACTTTGATCTACAACTGGTTACTCCAAAAAGCGAATTACTTTCTCCTTGTCTGATCCTTATCCCTTCCATCAAGTTTGTTCCTAATGATATTACAAATGTTTAAACTGACAGCCCTGTGACCATTAACTTTGATCTTTTATTGTGACCTTGACCTTTCGCTGGTTGTAAATATTGGCTTTTTTAAAACCCCAGATAACCTGCTCAGTATTAAATTCTAATGATACCCAACAAAAGCTAATGATCCATAATTTTCTAATTCACAGGTGACTTAATTATGTTTGTACTGTTGGCTGATATTGTGTTTGTACTGTTGGCTGATATTATATTTGTACAATTGGTTGATTACGAGCCAGCGGGCGCAGCAATGTTTATTCTATGTTCAGCTGTGACATGAGAGGCTCAACACTACCCGGCCCGGACCGACAATACATGGCCCAACCACGATGGTTTTCAGAGGCTAATAACTCCTCTACTATGTGAGACAGAGAAGAGATTCTTTCATCATGTAGTGGATACATTCAATAAAATTTGTTTTTAGCTATATATTTACTTATGAGACCAAAGAAACCCCTTGGAATCCCAGCTTTCCAAGGGAATGTACCGAGGGCTGCAATTGACATGCTTCACTATGAAATCGAGTTTTTAAAGATTTCCTGTTGTAATAGTATGTTATATTGCATGAATTTTAACAATTAGATGTCGGATATTACGCGCATAATTTTACATGAACTTTTTTTTGTTTAGGGGTGTTTTTTTTTTTATTTTTTTTTTTTTTTTTGGTTTTACGCCAGGTATCCCCGAAGGGCTAAGGCGTTTCCCCTGGGTAGAGGACTTCTGGACTGGAGCATGTAGCATTTTATGACCGGATGCCCTTCCTGATGTCAACCAATGACCCTTGGGTGGATTCGATCCTCCGACCCTTCGGTCAGAGCGGACCACTATAACCCACTGAACCACGGCTACTACGAGACTGTGTGTACGGTGAGAAGTGCTTGTGTGTGTAGTGTTGTAGTGGCTTTGGATATGTGTGTAGTCTGTGAACCGCCTTAGGCCGACTGGGTGCAAGCATACTAGTATGGGACACTGGTTCAACCACAGCACCCCTTGTGTCCGCCAAAGTAGCAAGTGGCTTGGTGAACGCGTCCAAAACTTTTTACAACTCTGGCGGGAGGCGAACCCGCGCTCACCAGCACGCAAAACGCACACTCTACCACTGTACCACAGAGGCTCCTACTAGTATGCGACACTGGTTCAACCACAGCACCCCTTGTGTCCGCCAATGTAGCAAGTGGCTTGGTGAATGCTTCCAAATGTTTTTACAACTCTGGCGGGAGGCGAACCCACGCTCATCAGCGTGCGAAACGCACACTCTACCACTGTACCACAGAGGCTCTATATCACACCATATCAGCAAGGGTAATCGCCCCACTTCTGGGTTTTATCATTCGATCAATAGCCAAGCGTTTACCGACGCAGTTCGTTGACACGGCAAGTCGAGAGCAGAGAACTGAACATTGCATGTGTGTTAAATGCTACAGCGCCTCGCTATATGTACATCCAGAGAGAAAACGTGAGAGAGAGAAAACTGAGAAAGTAAATGAGACCGTGCATGCGAGTTTGTACCAAGCGCCACCCAAGCTGATCATGCGTTTTCATGTTATATCACTATTTAGACCCTTCTTTTATATCACAGGCATGTCGCTTGCTAAATTTTGAACTAGACATAAGGTTGAAAGTCCTCCAATATACAACACTGAAATCAATTTGTGAGATGAAGGTGGGTGACAGATCGCCAGCGCGGGCGAGTTTGTGCCAAGCGACACCGACAGGGTGAGTCACTGCCAATCCACTTGCTATACACTGTGAGCTATTGTTAGCATCTAACAATTGTTATGAATATAATTTTAATTTATGTACCAGATTATTAAGTAAATTTTGCAAATGCTCTGACATGTTAAATAAGGTCAATATTGTTTCTCATTAACCCAGAAACTCTTATGCTAATGATATTGTTACGTGCTATTTTCAGCGTTTACAGCGCATGCTGTTGTTGGTACTGCGAAGGCCCAGTTTTGCCTCGTGTGTCATTCTCCGCGTACAAAAGCTACACTATTCCTTTTGTGTGTGTTTGTGTGTGTGTGTTCTTAATGTCTTCTGATAGTGAGTATGTTGATGACCCTACCGCTGGGCCTTCAGGGGTGCAAGAGAGCGGCCCTGCTGAAGGCTCCAGGTCTTTTAAAGTGGTTGTTTTTTGCACCCACAAAGCTCGCCATGGTCTTAGGGATAAAGCACATGTTGTCAGTGTGGCTGCTTTGGAGAGCAGTGATAGTCATAGTGATGATGGTGATAATGGTGCAACTAGTGTGCCGTTATGTGAGGATGCTGGCGATGGTGATATGGCTCCTGGTGCCATAATTCGTCGTGGTGAAAGTGATGGGGTTGTTGTGATGATAGTGATGACGTTGGCGATAATAGTGGATGTGTGGCACTACCTGAGGGCACTGGGGATGGTGATAATGCACGTGGTGTCCTAGTGCATTATCACCACCCCCTAGTGCATATTTGATGTCTTTATGTCCTTTAACAACTATGTACTGAATGGTTTTGTGTACATGAACTTTGAGTGAAAATTCTGTCGCTCTTGGATAACAGGTGTTTTCTCTTGCTCTAATTGGTTTATCCAAAATCTGTTTATATATTCGTAATCTGCATCCTTTTTTCTTTACTATGGTTTTTTAATGGAGTCTCTAGCGTTATTAATGACGGAGTTAAACTTCGTTGAAGGTGTATACTAAAAATCGCCGATTTTCGGCATTTCGAAAAAAAAAATAATAATTTCGTATATTTGCGTATATCATTTTCAACGACTAACGACATAGGCATATTTGGCATACTTTACCCTTCATTATGGTCTTTGAATGAAGTCTCTAGCTTTAAAAACAACGGAGTTATGATCGTTTCAATATTCGCAAACTTTAATCGCGATTTCTGGCTTTCTAAAAAAATGTCGCTTGGTACAAACTCGCACGCGCGGCCTCAAATATTTTAGCTCAATTATTCTTCTGTTATTGTTCAACAACCTCTCCAGAAATGTTGAAAATTTACACCAAGATGAAATTATGCTCATAGACGTGTGTACAAACGCTTGCTCGATCATCATGCGCTCACAAAGCCCACTTTACTGGTATAATGTTTGTACTGTTGGCTCATATTGTGTTTGTACTGTTGGTTGACATTTTATTTGTTCTGTTGGCTGATATATAAACAATAAACCTTTAACAGGGATTCTCAACCTGGGGTTCGCGAACATCCATGGGTTTGCAAGAGGGTTTTCCGCGGGTACTTAGATGGCTGACGAGAAGATATTAAAATCTACTGAGAGAGAGAGAGAGAGAGAGAGAGAGAGAGAGAGAGAGAGAGAAGGGGGGGAGGGGAGGGAGAGGGAGGGAATATTGCATGAAATCTCAAATTATGTATTGGCTGAAGGACTCTCTCGGAATAAAATACTCGTATGTGCATATACAGCTGAAGGAGCACCAGCAATGCTCTGCCGTCAATCAGGGCTTCAAGGAAGAGTGAATGAGGCGAATCCTAAAACAAGGAATCTTTACTGTATACTTCATAGATATTCTCTGGCATCTGAAACTCTCCCACCAAAATTAAGATTATTACTTGATGATGCTGTGCACACAGTAAATGCCATCAAGTCAAGTGCCTTAAGTACAGGATTCTTCCACCTGCTGTGCTGAGAGTTTGGAGCAGATGAAGTGTTACTCTTTCACAATGAGGTTCGCTGGTTGCCACGGGGGAATGTGGTATCAAGAGTTGGGTCACTGAAGGAGGAGCTTTTTGAATTCTTCAAACGTGATAACTAGACAGTCGCTTGAGTTCACCAAGAAATTGTCAAACAACCACAGGCTCCAAAACCTGGCTTACTTGAAGGACATATTCTTATATCTGAACAAGTTATATGTATCCTTGCAATGGCGTTTTACTACACTGATTGATTTCATGAATAAGGTCATTCAACATGAAGCTGGGGCTATGGGAAGGGAAGGTCAGAGATGAAAATCTTAGTATGTTTGAACACGTTAGTGAGACTCTTGATAAAAGCAAAGGCACTGGAAAACTAAAATTTACGCAACTTGTGCAAACACGTCTTTCTTCCTTTGGACTGAATTACAGTCTAATTTCTCTGGACTGAGCGAGTTGGAATGGTAATTGATTAGAAACCCATTCATAGTTTTGTGCCCCTTCTCCCAGATAACATACATAAAGGACTCCTGGAGTTAGTGAACGACTGTGCTGCAAAAGATGCATTTGGAACACTTGTCCTGTCCTTGTTTGGACATGAAAACTAAACACCGAGCACGGTTTAATGTGGAGCATGACCCTCTAGTATATCTATCTAATACTGCTCCTTGAATTGAGAAACTTGTTTGCACAAACAAAGGCACAGCATTCACAATGAGGTTTAATACTGATTGTGATATTTAAAACATGGTGTTCATGTTTGCTTGCCAGAGGAAATAATTATAATTTCATTAGTCTTACAATAGCCGCTAATGATTATTTTCTTCATAGAATAACTACAGTTTCACAACCGTGTAGTATTATTCTACAATGATCATGGAGTTAATGCATAACTGCATCATAGAGTCATTACAGTATCACCTATTTGATAATATCTACTGTAGTGCCATTGTATACTAAATTAATCTTGATATATTACCATTCTGTATTCAGTGTCAGATTTATGGCTGTGCGAGTCGGTGGTCTGGTAACTCCTGCTTTAGAATGTATTTTGATCACTTATTTCTAACACTTAAAAAAAGAAGAGGGTAATCAAGTTTTTAAAATACGTCAACAAATATTACTTTCCATTTCCTGGCAACCACATCTTTACCCGAACACCGCTTGGACACCACAAATACCACACAGTAATACCACCACATACTTTACACCTCCATGTTCTTCTGTCAGTGCCACATGATTTTTCTCTCCCATCCACTTTTCACTGTTCTCCAGCTCACCAATTACTATGCGCTCTCTCTCTCTCTCTCTCTCTCTCTCTCTCTCTCTCTCTCTCTCTCTCTCTCTCTCAATATTTGCTTTTAACAGCGCCTAATTTCTCGCTTCTGCTTCCGTGCCTCCTAATCCTCGCTCACGGTCGTTTGCAGATTAATTATTAGCCTCTGACTTCACTCATCTGAGGATCATGGACCTCATCATTACCCAGCTCGTCATTATTGATATTCTATGCACCTTTTCCAGGGATATTTTTCTTATTGCCTGTGTTATGCATGGGATAAAGACATGTTGAATATGAGAGCAATGACAGTCTAAGAAATATAGGATTCCTGAGCAGAACACTAAACGATAAGAAGGTAAACAGTAAATTTATGGAATACAACTGTTTTACTTAATCAAGGGAACAAAAATTTATGAGGGACGGTAGTTTGGAGAGAGAGAGAGAGAGAGAGAGAGAGAGAGAGAGAGAGACCGAACTAACGCATTACTTCCCGAGAGTGAGTGAGAGAGGGAGGGAGAGAGGGAAATAACAGTATAGGGAGAATTATGTGAGAGTGGGTCTGAGGCTGATGTGTGAGTGTGTGAAGGGTATAAATTTAGCAGGAATCGTGTGTACATGTGAGGGGTATGCTAAGAAGGGTACACTAAAGAGATTTGGTGATGCAGACTGCACATATGATGAGAGCTTAAGAGTTTAAGTCCATCGATCCATAACCTCACTATAATCTAGCCTGTACTAAAGCTATCTATCTATATACCTAGGCTGCTTCCCCCAAGGAAAGGGAGGTAGCCGAGACAGGACGACACACTTCCCATTTACTCATCCATTCAACGACATTCATTCGCATCTTAGCCCCAAAGGGGAGAACGGACAAATCCTCACCGCACCACACCGCACAAGGGTCAACTGCGCAATGCAATCAGTGACATCCGCAGCAGGGCCCGACAGCAGAGCTAATTTACCCCTGCCACATCACAACAGACCCATTCCCTTACCCGCACCTGACCTGACTAGCTGATCAGACCAAATGCGGGAGAATATCCCCTCAGGGCTGCGTCATCACTTATTGATTCACAATTTCTCTCCATTTATTTCTGTCACGCACAGCCACTCTTCCTTGCTCAACAGACATCCCTCTCGCATCCAGTGCTCTCTTCACACTGTCCATCCATCCTATTCGTGGTCTTCCTCTCAACCTTACACCTCTCACATCAGATCTAGTTATCTTTTTCACCAATCGCTCATTATCCATTCTCTCCATATGCCCAAACCATCGCAACACCCTCTGCTCAACTCTACCAGCCATCTCCCGAACAACTCCAGTTCTCCTTCGCACCTCATTATTTCGCACTCGATCCATACGAGTCACTCCACACATACTCCTCAGACACCTCACCTCCATTACATTCAAACTTTTCCTCTCTGCTGCACCCATATTCCATGTTTCAGCCCCATATAACGCAGTCGGTACCACAACACCCTCATACAGCCTTCTCTTTACATCCATTCTAAGCGAACGACATCTGAACACTTTTTTCATTCTTCCCAGCACCTTTCCTACTTCATTCATTCTAAACTTCACTTCTGCATCTATTCTTCCATCCACAGCAACATGTGACCCTAGATATCTAAAACACTCTACCTACTCAAGCAACTCGCCATTCAAAACTATATTCACCCCCCTACCATCTACCAACCTCGTACACTTCATCACTTTATTCTTATTCTCATTTACTTTCAATTTCCTCCTTTCACACACCCTTCCAAACTCCTTTACCAACTGTCTCAATCTCTCCTCTGAATCAGCCACCAGTGCAGAATCATCTGCAAACACCAGCTGCTTCAGATTTCACTCTCCATCATCAACATTCACCAGACTCAGACCTCCACCTAAAATTAAAGCAATTGGAACAAAAAAAATATAGGAGCTCATTGAACTACCACTGCCATAGTTTCTTGAAAAAGAATGATAGCAAAAACATAAAGAGCACAAGTACCCTGCAAAACTCCATCGTCTCGACAAACCCAAGGATAAGAAAATAAATAAAATTGCAAGAGATTTTCACCTGCTTAATAAGTATTGCTTTAACGTTGTCACCAGCAGGAGGCTTTTATGCAAACTGCGTCTTTCTCTTTCTCTAGCTTCACGCCGGTAACATCGTGTGGCTCTGGCCTGCCTCACTCACATACCACTCTCTCTCACACCATAATGGTCCCGAGCTTTTATCGCACACACACACACACACACACACACACACACATCAAGTGATCCTGACCGACCCGGTGAAATACATGCACAGATGGAGGAACAGCACCGGAATCGTCTAAGGTGGAACTGGAGAGGAAAGTCTGAGCAAAGAGTTCAGCCTTTTCAGCAGAAGAAACAGGTACAGAGAAATCAGAGCGAAAAAAAGAGGGAAGGAGGACAAAGTGAAGTTGTTAGAAAGATTTTTAGCAACGTGCAGAAAGAGTGGGAACACTGTAAATCAGAGAGTTCACAGCACCTAGTATGAATGCATTTTTGTTTTAGAAAAACGATGAACAGGCTTACCACAATTCCGGGTAGAAACGTTAAAATATATGAGATTCAAGAGTGGGTTGGTGTTGGTACTTCTTGTATGCTTTTCCGCGTTATAGACAGCGTTACAACAAGTGTGATTAAATCATGGTTCTCGGATTAGTCAGAGGATACGAGAACGGAATGTATGCTTCAGTAAAGAGCGACACATACTTAGAAAGCTGTCAGCCATGGATGCAGGAGTCATATCAAGGAAATCAAAGAAGCAGTGCCTGAGGGCCTCCCAATCAGCAGCCCTAAAGTGCCACAGCCGCTGCTTGCTGGGAGGGTCCTCAGGCCTTACTGGAGCGATCCTACCAAACCTTGTCTCACTTCACTTTACCTTACCCTGTCCCAATCCATCCTACCGAACTCTGTCACACCCCGCGATATCCTGCCTACCCTTGCCACATTTCACCTTACCTTACCCTGCCCCAATCCATCCTACCGAACTCTGTCACACCCAACCACATCCTGCCTAACCTTGCCTCAAGCAGTATGGTGTGACACGGGGTGTATGGCGTGATGCAGTGAAGTCTGGTGTGACATGGAGTAGTCTGGTGTGATACGGGATAGTCTGGTGAGACATGGGGCAGTGTGGTGTGACATGGGACAGTTAGGTATGACACGAAGCAACTGGAATGGTAAATGTAAAAGTAAAGGTTGGTCGGCAGCTTCGTGTGACCCATTGTTAACTCAAAATTTACCATAGAATGAAAGGCCAAAGAATACTGAAGGGATATATATATAAAAAATGAATAGAAAAGCACAGAAAAGAAGAGAGAACTTTAAATGATCAAGGACATACCTGCGGTGAAATTACTGAAAACAGAAATAAGAAAAACGCACAAGAATATGTGAGAATCTTTTCCGAATTTCATCTCTCTCTCTCTCTCTCTCTCTCTCTCTCTCTCTCTCTCTCTCTCTCTCTCTCTCTCTCTCTCTCTCTCGTCTATTTTCCTTTTGTTCACCTTCCAACTCGCACCATTGTTTCCTTCTTTCTTCCTCCCTTCCCTCACCCCGCCACATGGTATTCCGTCCGGATCCGGTGAGGTTCGGCCGTAATGCCACGACTAAGCAAACACACACACACACACACACACACACACACACACACACACACACTGAGGGAGGCAGGAGAGGCGCACTACTAATTGGGAAGGAGGGCTGCCAAAAATCTGAGCTGGTACAAGAGAGATTTGGCTTAGTTACAGAGCACTAGATATTCCAGGGTTGGTACAGTAGTAGTAGTAGAAGTAGTAGTAGTAGTAATAGTAGTAGTAATAACAGTAACAGTAGTAGTGGTGGTGTTGGTGGTGGTCATGATGGTGATGGTGGTAGTTGTGGCGATGGTGGTAATTGCAACCCCAGGCTCCTTTGAACGTAAACCCAGTGGACTGCAGGCTGAAACGTCACTCCTGCAGCTCACTCTCCGTTTTGTGGAAGAGAGGGAGGAACATGAGGGACGTCTGCATAACTGGGCCGTGGATCCGCCTGGTCATATGGGTGCTACCATATGAAGGCGCCCCTCTCCAGTATCATTTGAGGTGGTGCTGAGGTGATGTCTGATGGCTTCGCTGCGCGGCACTTAAGATTTTGGCACATACAGTAACAAGCACTGAGACCTGAGGGACATGTAGTCTTTCATTTTAGGAGCCATTGATTTTTTTTTTTTTTTTTTGGTAACACTTTTTTTTTTTTTTTTAAATTCTGCACAACGATGTTTCTGTTTGCTATGACTGAGGACTGGAAATGTACCATACGCTTCGGGGGATACATTGCTAGGTGATAAAATACATTGATTTTACAGGGAATTAGTAATGGATGATATTGCTGGAAGAATTGGTACTGGTCGTGTGAGTGACGTTATGGGTCAAATAATAATAAAAGACGGCTGAAAGACAAGCAACAGGAAAAGAAAGTTGAGCATAATACAAAAAAATTATATATAGGCTGTAGCGAACGGCAACAGAAGCCCAGTAGATTATGAAAGTGAAGTGAGTAAAATGTTTAAGAGAGTCATTAACAAGGGAGATCAGGGAGGACGATGTAGTGGACTGTCTGAACATAAACTTGTGGTGTGAAGGTGACAATGAGAGCAACATGGAAGAAAACCCACGAGAATGAAACACGGAGTAAAGAAGAAGTGTGAAGACTGATAAGCAAAACAGAGGCGGGTGAACATGAGAAAAGATGTACGTGTCAGTGTCAGAAATTAAAGTCAATGGATATAGAAAATATTTGGTCGTTGATGTGTACCTAACTCAATGTAGCTGCCAGTTGTTATTTAATATAGCATTTTATGGACACAGGATTCATTATTTTTTCCCTGAGGAATAGCAGTCCTCATACATGCCACACACCTTCACATATTTCCACTTCGGAGCTAATATCTATTGTCCATGTTGAATTTATTTCGAGCTTATTACGTTCAGAATCGATGTGAGTGTATGAGCGGGGATGTTTTAATGGCCGGCTTCTAAACCAGTGACAAATTCTACCAAGCCATGTCCCTAATAATCATCTGACCATGGAAGAGGTCAGACATGCTGAAGAGGATGAGTCCTAAGAATCTCTGTAGGGAAAGAAAAATCTAACGCCTTTGAAAAAATTGGGACATATATCGTTCAAACTCATGCCTGTGACGTTAACTTGGCATATCATCTTGAAGGACATAACTGTAACCTGCAATTCCATAGGTCTTACTGAGGTAAGAGGACAGGAAGAGGCATTCGTTGAAGTTTCCAATGGTCCTTTCCTGGTCTACAGAGGCAAAAACGAAAAGAGGGAAAATGGTGTAGTTGCCAGAACTAAACAATTCTTTAGCATAAATGAAAGAGTAGTCAAATAATAATACTGAAGGAGGATATATATATATATATATATATATATATATATATATATATATATATATATATATATATATATATATATATATATATATATATATATTGTAGAATTAGCCATAGTCCGTGTTTGCCAAGTAGGAACCAGGAAGGAAGGCTGTTGTGTACGTAGTGCATATGAATGTAATGCGAAAGTGGTGTTATAGAGGCAGTTTTTAAGTTTGTCAGAGTCTGTTTACGTAATCGGTATGAACCGACAGACTAGAGACATGTTTATCTATGAAAAGACATACTATTTGCATTCTGTTAGAATATCCTCCATGACTTAGATTATGAACCTCACCGTCAGGGCACACAGGAATAGGGAGGGAAACGCCGTAATCACTGAGCCACTGTGGCAGTCATGAGGAATAAGACGCTAACAAAACAGGTAAACAGAAATACAGTTAACGTTGTACATGCGGTACCATATTTTGAGCATACTTTTGAACCAGACTTATTTGCCTCACGAAAGACCTCGAGGATAAGGAGGAGATGTACTCGATTCCTCAGTATTTTAGCTGTTACTGACACATGAAAACTGTGTGTTAGTCAGGCTCTGTTTCAATCCCGGAGCAGGGTGGCTGGCTCTGAAATGCAAACCATAACCAAATACCGACGGAAGTAAATTCAAACACAGTGACGGTGAGCCCAACAGAATTACTATGACATCGCGGCCCCGGACCTGGGCTGGGAAATTATGGGTGATATTTCCCTGGCTTATTCCTCTGAGCAGCTTAATGTCTGGAGCTGAGTGCCTGTGTTAAGAGGTCATGTGTGCGTGTGTGTGTGTGTGTGTGTGTAGACTGAGGGAATATGCTGTGTGAAATGAGTGTCAGTGAGGTGTTGTGAGGGAAGTGTGAAATAACTTAGTGTCTTACGAGGGAAAGGCCTCGTCGGTGAAGACGAATTATTTTATTCCGTTTCATTAATTACTCTGATCCACTTTGTTCTTGTAGCAACTCTTTACTTCTACTGTTATTTGTTGCCCTCTCCCTCCTAATTCCCATTCCGTCCTCCATATGCCAGTTTGACCTACTCATACTCTCAGGGAAAATGTGTTAATTCCTGAATTTCTAGATGAAAAACAAGTATCGTATTATGTCTGTTTGCCCTCTTTAGTTTCAGTCACAGGAAGTTCTGTAACCGTGTCTCCAGTGTAGTATTTTGGTCAGAGCCTTCATCTTTCTGTGATTTTTTTTTTTTAATGCAAGGAAGAAGGCCAGGAGTCCCTAAACCGTTCCTTCCAAGAAATAAGCAAAAACAATACAACACAAAGCCAAATTCAAGACCCATTTATTTCGAGATGCCTGGACACACTGCGTTTGAAAGACTGGAGATCATAGGAAGAGGGAAATACATTCTTTTCCTTGACGCTTCGCAGCTGACCTGGAATTATATTGATAAAACATTTTCTTCAGTACGTTTCCTTTCCTTATCATAAATTAACGGTGTCAGTGGGATGACCAACAACCGCATCATTATCATTTTTTACAGATAAGTTACGTCCCGGTTCCCATTTTCCCTCAACATTCGAGTAAGGCTTTTCTTTCCTTATTATGCTGATTTTTTATTATTACAGACAGTCTATCTAACGACCCACAAAAAGACAGAGTTTGTAATCCTCTAATGCATATTTTATACCCATAACCAAACCGAGGAGCTTTGAAAACTCTGGCCACCAGCTTAATTAACAAGGAGATGCACGTGAGCGGATTACTGTCGTGTATTATTTCCATGCAGTTTCCTTTAAAGTTAAATTGAAGTGAAAGCCTTGTGGTCTGTAGGACTAAGCTGAAGATTACAGTACATTTGCAAGAACAGTGAAACAATGCCTGATTCGTTAACTGCACACTGATTATAGATACTGCCTTTTTTTCTTACATAAATTTGAGTTGTGCCTTTCTATGTACCTTTATAGGGAATAGGAATAAGAAGGTTTGCAACAGAACAGCTATCATCTCTGTAAGTCTTCACTGTGTAAGAACTCCATGGATATGCTGTTGACCATTCTCCGTTTTTGGCATTTCCAATTTCATTATTTCCGGGTCCTACCTCACCCCATTTGTAGTTGAGAAAAAGAGCCAAGGGCAAATAATATATAAATGAGAAGAAAGGTTAGGTATAAATAATATGTAAATGGGAGGAAAGGTCAAGTGTAAATGTCTCTAATGCGACATACGAATAAAATATCATTGAGGCAGACTATTATACGCACATTGGTACCAGTTCCAATCAGCACAAATTTTCTATATATGGTCATGGCATTTACCACTCACTAACAGCAATGAACACTTTCCGTACACCTATCTTTGTGTTTTTCCTGGTAACCATCAAGGTACTTTCCTTACAGTACGTGAGTTGCCGTAGTTTATCTTTTACGGCTCGATCGGTAGAGAGGTGGCTTGTAGTCCTACTGGACCTAGGTTCAAATCCCCGCTGGGGCAAGGAACAGTTCATGGATTTGAATTTCATAAAAATCAGACTACCGATCTACCAGATGTCCCGCCGACATGTCGTAAAAATACCCCCGCTAATACCAATACACCAGTCCCGTATGAGACAGCCCTAGCATGCATTCAATATGGATGGTGGGTATTAGCGCCGAAGTGGTGACATATAGAGGTGTATGGTATGTAGGAGGACTACTGGGCCTTGGGAACAGGCTGTGAAACCTATGCCTAGAGTCGGACACATTAAAAAAATAATAATAATAATTGTTGTATTCCTTTAGATGCAAAATGGTGAAGACTTATTACCCATTACAGGAAACCTCTTAAGTCATTATACTGAATACTTTTTTCTGCAGTACTATCCCCCACATCGCTGTACTAACACCCTAACACAACTCATGCCTCTCACAACAAATCTGTTTGTACTGTGTGTGTGTGTGTGTGTGTGTGTGTGTGTGTGTGTGTGTGTGTGTGTGTGTGTGTGTGTGTGTGTGTGTGTGTGTGTGTGTGACCTCATAGTCAACCACGTATGATATGATTATAATTATTCTCTGTCAAAAACCTAATCCAGGATGGCCTCAGCGGCATCGCCTGCAAAACTCACTGGTGCCACTCATCTTCAATCCCTCTCGCTCATTCCAGGTGTCCTCCCTCATGTATTCTTTCAGTCAGTGTATTTACTCCGAGTACACATAATCAAGGTACGTCTCTCACCCCCTGCATTTTTTTTATTTTTTAGGTCCTTTACTTGCCATTCAGTGCAAGATTGAACACTGTGGAGAACGTTGTCGCTAAATCCTTATCAGAAATGGGTTCAAGAAAAGAGGAGCTATGAGAGGAGTGTTGTGTAGTATATTCATAAATAAAGGAGACAATTATCGTTACAAATAATGACAACATTACAATAATCAGAATTCAGATATTTAGTATGATACACATAGTAATAACATTTATTTTCCACTATAAAGAAAAAATAATGACAATGAATTAAATACTACAATAACGCATGTGAATAGTAAGATTTAACCAACAGAGGGGAGCAGTATGTATGAAAATTAAATGTTTATTTATGCATGTGTGCAACGGGTACAGGGAAGTACACGAAAGTAGAACAAGCGATGGGGAGGCGAAATGAGAAATAATGAGATCTAAAACCATAGAAAAGTGAAACTTGTTCCATCATGAAAGCAATATAATGATGATAAGACTAAGGCTATGCAATGTGAAAAAGAATGGCCGAAACAGCAGACAAATATGTACAGAATATAATTACATATTCAAAGTGCGCGTCCACGAATGCGTCCTTGAATGCAAAGCCTGGAGGGGGTAGGATTACGACTGAAGAGCTGAGAGGAGGAATATGTCTGGAGTGTATTGATGTTGTGATGAGGAGGGAAAGATTGAGATGGTTTGGGCAAATCGGGAGGATGGAGGATGACAGTCGGGTACGGGAGGTGAGAAGCGTGAACTTCGAGGGTATGGGTTGTGAGAGGTAGACTGAAAAAAAAAAACTGGGATGAGGGGCTGTGGCCTCAGAGATAAAGGACTGAATAAGGAGGCTGCCAGAGATGCAGCGTGGACTGGACAGCCGCAAGTACATGACCAGTGTCTATGTTTGCAGGCATGTTGGAGCCTTTGTAAGCGATACTATACAAAAATCATTAGTGATAAAAGTGTAATTATGCCATGGAATAAAGAATTAGGAAACTCAGGATATACCGTGAGAATGTTCCCCGAAGCATCAAGATTACCTATCAGATACTGTCAGAAGCTTCTAGGTAATAACAAGGGGTCTAAAAAAAGTCAATATATGAACAAGTCACAAGATGATGGAAGAGTGGGTGAGACGTTAAAGAACCTGCCTGCAAGGTATGGGGGTCACTGGCTGTCTAGAGATTACCCAGCGTGCAATACCGCAAGTAAATGCGAGCCAAGGTCACGTAAAAGCGGCAAACGAGATCGAGGTGCTTTACTTAAATGTGTCTCATCCCACGGTAACTGTCATAGTGTCTGATGTTGACGCTGGAAGGTCGTTCGGCATCCGTAGGCAGATCCAGGCATTTCTTGATCTCCTCCCCAAACATTCGACTTGCACTTGTCATGGTCCCAGGCAGGCGGGTAGTAGGGTGAGGGCGGCATCAAGCACCACCAAATTATCCTGGCAATTCTGGGTGTGACCAACATGGGCTGGAATCAAGATAAAAAGAATTCTGTAAGATGAGTATACTGTATGGACCGAAGAAAGGAGACATGAGGAGAGGAGAGGGAATAGGCATAAAAAAATGTCATGGGACTCTGTCAGTCTGTCTGTCTCTGTCTCTGTCTCTGTCTGTCTGTCTGTCTGTCTGTCTGTCTGTCTGTCTGTCTGTCTGTCTCTCTCTCTCTCTCTCTCTCTCTCTCTCTCACGCCAAAGTAATGTATGTCCAGCATTCCCCTTTTCTGCCATGTTTGCTGTCCCAGATTCCATCCTGTTGTACTGAAGCCGGGGCTGTGTTTCCCTGCTTCTATATTTCTCTACTATGTAAAAACACCTGAAGACGCAGGTAACTTGAGCATCATTCCTGGTATGGAAATTTTAGCTTCCTTTTTCTTTATCCTCGCACTATGAACTTTTAAACTGTGTTCTAAAATTGTCCAAGAACTCCATGAACAACATTTTGGGGGTCTTTGTATGAGTGTTTCAGAAGCTAACACATCTATGATAGTTTTCATCCCTGCTTGACATCACCATTTAACTGGAACTTTTTTCCCTCCTGCAAATGTGTGTGTGTGTGTGTGTGTGTGTGTGTGTGTGTGTGTGTGTGTGTGTGTGTGTGTGTGTGTGTGTGTGTGTGTGTGTGTGTGTGACATCAAGTAGTGGTATAAAATGCTGATATCAGCACACATGTAGTACCAGGTCAATGGTAACAGGGTAAGTCACACACACACACACACACACACACACACACACACACACACACACACACACACACACACACACACACACACGTCTTATGCAAACTCATTTCAAAAGACAAAAAATATCTGCAGAAACTTAAAGTCATACCTTTGTATATGACCATCATTACTACCAAATCATCTAGTAAACCATGCAAACTTACAGTGCCATTATTGAAGGATCTTGATTGGAATTAAATCCAGTAGTATCATCATCATCATCATCACCGTCATCATCTTTCTCATCATTACAAATATCATCATCATCATCATCATCATCTATATATTATTTCCCTTTATAACAAGAAGCGGTAACGATTCAGGCTTACAGAGGCAGCCATATCACCAAATGAAATGTGTCACACATTCACCTTCCATTCAAGCTCAGGAGCTTCTCGGTTACCCCTTACAAAATGAACGTCGACAGCAATATCACTTTATCACCTCTTAGGTAAGGGCGTCCTTCAGTTGACTCTCAACTTCAGAATGTTTTTTTTTTTTTTATGTGAGGAAGAAGGAACCAAAGGCAACGAGCCTGCAAAACTATTCCTTCCAAGAGAAAAACAAAATATAAGAGAGAGCCAAATTCAAGATCTGATCATTTCCAGATGCCTGGACACACTGCGTTTGAAAAACTGGAGATCATAGGAAGTAGGAAATACAGACAGAGGGAGACAGTTCCAGAGTTGACCTGTTGCATAAATGAAGGGCTGGGAGTAACGGTTAACTCTTGCATTAGAAAGTTGGACAGAAAAGGGATGAGAGTTTGCCGCTAGACGGATGCTACTCGCCCGTCGAAGGGGTGGAGGAATGCATGCAGACAGTTCAGAGGAGCAGTGACCATTGAAGTAGCGATAGAAAAGAGATAAAGATGCAACAGTGCAGCGAAGAGACAAAGGTTGAAGGGAGTCAGTAAGAGGATGAGAGTTAATGAGGCGAAAAGCCTTTGACTCCATCCTATTGAGAAGAGCTGTATGTGGGGAGCCTCCCCACACATGAGAGTTGTATTCTACACAGGGGCGGATAAAACCCCTGTATAGAGTCAACAATTGTGCAGGGGTAAAGAAGGAACGGAGTCGGCTTTCCAAGACAAGTCCCGAGTAAATGAAACCCCAAGCATGTTCAAGGATGATGCAGGATTAAGCTGAATATTATCAAACATTAGCGAGTATACCTGTGGAAGATTTTGTCGGGTTGATAGGTGCAAAAACTGAGTCTTTGATGCATTAAAAACAACAAGATTATTTTTACCCCAGTTAGAGATATGAGCCAAGTCAGACATTAGGTGTGCCATAGCCTCATCCCTTGTTTGTTGAAGTAACTGATGAGATGGACGTTGCAGGAATCGAATGGAAAGGTGAAGGGTGGAGTCATCAGCGTATGAGTGGATAGGGTTAGATGTACAGCTTAGAAGGTCATTGATGAATAAAAGGAAGAGAGTTGGTGATAGGACAGAGCCCTGAGGAACACCACTGTTAATAGATCTAAGGGAAGAACGATGGCCGTTTACAACAGCGGCTATAGCACGACCAGAAAGGAAGCTAGAGATGAAGGCACAGATAGAAGGATAGAAACCATAAGAGGGCAGTTTGGAAATTAAAGATTTATGCCAGACTCGATCGAAAGCCTTAGAGATGTCAGGTGCAATGGCAAAGCTTTCGCCAAAGTCCCGAAAGGAGGATGACCAGGAGTCTGAAAGGTAGGTGAGAAGATCGCCGGTGGAGCGTCCCTGACGGAACCCATACTGACGATCAGAAAGAAGGTTGTGATAGGATAGATGCTTGAAAATTTTTCTATTAAGAACAGACTCGAAAACTTTTGAGATACAGGATGTTAAAGCAATTGGAAGATAGTTAGAGGGTTGGGAATGGTCACCCTTCTTTGAGACTGGCTGAATGAGAGCAAACTTCCAGCAAGAAGGAAAGGTACAAGTTGACAGACAAAGGCGAAAGAGTTTGCCTAGGCAGGGTGTAAGCACAGAAGCACAGTTCTTGAGAACAACAGGAGGGACTCCATCAGGCCCATATGCCTTATTAGTATTGAGGCCTGTGACAGCAGAAAATACATCAGCTGAAGAAATTTTAATGTCAGCCATGAAGAAGTCAGAGGGAGGAAGTGATGAAGGAACAACACCGGAATCGTCTAAGGTGGAATTGGAGGAGAAAGTCTGAGCGAAGAGATCTGCTTTATCAGTAGAAGAAATAGCTACAGAGCCATCAAAGTAGAAAAGAGGCGGGAAGGATGATGAGGTAAAGTTGTTAGAAAGGTTTTTGGCAAGGTGCCAGAAGGAGCGGGAAGAATTCGAGTTAGAGAGCTGAGAGCACTTAGTACGGATGAAATTATTTCTAGCAGAGCGAAGAACAGACTTAGCACGATTCAGGGCAGAAACGTATAAAAGATGTGATTCAGGGGTGGGTTGGCTCCGGTACCTTTTATAGGCCCTCTCCTTGTTGTGGACAGCATTAGAACAAGCGTGATTAAACCAAGGCTTTCGTGCATTAGTCAAAGCATATGAGAAAGGAATGTATGCTTCCACGCCCGAAAGAATAGCCTCTGTAATGCGCAAGGCACACCCAGATGGCTCCCGGCCATGGAAGCAATAATCATTCCAGGGAGGGGGAGGCCGAGGATGAGATGGAGGGATGGGGTGGAGAGGTATATGAGAGAGGGGGGTGTGAGTTGGGAGCAGGGCAGTGAAATGGTGGGGGACAGGGCGACTTGGAGGCGATTTGTTTGTGGCCACCCCAAACGGGATTTAGGCGTCTGGCAATAGATAGATAGACAGAAAATCAAAGAAATACTGCCTGAGGGCCTCCCAGTCTGCAGCTCCAAAGTGCCACAGATGACGTTTCTTTGGAGGGTCCGAAGGCCGTACTGGAGCAATAGGACAGGTTAAGGTGATAAGATTGTGATTGGAGGAGCCCAATGGAGAGAAAAGATTAACAGTGTAAGCAGAAGGATTAGCTGTAAGGAAGAGGTCAAGTATATTGGAACTCTCTTCAAGGCGATCAGGGATACGGGGAGGGTGCTGTACAATCTGCTCTAGGTCATTAAGGATAGAAAAGGTGTAGGCTTGTTCACCAGGTGGATCAGTGAAAGGAGAGGACAGCCAAAGGTGGTGGTGAACATTGAAATCTCCTAGAATGGAGATTTCAGGGAAAGGAGAAATGGATAGAATGTGTTCCATCGTAGAAGTAAGAGAGTCAAAGAATTTTTGATAGTCAGTAGAATTAGGAGATAAGTAAACAGCACAGATATATTTAGTCAGAGAATAACAGGGAAGCCGAAGCCAGAGTATAGAGAATTCGGAAGAATCGAGTTCAGGAACACAAGAGCAAGATAAGTTGTTGCGTATATATACACAACAGCCACCTTTGGCTTTGAAATGAGTATAAAGAAAGTAGGAGGATACAGAAAAGGGTTTGCTGTCAGTTGCCTCAGACAGCTGAGTCTCCGTTAGAAAAAGAAGGTGAGGTTTAGAGGAGGAGAGGTGGTGCTCAACAGAGCGAAAGTTAGAGGAAAGGCCAGGAATGTTGCAGAAATGAAGAAGAAGAGAGTCAGACAGTGGTTCCAGGCATCTTGAGTCGTCACCGGGAGAGGGGCAGAAGGTGGGGGCATTTATGGTCCCCCCTCCTGGGGACTCCGAGGCTGTTATTCGATGCCATTTTTTCTTGTTAAATTTTGAAAAAGGAAGTGTGGTGTGTACTGTGCATGTAGTTTGGTGTTGATAGTTAGAGAAACTTGTACTGGAGAGCATGCTGGCCTACTCTCTGTGTTACTGAGACACTGAAAAAGTTCAGCAAAGGGGTATGGTTGGGACCTAGTCCCGAGGGCTGATGAAACGGGAGCTCCAGCTCTCCCTATCATCAGCTTTCCATCCACACTGGGAGTACCGCCCCGCTCGACTAGTGCTACAGTCTACTTCTGGCATTTATTCATCCCTGTAAAACCCTTTCTTCTCAATTCTTTCATGCACCATCCGTATCCATTCCTCGTTGTTTTATTCACTCACCATACCATGTCCCCTTTTCCTTTGGCTTTTTTGCCTACCACGCTGTCTCCTTCCACCAGATTCATTTACACAGACTTTTTTCATCACCTCTTCAATTTCATTCTCTCTCTGTAGGTGGTCATACCAACTCAAGACAATTTCTTCCACTGTCTGGTCAATCGACTTCCTACTCCATGTCAGACTCGTACACCACTGTTCCTCACCCAGTCAGTGCAACGCACATCACATACACTTCCAAATGTATCCATAGCTCATACTCTAGCTAAGCAAGGTTGAGTTGAAGTGTGTGGGGTGGGTTGGACTGAGTGGAGTTAAGGAGTGTGGTGAGTGTTAGGTAGGGTGGAGCTCAATTGTGTCGAGTGGGTTAAGTAGGGGGGAATTTAAGTGTGTGGTGTGGGTTGGCTAGGGTGGAGCTAAAGTGTGTGTGTGTGTGTGTGTGTGTGTGTAGGGCAGGATGGAGTTATTGTAGAGTTTGTGGTGTGGGTTGGGCAAGGTAGGGTTAGAGTGTGTGATGTGGGTTAGGCAAGGTAGGGTTCGAGTGAGTGGTGTGGGTTGGGCAAGGTAGGGTTAGGGTGAGTGGTGTGGGTTGGGTGGGGTAGTGTGCGTTGTGTGTTCATCACTCCCTCATCGCTTGCACATTGCTTTACCATTCTTATCTACTGTGCCATCCTTCCTCCCGACCCCTTTTCGTTTTTCACCTTCTCATCCTCGTTGCCCAAATCTCTTCTCACCAATCCATTCCCTATTTCTCCCTCCTTTCCCCTAAAACCTCCCTCCCTCCTCACCCCTACTCCTTCCATCCCTCTCTACCTCCCCAGTCTCTCACAGCCCTAATCCATTCCATCCTTACCACTTGCGCAGGAAAACAGAAGGGAAAGAATGAAGCAGAAAACGGACAGGTGAGTGAGTGTGATGGGAGAGGGATAGAGAAGGGAGAATAGGAGAGAATGAAAAGTTGATGGAAGCGGAGGGGCTTCAGAAAAAGTAATGTAGGGGAGGAGGGAGAGGGAAGGGAAGGGACGAAAGAAGGGAAGGAGAGGAGAGAGCAGGAGAAAAAAGGAAAGGGAAAGTAGATTGTTACGGGAGAAGGGCAAAAAAAAAAAAAAAGACAAAAATGTAAAGGGAGATGGTAAGTGGAAGTAGAAGGAAATTAAATGTGATGGTGATATGCATAAAGAATTAACAGGCCAGCAATACTGAAAATAATACGAGGGGAGGAAATAGAGGAGAGACAGGGAGAAAAGAGAGAAGGGAAGGGAAAGAGAGGGGAGTAACAGGGAAGAGAGTGAGAGGTAGAATAGGGGTGAAAGGAGTGGAAAGCAGAGGAAAGAGGAGAAGGAGGAGAGAGGGAAGTGAATGTAAAGTGAGTGAGAATGAAGGGAGGGAGACAGAGGAGAAACGAAGGGAGAGAAAGTAGATGTGAGGGGAGGGGAAAGAGAGTGAGACGGAGGGAAAAGAAGAGAAAATGGAAGGGAGAACAGACGGGGAGAAAGGAAAGTGAAAGAAAGGAAACGAAAGAAAAGCGAGAGAGATAGTAGGAAAGGGAAAGAAGAGTAAAAGGAAATGGAGAAACAGAAAAAGGGGGGGGAAGGAAATGAAGAGGAGAGAAAGAGTGAATGGGAGGGAGGGAAGGGTAGAGAAATGGATGGGATGGAAGTGGAGGGAGAGTGAAATTGGAAGGAAGGGAGGGGAGGGGAGAGTGGATGGATAGACACAGTCTCTCTCTCTCCTCTCTCTCTCTCTCTCTCTCTCTCTCTCTCTCTCTCTCCTTCCAGTATCTCATGATCAGAATTACTCCCACATTCCCTCCTCCTTCCTCCCTCTTCCTCCGTTCTCCTTCCTACCTCATGCCTTCCTTACTCCTCTTCCACATCTCCTTCCCTCTCCTTTTCTCTTTCTTTCTTCCTTGCCCATTCTCTTTCTCATCTCTTGCCTCTTCCCTTTTCTTTCTTTGTTCCTTCTCTATCTTTTCCCTCCTGCCCCATTCTCCTTCGCTTCCATTCCTCTCTCTCCTCCCACACAGAAGATGGCTAACACTCCTTCAGCCAAGACGTTATGAAGCGATATTGCCTTGGATGTTGATCTTGTGTGGGATAGTTGGGACGTTCCTGGGACTGGGAAGGGGGATGTGAGTGTGGCTCATTTAACTGGTCAATCAGTCCAGTTCTCAATACAGTATAGTTGTTTTCCACTTCCTATTCCTGACCCTCGGCTCTCCTTGCTGCGATGAGAAATAGATTAATTATTAAGATGACGATGATGGTGATGATGATGATGAGGAGGAGAAGAGGAAGGAAAATGATGATGATGATGGTGATGATGAAATTAGTGGGTTTAATTCCTATAAAGCCCCTTGTATAATGGCCTTGTAGTGTTTGCATGGTCTGTTACGAAACATGTTGGCAGTAGACGGTGGCAATGTTTTATGATTCTAAAGACAGTTTTTTAATTCTCATTTGCTTGGGTAAAATGTGTGTGTGTGTGTGTGTGTGTGTGTGTGTGTGTGTGTGTGTGAGGAAGGAGCGTTCAGAAGTCGAAGCCAGCAAAAAAACAAGCAAATGTCTGGTTGTGGAAGGGAAAAACTGATACATATTTTTTTTCCTGTCACGATAAATACACTTTGGAAACCGATATTGGGTAATAAAGCGAAAAGATACAGTATTTTGATCGCCTTTTGGGTATCTCAGAGGCTCAAAGAGAATTGTTACTTAGCAATGTTTTGATTTTGTTTGCTTTGGTTAGAGGAAGATGACTCAGAATTATCAGTCCTGGAGCATTAAGCTGAAAAATATATAGACATCCTCTTTTCAGCTACTCTTGCATCATCTTTTTTCACCTCACACGTTACGGTTTTTTGGGTCTTGTTATTAAACACTGTACATTAAAGATCATAGGATATAAATCAGGATAAAGTATTTTAAATGCTAAATAAATGAGATCCATTAATTTTCGTGACACCGTTACTTTTTGATAGGCTTTCATTTAAACTCAGCAAACTATTGGTCCTTTGAAAATGGGGATATAAACTGATAAATGTCCTTCACAGTCAATGGAGTTTCCAGGATACACACAATATCCTGTAATTGTGGCACGCTCCTCCCACTCCTGCGTATTAAACTACCGTTTATGTAATTCCAACCACTCCTGGATATTACAGTACAGTACTGTGTATGTAATTTCTACCACTCCTGCATATTACTGTATATGTAATTCGTCTGTAACCAGGACATAACCAAAGTCAGCCAGGGCTCCAGGTTTTGTGTAATTCGCCATTACATGGCACATACAAACTAAAAATAGATTACCCATCAAATCATTTTTGTCCAAACCGTACTTTTCGTTCAAATTACCCAGAATTCATTTAAAGGGACATTTTTCAAAATAAGCATGAAGCTGATTTCAGATTAGCCTCAAACTTATTTTATTATGATGGGCTATCAGTGGTATAAAACACAGCTGTCTGGTCCCAGAAACAGACTAGCATGACGAATGTTTCCCTCATCCAGAATCTTGCAAAACCTGCGAATTCATTAAATGTCTCTTTGAAAACATGTCATTTATTAGACATTTTCACAGAAACACACATATTAAAACATCAAAGAACACAAGTTGGCTTTCAAATTCCAGGAAAAATATATAAATCTATGGCTTTAATTTTATTTCAAGAAAGACATTAAAAACATTACCTAGCCATCACCCAATTACCACAAGGGACGGCAGGCAGTCGATGCTTTAGACACGAAAAATTGCTCTATGTCATTAAATTCTTCAGTATTAAAACTGGCGTGTGAAGTACTAAAATGACCAAATTTATGTAAGGAGGCAAAGGTAGAGAGAGAGAGAGAGAGAGAGAGAGAGAGAGAGAGAGAGAGAGAGAGAGAGAGAGGATTATTATCCTTGTTAGACTTTGTACGGCACATTTCTGTCTCCTGCCCCGTGACACCTCCTGTCTTTGTCTGTCTTTCGATCTGTCCATCTGTCTGTCTGTCTGTCTGTGTGTCTCTCTATCTGTGTGTCTCTCTATCTCTGTCGCTGTCTCTGTCTCTGTCTGTCTGTCTGTCTGTCTGTCTGTCTCTGTCTCTCTGTCTGTCTTTCTCTCTCTCTCTCTCCTCAGGGATAAGCAAAATACATGCAATATCCGAACCAAATCAACCAAGCAAAAACAGATGAGATCGCCATTATTTCAGACTGAGGAGCAGACAGTCTCAAATTCCCCTCCATCCCTCTCACCCACGTATTTCCTTCTCACTTTTTCCTCCTTCCCTCCATCACCACCAACTTTCCCTCACCTTCCTGTCTCTTTCCTTTCCATCCCTCGCCCCCGTCCTTCTTTCCTTCCTCACTACCACCCCTCCTTCCTGTCTTCTTTCCGCCACACTTCTTCATCCACTTCTTCACATAATAGATATTTGCTAGTGCTTCAAAAGGGCACTGACCTTGCCGGGTGAGTGGAAATAACCGCCGGACAGAAACGACCACAGGAGAGAAAAAAGGAAGGAGGTAAAAAAGAAAATGAGAGAAGTTAGGGGGAAAAGGGTTAATGAGATGCGATTTGGGCATAAAGGACATGAAGGTGTAAAACGAGAGAGAGAGAGAGAGAGAGAGAGAGAGAGAGAGAGAGAGAGAGGGGATACGTAACAATGGTAAGGTAATATGCAGAAAAATAGGGAGAAAGGATCATACTACACACTTCAACTTCACCCATCCCAGTTCATACGACACACTTTAACTCCACCCTGCCTAGCCCACATCACACACTTCCACTTCACCCTGCCCATCACTTGCCACAGACTTAATAAACACTACCCATCCTGTCCTTATCTCGCTTACAGCAGTCTTACCCACGCTGTCTCCATCTGTTCTATCTTCTACAAACGCAACCTGTTTCAACATATAAACACGACCAGTCCATTCCCTACCAACCTAATCTATATCATTCACTTCAAGCTTCTAATCTTCAGTCACTGTTCTTAAATCACCACCCTGTTAATTGCAGGGCCTCCTCTCCCCTCCTCCGCCACTGCAGTGTTTTCCTGGACACGCCTGGAAGTACAGTCCTGATGAAAAGACTATGCCCAGCATCATTAAACTGGCCAAACCATCAGTATGTCCATCATCAATAATCTGGTCAAACTAATAATAACTCCAGTATCGCTAAACTAGTTAAGTTGTCATTATCTCCAGGATCACCATTTCAGGCAAACTGTCAATTTCTTGCCGTCATTTGATCACCCTCTGAGGGCACTAAATGTCACTATCACAGACTATGTAAGAGTAACTGATGCAGGTTGGTACACGGCTAACTTCATGTCGCTCAGGAAGTAGATTCAGTACAAGGAGAGATAATGATGTGGGTTAAGGGAATTGTGTGGTACTGGTTGCGAAGACTGGTGGTGGATGAAGCTGTTGATAAGACAGTGTGGCCAATATCGAGGAAAGCACCAAGAAAACTGGGCAAGATCAAATGCCAGACCCTATAACTCGAAACGAATTTACTAGTTTTAGGCCAAATTAGGTGCGAGGACAAGGGGTAAGGCAAGGATGAAGAAATTTGGTTTTCAGACCGAATGTTTCAAAGTTCAAAGTCTCGAGGTAAAGTCATTTCAAACAGTTTTCATTCCAGCTGGACTAAAATTGGTGTGAGGATTGAGTTTCAAAAATATACGGAATAAACTGAAATTGAGGACAGTCAGTCGAAGGTACAGGTCTCAAGATTAGTCAGGTGTTTGGTCCTTAAGTCAGTTGTAAGGCATGGGAATTGCACTTGCTGGGAGTTCTTTGTTTCCCTTGCTTTTGTGAGCTTGTGTTCCTGTTTTATATCATGTCCTCCTCATGTAATGCTGATGAGAGAAAAAATGGTGATAAATCTATATTACAAAAGCAGTTGTGCCATGCTATTTGTGTGTGTGTGTGTGTGTGTGTGTGTGTGTGTGTGTGTGTGTGTGTGTGTGTGTGTGTGTGTGTGTGTGTGTGTGTGTGTGTGTGTGTGTGTGTGTGTGTGTGTGTGTGTGTGTGTGTGTGTGTGTGTGTGTGTGTGTAAATTTAGAGTTCATCTGGTGGAGGTTGTTGGCCAGTTGGGTAGGCTGGTGGGCAGGCAGGGTGGGGTAGGGTTGGCAGGATGGACAAAGTGAGTAAGGTTGGTGGAGTGGGTGGGTGGGCTTGGATGGGATGGGTAGGGGGGTGGAGAGGACAAGTGCATGGGTGGGTTGGTGCGGTGGACAGGGTGAGAGAGGTGGTTGGACTGGGTTAGTGGCAGAGTGAGTGGGTGAGTTGGATAGTTTGGAGTGGCTGTGGATCGGAGCAGAGACTGGGATAAGGTGGGTGAAAAAGCAGGCAGGCTGGATGGGTGGGTTGATAGGTGGGGTGGGTGAGGGGTTAGGGTATGGGGATGTATAGAGGGAAAGAAGTCCATGAGGATTAAGTCCATGGTGTGAATAGGTCCATGGTAGGAATAGGTTCATGGGGATTAATGGGCCCCAAGTAGGAACATGGGTCCAATGGGCAAAAATATGTCCATGAGTGAAATAGGTCCACAGGAGAACACTGGTCCTTGTGTTGATTCTATGCTTCTGCTTGGGGAGAAAATAGCTCCATGAATTAACATAGGTATATGAAGATAATGGGCCGCTGCGAAAATATTATGTCAGTGGGTAATTATGTCTATAATGGAAAACAGATTCATGAGAAAAGTGTGTTTACGGTGAAAAAGGCCCAAGGGGAAAATATCTATGAACGAGAGTACATCCATGGGAAAACTAAGTTCATGGATAATTTGGTGTCCATGGAAGAAATGGGACCTTAGGAAGAAATGAGAAGTGGTGAAAAAGGTGAATATGGAAAATATTTTCATGAGCAAAAAACTGATCTAAAGGAAAATGGGATCATTGGGTAAAGTAGGTTCTATCTATCTATCTTTCGACTGCCAGACACCTTAATCCCCTAAGGGGTTGCTACAAACAAATCACCTCCATGTCGCCCTGTTCGTCGCCATTTCACTGCCCTGCTCCCAGCTCATAACCCCCTCCCTCATATACCTCTTCACTCCATCCCTCCATCTCATCCTTGGCCTCCCCCTCCCTCTCCCCCCCTCCACCTCACTCACATCCACTCTCCTCTTCAGTCTCTCGCTCTCCATCCTCTCCACATGGCCAACCCCCCTCAGTGTGTTTCTCCTAACGCTTCCTATCACATCCACATCTACACCACAACGCTCCTTCATTTCCTCAGGTTCCTGGTGGAAAATACTTCCATGGTGGAATTAGGTCGTCGCTGTCATTGTCGTTTTGTTTATAAAGGTTCCAACAGGCTTGCATGCACTGGCTTTCGTCAGTCAGTGGTGGCTATCTATGCTGCTCGATCTCTGGCAGCCTCCCTGTTCAGTCCCTTATCCCTGAGGTCACACTCCATGACCTCGTCCCAGGTCTTTCTCGGTCTGCCTCTTGCAACCCTACCCCCAGCTTTCACACTTCTCACTTTCTGCACCCAACTGTCATCCCCATCCTCTCCATATGCCCAAACCATCTCAATCTAGCCCTCTTCGCCACAGTACCAATACACTCCAGTCCCATCCTTCCTCTCAACTTTTTCATCTTAAGCCTAGATCCCCCAAGCCTCGCATTCAAGAACGCATTGCACATCCACCTTATCAGTGTCGTTTCTGTGCGTTTGAGCCTGCGAATATTCTCTTCCTTTACTGCCCAGGTCTCACTACCATACAGCATTACACTCCTAACACATGCTGCATATAAAGATCCCTTAGCACTGAGGGAGAGCCCTCTCAGTGTCAGGAAAGGCAGCAGTTCTCTGAAGTTCTTCCAACCACTCCTTACTCTAGCCACAGAGCTAGCTTCAGTCCCACCTCCAGCACATAACATGTCTACCAAAGAACAAAACTCCTCCACCCACTCAAGAGGCCCACCAGCAAGGTCAATCCTTTCATGCCTGACAATTTCCACATGCTCTCCTCGACAAACCGCACACAAGAAATCAGCGTTATCTCGCAGTCTGCCTTTAATACTACCACGTCTCTTATGCACCCACTTATCACAAACTCTGCACAAGATGGAATTGCCTCCCACGCTCTTGTGGCACACTGCACTTGGCCGCTCTCCCTCTTCTCTGACAATACCGCCACCAGCCCTAGATACTATCACTTTTGTTTGTTTGATTGCTTGTTTCTTTGTCAGTCTGTCTTTCTGTTTGTTAACAATTTTATGCAAAAACTACTACTGCGGTTTCACTATAATTACAGAGATGATGGGCTACGACCTTCTGACCAACTGATTAAATTTTGGGCCCAGGCCGTAGACCCAAAAAATGTAAAAAAAAAAAAAATCGTTTCTTCACCATAACACCTTTTAAATTCGTCATAATGACCTGAAACCAAAATCTGAATGTGCATCTTTCAAATCTGCATCCTATAACATGCCTCATTACATCAGGGGGGTCGTCCCCCAGTTAGCGGTAGGGGGGTCATTGTCAGGTGGGTCGAGCCTAAAATTTCAAATGGGCATAAAATCGTCAATTTTCATTCGATTTACTCCAAAGCTGATATGTGACATCTTTGCCTAGATATCCTGTTGTGTTTATACGTCAGCACTAAAATGACTGCTTTGGTACCGCTTCTTGTTATTTTTTAGTGTTATTCCAGTGACTGAAGCTTCCATTAGCTAACTACATTATCATCAATAATACATGAGGCTAGCGCGAGGCAGCATTGATCTTCACGTGGAGTGCTCCCACACCAGTACACCAAAGCAACTGGACAGTGCCAGAAGCAGACGTGAAGTGCGAGGGATCAGTGTTACCAGAATTTAGTAACATAAAGCAAGAAAGAAGAGAATAATTTCCATAATTCCAAACAACATTACTATTCTTCCAATTCTTGCTTCTAGCTTCTCCGTACCTTGTGATGAATTACAAACTTCTGATAAATTTGTCCATATACTTGTTGAAATTCCTGGGAGGATTTCCGTTTCGTCAGTCACGAAACAAGCCAAGTTTTCATCCTAAGACATTTATCGGCATGCAAAAAAAAAATTGTGTGATAGACTTTGGAGGCAAGGGTAGCATCAGAGAGGAAGGATGGATTGAGTCCCTAGCCTACTCACCCACGACCACCTTGTATCAGACCAGCCTAGGATGGACGCTGTGGTCCTGTGTCGTCACACTGCTACTTGTTTGCTACCTTGTGTTTTGCTTTATTGAGATGACAATGTTTATCGACCAGTACTACATTCTTGAGCCTACCATGTCTGTGGCCATGTTAGTATCTAACATTACTAATAGTATGCCATTAGTAACAGTAATCATAATTTTGATTACTCGCAAAGCCAAGGCAGTTCGCTTGGTCTCCAGGATTCATTCGTTGATTCATTGTTATGAACCAGTCCCAGAAAAATTCAGCTCTCACTACCTCCTCATAATCAGCGAAGCCTTGATGTTGGTGGGGGTTTGTAGTATAGTGAGTCTGCCGTGCTCGTCTACTACTTTTGGCTTTGCATTTGGTGTAAAAGAGATGTGTATTGCATTACTGCTGTACTTTACAAATACCTTCATAATAACTTTCCTTTACTGGGTAACTGATTTTATGGGTCAATTCTGCAAGGCAGTGCGAATATCAGTTAACAAAATAATTTGCTTGGAGTCACCCCAACACGTTACTTTACCATGCAGTTACCAACAGACATCTGTAGTGGGCTTACGAGACTCCCAAAGACGTCAGCTTCTGAAGGCGACTCAGGAGAAGCTGATGGAGATACACTCGCTCCAGCGCCATCTGCTGGACTATCTGGGCCTCCCACTCACCCTCAGTATGTTCACCGCCGTCATAAATGCTATCATGATCGCATTCCTCTTCATCGGCGTCCCGAACCTATCACCACAAGAGTATTATATAAATCTGTCGTTCGCTCCTCTTTCCGTTATTCCCATTATCACTCTGACCAACATTCCCTCCTTGTTGTTTATTCAGGTACTGTTCTATATGTGTGTGTGTGTGTGTGTGTGTGTGTGTGTGTGTGTGTAGTTATTCTAAAATATTTTTGGTTGTTGTCAAATCAGAAAAGAAAGAAAAAAGATCGGAAAAAAAATATTTTGAACTGGCAATCTGATATTATCACAAACATCCTTATAATTAACATTCATATTTCAGGTTGAGAAACTGAGGCTCCAGCTCCAAACGTTTCTTTTCCACGAAGAGGACCAACACACTAAAGGCAAGGTTAGGAATATAAATATAAATATGTAATACATACACACACACACACACACACACACACACACACATATATATATATATATATATATATATATATATATATATGTAACAGCCGTGGCTCAGTGGGTTAGAGCGCTCCGCTCTGACCGAAGGGTCGGAGGATCGAATCCACCCAAGGGTCATTAGTAGACGTCAAGAAGGGCATCCGGTCATAAAATGCTACACGCTCCAGTCCAAAGTCCTCTACCCAGGGGCAACGCCTTAGCCCTTCGAGGATACGTGGCGTAAAAAGAAAGAAAAATATATAATATATATATATATATAATTTTTCATGGCATATATTGTACCCATAACCAAACCAAGGAGCTTGACAATGAAAATTTTGGCCACAAACCTACTTAACCCATCACGTTCCAAGCTATTTCGCACCTCTGACACCCCCCAATCCCGAGCTATTTTCGAAAAAAAAATTTTTGGCTAAAACCTCCCCTTTTGGTGAGAAACATTGAAAATTCATAGAGAAATCGCTCACCTGAGGTTTAAAATACTCGATCCAGGTACCAGTACCTCCTTACCTTACTGGATTTTCTAGCAGGCTGGCACCAAAGAAAACGAATTCTATGGGAGGGTAACTATTTCACAACACTCATAAACGGTATTTATTTATTTACTTGGTACGAATTTATATGTAGTACGAGATTATATTGGTTTTCAAACAGTAATATAGGCATTATAAGCATTGTTTCACTCACTAACTCATCACCATACCTGACCTTTTTTTGCCACGTTACCTGATCATCATTTCTGACTGTTTCTTCCTCTAATGCTATGTAAAGTTTGTCCTCCACATTGTCATCGATTGGGGAATCACTCTGGCCCTGAATGTATTGGCCAGATCACTGGTAACAGGTGATATGCCAAGACAATGGCATGCGGGGGGAAAGGTTATGCAGTGTAAGGCATTGTCCCCACTTGGCATCTTGTAGAGGAATAGAGGAAGGTGTCCCGTGTATAAGTACAAAAAATCACGCGCGAAAATTGAAAATTGTGCAAATTATGAACCTTGCAATTGCGCAATGTACTAGTACGTCATTGGGACTGGCAAATGCAAAATGTTGCAACGTACCCATACGTCGACGGGATGCCTCGGGTTAACGAGAAGATGCACGTGAGCAGATTACTGTCATATATTATTCTTCCCGCAGTTTCCTGGCTGGCCTTTAGGGTTAATATGAGGTAAAAGCATTGTGGTTTGCAGGGCTAAGCTGAAGATTACATTTGCAAAACAATGTCTGACTAGTTCACTGCACACAGTTTACAGATAACCCTATTTACCTATATAAATTTCAACTGTGCGTTTCTGTGCACCTTTATAGGGAACAGGAATAAGATGGTTGCAACATAAGAGCTGTCATGTCTGTAGGTCATCACTATGTAAGGGTGACGACTTACAGAGATGACAGTTGTTAAATTGCGAACTCACTCTTTCAAAGGGGTTTCTTGTAAGCTTGGAAAAAGTAACATCATCATTAAGCCAGTCATTAATTTTAGATAAATAATCACTCTTGCTTGCTCTTAAACTGAATTCCTTAATCTGTCTTTCCCACAACCTGTGATGTTCAGTTTTTCCTCTTCAGTTTCCCTGGGACCTTGTCTTGGCGTAATTTTTGCTCAGCTCTCTTTTGACAGGAGAAAATTTTCTAGATGTCATTCTGCATATCGTTTTTTTTTTTCATAAATAAATCCGTTTCCTTTACGACAGGAATATGATAGAAAGGTTATTTTTATGTACAACAGGGTCTTACCAATTATCTACTGCCATTTCCCTTTCATTGTTTTTACAGCAAAACTGATGTTGGACAGGGACTTCTTGTTTTGGCTCCACTGCCTGATTATTGAAACATCCCCCATCTCTTTCCTTCTCTCTCAAAACGAGAATAGTGGACTACACGAAAAGAGCAACTTCATCCTGCAGTCCACCAGCTTCACATTCAGAGGAGCCTGGGGTTGCCGTTGCTACTACTTACTGTAAAATAATGTTTCACTACGACCTGGATTTAAGCATAGGAATATTTGGTGCAGATTCGGGAGGTGTTGGAGGTAGTGGCTGAGTGGCCCGAGTTCCAAATGTGTCGACTCTTCACATTGGCAAGAGCTCGCCTTCTGGATGTGAGTATTACTGGAATCATCACCATCATCATCATCATTATCATCATCATTATCATCATCATCATTATAATCATCATCATCATCATCGTGAGATATGTGTGTAAAATACTGGCAGTAAGACAAACACTAGGGAAACATGTGGGAAGGGCCATAAGATGTAAAAACACATTTAAATCTTGAAAGGGCATATGACGAAGTGAAAGGAGAGCACTACGGAAGGTGTTAGGTAATCATGGTGTGGAAGGAAAATTAAGAAATGCAATAAAGATATTCTCTGGCATATGGGGAGCTTGTGGTTAAATACTGAGGCACAGAACAGCCAAGGGATCGTCCTTCAAGAACGACCTGAAAACCCTGCACAACCACCAAACACCAGCATGACTTCTTTATAGACCTAATTAGAAAGATTCCTCCCCGAACCTCACTTTAAGTACCTCAACACTAGCCAATCGAAGCTCCTGGAAAATAGTTCACAGCCTTACATCTGACCGCCTCCCCAGAATTATCTCATACACAGTAAAATGGATGGATCTTGAATTTGGCTCTCTGTTATCTTATTTTTGTTTTGCTTGGAAGGAACAATATGCAGGCTCCTGGCCTTTGCTTCCTGCTTCCTTGCATAAAAGAAGGCCATTCAGAAACAGGACAGGCATTTACAAATTACAAGTAGGCTAATTGGACATTATTAACACAAGACGAAGAACAAGCACTTAAAACTTTCATCCTGGACTCTTTTCTCAGACACTGACAAAGCAGACACAACCTTGAACAGAATCATACAATTGTTAGCAAATAATGTATCCCGAATGGCAACACCAGAAGCTTCAAACCCCAACTCTTTCCTTCAAATAGAACAACTCATCAAGGAAAGAAAAAGATTGAAGGGGAAAATTCATCTGAACCCATCAGAAGTAGAATTCTTGCAAAACCAAATTATCACCAGTACTGAGTTGATCAAAACATGCAAGTAAGACAACTAGAAAAACACTGTGGACACCCCTGATCAACGGATAAGAAGTGACAGATGCTGGAAAACTAAAACACCCACACATCCAAAAGAACCCCCACCAACTCATGAAGTCTTGCCGAACAGCGATGGACGGATCCCTGTTATGAAGCGACACGTAAACAACCGTATTCTGTATTACGTATACACCAGATACACACAAACACCAATCCTCAAAAGCCATTAACAAATAAAATGAAGGAAACGCAAACATTTCACTTCTTCTCACAAAAGTCTGACAAATAATAAACATAAAATAAACCAGAACAGCAGGACCGGCCATATATCAAACATTCACTTGACGCGACATATCCCTGATGTGAGGAATAGAGCAGTTACCATCCTTCTATTCACGTCAGAAAAAACAGCATGTACAACAGTATTTCATCATATGCTATAGAACAATAACACTGATCTGTACACCATCCAAAATCATGGTAAGATTAATTACAAACAACGACATCCCGACATCTCTCTACTTGACTCCCAAAAGAATTCCAACTTAAACACAAAACCACTACACGCATCTCCAAATTTCCCAACTCATCCTAAACGTCTTCAGCAAGACCCAGACCCCATCAAGAGCTGCACTAACAACGACAGACATATAACTTTCGATACAGAGATAACACATACCTTAACAAGCAAAATCTTGGCTACACATATGGAGGGCGACGATAAGAAATGGCTGGCCAACTTCTCAGGGAGAAAGGCCCAGACACTCTTCAGATTCCTAATGCTAGCCATCGATGTCCAACAGGTATAGTTCTTTCATCCACACATTTTAACCTTGCCCTCCACGTCCTACCAAGTCCTCTTCATTCAGTAACGGTCCTGTCCTCTGTTGATTACCTAACGCAGCTTCACAACACTTCGAAGCTCAACGAACAGTAAGCCAGTGCCAACACTACCTACACTCACTGTAACACTGAGTTAAAATAGAATGATCACTTTACCTACAAAATCAACAATATTCCTCTTCACTTAATCTCCTTTAATTAATTATTCTCACCGGAAAAACACCCCAAAGTTAAAGGAAACACTTTGAAGATACATGACCTTTCGTCAAAATACAAACAGCATCAGTGGAAAGACATCTAGTAAACTCCATGTCCTGAAAACACACGCAGTCACTAGTTTTGGAAACGGAAAGAATCTATGGCACTGTCTATATACAGTTCATTACAACGACAGTGCACTTTACAAATCCAAGCTGGGGACCTCAACCACCACAAACATGGAATATCGTTTAAGAGCACAGAACATTGCATTATAAATAGTAAAGGAACGCAGTAAGACCAGAAATACAGTTGTTTATTATTATTATTATTATTATTATTATTTTTATCATTATTATTATTATTTAGTATCAGTATTAGTATTTCTACTATAAGACACTAAATATGAGCCCCATTGAAGAGACTCTAAGCAGGTTATCAATTTCAAAGGGATCCAGTTGGAGGTACAAACAGCGATGACGCAATTCCTGTCTGAGAAATTAATTAACCCCTACAAGAAGCGCATAAACACTCTCCGTATCCACAGTATCATTAGGAAGAGTGTAATCCCGGAGTTTAGTGAGTGAGGGCATAAAACACCCAGAGTACTGTGATCAACTATATGTAACGCAAGAGAAAGCCTGATGAGTGCTCCATTTAAACTGAGAGCCATGTTGAAAGCTCTTATGTTTCCGTGTGGTCCTCTTCTCGTATTCTATCCGCTGGGAAAGGATGATGATGATGATGATGATGATGATGTAGAGAAATATCCAGTAGCCAATCCTTCCTCAAATGGTTCGGGAGAACATTAGTACTGTATTCAAGGTAATGCCAGGCAATTTCATTCAGCCGAGTGAGAAACAAAAGCCTCAATGTTAATACCGCTATCGGTAAACCCGTCCATGGTAGGGTCAACTCTAGTACTCTCTCCCAAAACATTATTCAACTGAGAGAAGGTCTCAGGAGCCTAAGGGTATTATTAATGTGTGTCGTTGTGTTTCAGATCTTCAGCTTCGTCGCCACCTACCTGGTCATCCTCCTGCAGTTCCGCCTCACTGAGGAACCATGAGAGTCTCCTTTACACCCCAGTCTCCCTTACACCCCACCTCACCCCAACACACCCAGCACCACCACCCTGCAGCCTAGCATACCTTAAACTGGCTGGTGTAAGATAGAACTTTTATGTAGTTAGTAAGGATGATAACAAACTCTGCTAGACTGATAGAATGCACAGTGACCCTAAGAATATGCTTTATTTCAGTACAGCACATATAATAACAAAGCCCCCCCCCCCATTGTAGTACTGCTGATGAATATATTAAGTTGTACTTCTGCACTTTTTTTATTATTATTATTTAGAGCATTATTAAAACTGCTGTTCATTACAAATACGATATACTACTTGACAATAAGAACAGAGGGAAAAACAGTAGAGAAATAAATGTGTCAGAAACAGGTAGCTGGTTTCTTCTTGCAGTTATGACGTGGAAAATCAAGCACTTCGCAAAAAGATCTGGAAACTTTCGTAGCGTATGAAATGTCAATAAAACTGGCATAAATTCACCCCTGAATCAGCAACAATATTAATTCCTTAAAAAAAAAAAAAGTATTCCAGTTTTCCCATTTAATCTCCTCTTTGTTTGGGCAGAAGTAGATTGCCCTACCGTCAAACTGCTTTTTAGTTAGACGTGTAGTTTTCTCTAATACAGTGTGAAATAAGTTAGACGTATTGTTCTTTACTATTAGTTACTCAGTAATTCCCATATCTATGTAGAAAGCTTTGTCTGGGTGGGTATTCTGATCGCATTATATCTACAGTACTTACCGATACGAATAAATGTGTGTGTGCGTGGATGAGTAAATTGGGAGTGTGTCGTCCTGTCTCGGCTATCTCTCTTTCTTTGGGGGAAGCAGCTTAGGTGTATAGATAGATAGATAGATCAACACATATCGTCCATTGGCAGTAAAACTTTTGGCACGTTTTTAAGCAACTAAACACAGAGCTTGTAATCATATTCTGCTAATCACTTGCTTTCTTTAGCTTCGAAACACCGCAAACATGTGGCCATTGCACATACTGACCATAGTAATACAGATAATTACACCAGTCTGCTGTATACTCTTATGGTAGTAAATGCTTTAATCACTATAGCCTATTATAAACCTCTCGGTACAAATGAATTATCAGTAGCATGTTTCTTCGTCATCATGGGGAAAGCAAACGCCGTGGCCCGCATAGCCTCACTCAGCCACCGACTCCGCCCACATGGGTCCTTTCCTGCAACCCTCCAGGCAGCTACTCTTCCCCATCTATGTACAGTATTTGTCGACATGAATAGTCAGCCTGCTCTAGCCATGAATTCTGTGGTCTTCTCACTGGTCTCAACTCTGGATTAACTCTCTTAGCGATGGCACTGTGAAAAGAGTTAGCGCTGACATAATATGTGGGAAACAGGCCTGGACTCAGTCTAAGTGTGCGTCCACACTTGCTCGAAACATGTAATCAACGAGATGAAACGAAGCATCGGGTTAGAGCTGCTGCAGTATTCGAGTCCGAAACTTGAATGGGCTCCTGAGCCTCCTTTCCTCGTGGCTGTCACATGTTGGGGGCAAGTGTGTCCGTACCTTATTAGAGTACTCGCTCGTTACGTTGCCGGTCGTACCAGCTGTATCCCATGATCCCGCAGGAGACAATTCGCCACTTCATGTCTCACAACTACAGAGTAAGGCACCAGAACTACCACCACCATCACAACTACCACTACCACCACCACCACAGCTACCACTATTTTCGGAACACCAGTACCTTGGAGTTGTAAATTTTCGTCCTACACAAAAAACGACAACTCCAAATATCCGAGTTTAGTGCATTTGTTACCAGTGCGACAAGAAATCTCATCTGACCTACCGTTATTATATACAGTGGTGATAATGATGGCGTTTTAGGTGATGATGATCCCAGTTATGATGATTGATTATGATGATGATGATAATGCTTATGATAGTAATGACGATTGTTGTTGTGCTACACTGAACTTATTTTTGCCAGTTCGTCCCCACTAAATTGCATCCTTCCTTCTTGCCTCTTCATCGTTGCTGTCTTATCTGTAAATGCTGTCATCTTTTACATTTTTTCTGAATTTTTCTTTCCCCACCATCTCCCACTTCCCTCCTTTTTCACCTTAGTCTTGGTGTTGTATCCCTCGGTTCCTTTTATTTCCTTCCCACTCTCTTGCCTAATACTTCCCCCACCTTCACCCTTTTCGGCTTTACGTTCCCTGCTGCATTCTTTCCCTTTTCACTTCCACTTTCTAGCCCCACCACTTCTCCCTGCCCTTCTCCAGCTGTCAGAGGGGAAGGAGCTTGTTTTTGAAGTGTCAGCACTAAGGCCAGCTGGCTAGGTCACTCTATTTCCTCCACTGCGTGAGAGTTACTATAGTCTGTTTTATTTCATCTGACGGAACAAAGGCACACCTACAACTTGAATGCTAAGTCGTGGTTGCATGGAACTGGACAAACCTCAGTCATTAGGGATGAATGCATCTCCTTGGTTACCAGTCAAACCTATCCTCGAATATACGTATGCTTGGCTATAACTAAGTTGGAGGATTTGGGATATATATATATATATATATATATATATATATATATATATATATATATATATATATATATATATATATATATATATATATATATATATATATATATATTGTTACGGAACAGAGAAAGATAATGTACCCTTTAAGTGAGAATACTAAAAATCACTACTGTCCCGTAAAGTTCCAGGTTCAAAACAAAAGAGTTAGGCAAAACCACAAGTTAAAGTTTAATGCTCAAACTAACAACAAAACATTCAGGACTCATAAGGATAATGTAATGGCAAAAAACAGGTTAAATATATGGTTAACTGCAATAGCCTCTATTAACACGAAATTAGCATGAGTAAATTTATCTAAGTCAGCCCTGATAAAATGAAAATACCAGATAGTACTCAGTGAATGCAAAATATATTTTTACAGATACGAAATATTATCAAAAATGACTGACAAAAACACATGAATCACAAAAACCTTACAAGGCCTAAGAATTAACACCTTACGCTACACAGTACAAGAAAAAATTGCAATAACAGTTATACTCAAATTACACAGCTGCTAGATGGTTGGAGACTTCCTGAGCACTCAAAATAATAACAACTGTACAGGGGAGGACAGAGATGTGAACAAAATGAAGAGTAGATCTAAGTGGCAATTAATGCAGAGACTGAGCTCATTATATAGGGGCCAGCAGAGCTTGATACAACTTGTAAGAAGGACGCGCAAATGAAACCATGGGGACAAAGAGTTGACAATCCTGCTCTGAACAACAGAAAGAACGACTAACTCTACTATAAGGGAGGAGGGGCAGAGTGAGGTAGAACACGCTCGTGATCAAACATGCAGCACACTGTACGTTAGAATTACACAAAGGATGATGAAACCATAGGCTATGTAACAATATATATATATATATATATATATATATATATATATATATATATATATATAAGACTCCCAGTCTTGGGTTATATTTTGCAAAAGAAGGTGTAATCGAGGGGTATTCTCGTTACCTAATGTAGGACTACCACCACTACTACTACTACTACTACTACTACCACTACTACTACAAACATTAAGTAGAATGGCTGAACAGAAGGAAACACCCCTCTTATTCATTTAGCAAAGTATGAACACACGGTTATAATCATAGTATGTGGTGCGCTATCGTGGCCAAGGCTGTATTTTAAAAGAAGTCAACTTTCAACATAATTTTCAGTACCATTCCGCTGGTGCAAGCGCCCTCCAAGCCTCTGGACAGGGTCGTAATGGTCATCAGTGTATGGGGCAGGGGTGTCAGTGTATGAGGCAGGGGTGTCAATATATGGGGCAGGGGTATCAGTGTATGAGGCAGGGGTGTCAGTGTCGCTTCTCCTCATCGTGACTGGCTTGGCGACTTTCCCCGGGAAGAACACCAAGCAGTCAAATTATAAAACTGGTCTCTTTGTTAGCTACTCTGTGTTAATCGTAAATGATCTCCGTCATCTTTCTTGGGAAATATGGCTATTTTTTTCCCCTTGCTGAATACTGCTTTTTGATACAGTACTTTAATTTATTAACTTTATGCAGAAAAGTGTCTACCATTAATTACACTTTCAGTATTTTGTAAACTTTTTTTTTACATAGCAGTAAGAAATACAGCATATATTTCTCAAACTGTACATCCTCTCTATACTAGGAAAATGAAATGAATTTGTTAATTTAGCTAATGAGAGTATTCACACTGACATTTAGTGTAGAAGAAAATTACCAAATACGAGTAAGCAAGAGACCATCATGACTCACATGTAGGACAAGTGTGGGATCCTTCAATAAATATAATCAGAAACAAGTGTTCATTGGAATCAGATAGTGTACAGCTGGGGATGATCTTCCTTTAGGCTGTGCACTGTTCGTCTCAAATGTAACTTCAGAGTGAGGTTCAGGAACTGGAGAACCTGCGGTGTTGATGTTTAACAAGTTGGCATTGCAGAAATCATAGCAATCATGTCTCTTTTCCAAGGTCTGTAATCTATTGTTGCATGATTTTATTCCGATTTCTTTTTATTGTGTGTGTGTGTGTGTGTGTGTGTGTGTGTGATTACAAATACATAATATTGACTAAGTAAAGAGGCAAGCTGGGTCATGTTATATATATAAATTACTGAAATGTGCATGAGGGCGTGACCTCCTCCACCCACACCATACTCCTTCTGAAGCATCACTATAGACAGGTCTATTGATGGGATGTCTGATGTCATGTGGAATGGACGGACGCTTCAGCTAAAGAAATACCACACACGTAACACTTCTCACCGGCTACCCCATCTTCTACCACAGTTTCTCATATTTGTTGTTGTTAGTGGTGGTGTTGATGTTGCTGTTGTTGTATAGACCCCGTCTGGCCGACTAGACTCGTTGACCACAGGTAAGCAGTTACCCCTAAGGCATCATGTGTAGCCCAGTGTTCCGATATGTGTGTAATGTAAAGGCTTTTTCTACAAGCTAAACAACCCTTATCAAAGCTTGTAATTAAGGACAGCTTGGTCGCGTCCTCATCTAAGCTTTATTACGTGAATTCGATCAGCTTTATTGAAAGATTCCTCTGATGGTTGGATGTCTGGGGTAGGGGGGCTTGTAGTATTGTGTTCTGTCGAGGTATTGCATTGTCCTTAATGTGAAATGAGCATCTAAATGTTTCCTAATCTCTAGTATAAATAGAAGTAATATGTTGTTGAAGAATATCTAGTAATGCTTGTTTGGTGATTATGTGGTTAGTTGTGTTGTGGGGCTGACACCGAATGAATGAAATGTTAAGCCGGATTGTGTGCCTATATTTTGTGAGAAAGAGGACTAGTTTGAGAGAGAACAGGAGTTGTGAGGGTTATTTTGATGCAGCCAGTGATGATAATAGTAGTAATGTTTTGAATGAAAGTGATGTCATGGATGTTGGATTAAATGTGGGGAGGGGGTGTATAGCTTTTAGATTTCAGCCGCTGGTCCCCGTTCCGGATGAAATCAATGAAAGAGCCAGAAAGAGTTAGGGGGAAAAAAGGAAAATCGTCAGCCACCGTAAAGAAGGGTGGCTAAACAAACGGCAGGGGGTTGGAAAAGCTTTGGTTGCAGTGTTCAGGTAACTTCCGTCGCTGTGTTATAAAGGGGACGGGATCGGGGCCGAGAAGATAGGGGTGAAGAGAATTTGGAAGGAGCGAACGATAGAATAAAGGGAAGGTGAAGGTAAAGAGAGAATAAGGAAGAGAACAGGTGAAAATACAAGAAACAAGAGAAAAGAAATAGGAAAGGCGGAAATTGGAAGAAGAAGAAAAAAAAATAAGGGAAAGAGGGAAGGTAGGCTAGACTTAGAAAGGAATAGGTAAGAAAGAGGGAAATAGTAGGAGACAACAGCTGTAAAGGGAATGATTGTTGGAAGGATGATATGGTGGAAAAGAAAATACCAGAGAAGGGACGAGGGGACAGACGGAGGAAATGCGGAAACAGAGAAGGACATGAATGAGAGGAGACCAAGAAAAGCCTGGGACACATAAACGTGAGATGAGGGAGGAAAAGGAGGAGAGTGGAGGGTGAAATCAACTGTGCAGATACAATGGAAGAAAGAGAAAGGGTGTAAAACTCGGAGAGCGCCCGAGAGCAAGAGGAAGATACCATGAACAAAATAAAAAGTGGGAAACAAGAAGGTTAGCAAGACAAAAGAGGATGAACGGAGGAAGCAGGGGGGCTTGAGAAGAAAGATAGGCTGAAATGAGATAGGAGAGAGGAGAGAGATTAAGAAAGCAAAGCGAGGAAAGAGAGGGATGGAGAGAAGGAA
>NC_136959.1:6834992-6967492 GCF_032717465.1 Coenobita brevimanus
CTCCGCGTAAATAAGGATGAGAGTGACAATGAGCGTAAATTATAACATGAGCTTGCAAGTTTTTTTTTGTTTTTTTTTTGTTTACCGCGGTGGTGGTGGTGGTAGTTGTGGTAGTACAGTAGCTCTTCTTGGTGGTGGTCGACGTTGTAAAACTACATCAACTGTTCCTGTTGTTATTGCTGACGTTGTTAGCTGTGGCGGTGGTGGTGTTTGTGATTGTGTTAGCGGTAGTGGTTGTATTAGTGCTGGTAGTGGTAATAGTGATGGTAGTAGGTTATGTGATGGTGGTTTCTGAGTGGATGATGTGCTAGAGTGGAGGTGGAAGTATGGGAGTGGGTGGTTGTGTTGGCTATGGTAATGATGGAATGACGCTTGATGATGGTAATAGCACTTGTACAGGTTGATTAGTGGGTGGTTGAATGGTGGTATCTGAGGCGATATTAGACGTGTAGTGGTAGATGGTGGCGACCATCATCCACTCACTTGATGTAGTGCTGCCTACTTCTTCCTTAGCCTTTATCATTCTTTTTCTGTGCCTGCCCTCCTCTCTTCCTATTTCTCCCATCTTTCCTGTCACTTCTTATTGCTTTTCTTTCCTTTACAGGTGGCTTTACAATGAGTGACAAACCAAATGGTTTCCCGTAAGCCAAGAAATCATTTACAACGCTGGGTGGTAACCATATAACCAAACCATTCGTGTTCTCTACGTGTCAACAAGTGGGTTGGTGGAGGGTTAGTGTCCCTCCCAGTAAAACATATAACTCAAAGTCAAATGGCCACCCCTTACATTTTTTCTCTTTATGTACTTAAATGAACATGGATTAGGAGAGAGAGAGAGAGAGAGAGAGAGAGAGAAAGAGGAGAAAACTAACAAAGGGTGAGACGTGGTGTTGTCAGGATAACACATCAGAACGTTATTTACGTTGAACTGAGCGGTCGCTGCTCCTACTGTTTAACTAGTATTTGTCTAAAAGGAAATATGGAGGTAACTCTCATGTGTGTGTGTGTGTATGTGTGTGTGTGTGAGAGAGAGAAAGAGAGAGAGAGAGAGACAGACAGACAGACAGACTGACAGAGAATTCTCTCTTATTGAACTTGCTATAGATAAGCTGTAATGAGTGTGAGTCTCTCTGCACTCTAAATATTGCAGTCATTACCCAATTATGATGTCCTTCATTTTTCCTTGACTGCCACTGATCATCATATAACTGTCTGCCTAGTCCTCATTCTCCATCGCAATCCAATCCAGCCCCTATAATTCATAGCGTCTTGTTGTCAGGTTCTTATGGTGAGGTGTGGCAGCCATCTTCCACTGTAGCGTATGGGTGGTGACTGTGTCTTGGATAGGCGTTGCTGATGGGTGCGCTGGTGAGATAGAGAAGGTGTGTGTGTGTGTGTGTGTGTGTGTGTGTGTGTGTGTGTGTGTGTGTGTGTGTGTAGATATTCCTTTCCTGAATGGCTTGATTATCACTGAAATATTTACTTCCTTTTATACATCGAAAGCATTTGATTTTCATGAGTACCTATGAAATTTTATATATAATTATGTAGCACAATTCATTAATAAAAGAGAACCATCTCTGGAATTGTTAATTTACAAATACAATTGTGGAAAGATCAATATTCAATTCTCCTTAATTTATTTCCAGAACAGGTTATGAATTGGGTAAAACCATCAATCGGATGTATTTGGCCGATCATAACATATTCAGTTTGAGTATGAGAAAACAAAATGATCTATTAATTCTTCAATGCCAGTATATTTGGCTTATTAAAAGTGGGTGTTAAATGTCGAGTTTGGAGCCGAATTTCACCTGTCCATTACCTGGTGTTGGTTATCGACTGTACCATTCTCACCGGTGGTCAGTAGTTTGTTGGAGTCGGTCTATATGCAAATTATTATTATTATTTTTATTTTGCCTTCCTTTATGCCTGTGATTTGCATATAAAAAGAGACTCTTTGAATACGTAATACTCAGAATGCTTTTGTATACTCGTGTGACGCTGTTTAAGCGAATCAAAGGAGGGTTGCAGTTTTTAATGTAAACGCTCTTGTTCAACATCCAAACAACGTGTACTACATTTACAGCTGCGTTCTAGAGTGCAGTAATTTATTTTTATGGAATGCATGTAAATAATACAATACGTATATACAAAATAGTTTATGTACTGATGCGTAGAATATTTAGACTGAAAAAAAAAAGTATTGTCCTAAGCACACCCTTTAATACCAGTACTGTTCTTACTTTATAATGAAACAAGTTGATCTACACTGTATAGGCCGATGACGGAATTCTAACTTTGATAAATGAAGGTACTGAAGGAAATGCATGACAATATACTTGCATAATATATAATGGTATATCAACATGTTTCACTTGAACTTGTATCACTTGAAAATTTTGAAAAATCTTGTATGTGGATTTTAGATGATCATTGCAGAAAATAATTATTGTTATATAAGGAAATAAATGTACGTTACTAACTTGCCGGGAAGCTGACAACGTGCCGTAAAAGCCAGGAAACTCTGCTCCTTGGCAAATAAATACTCGTTTTACTATTTCAGTGGATTATAATGATATTCTCAGGAGTTCAACAATCCGTTTCCCAATTTCCCAGTATAGTAAGGCTTTTAAACACTCAGGTCCCACGAGTTAAAGAGATTTGGGAAGTTGCCCTGGGGTGAGAGAGGTCCGGACGATGATAAAGATGATGATGAGTAATATACAGCAGAGCAATCTCCGGGTCGTCATATAACCTGCCATCCAGTTATACCACAGCAAGTAGCAAGCCCTTTCCCTGCCCTTCCTTACCCTCTATTTTCCCCTCTCCCATAACGCCTCTGTCTTCCCATTTCAGTTGCTCTGGATCTCCCTCTCCCGTAATGCTGCAATTTACCGTTTCCCTCTGGCGCTGAAGAGGAGTCTCCAAATGGTGGTGTTGTGTACTCTAGGTTGAGCAGCTGCGGCGACAGTGGGAGCAGAACCTCCTCATGTTTCCCTGCGCCTCGCCGTGGGAAGGACCCTGCTCCGCACCTGACGACGGGCTGACTGCCGCATGAGGACTCCAGATCCATCCACAGACAGACCCAGTTTAATATACTCACATTTTCACACACTTTTACATGACACTTGCTATGTGCATTTTGATCTGTAAAAAATCATAAATACACACAAGTATGTACAAAATTCTTATACAGAAAGAATCTTACAAATATTTCTAATACAGAATATGCTCAAGCAAATGAAGGAGAGAGCCACATCTTTCATATACATGTACTTTCTCAGCCAACATGTGAAAAAGCAGGATTAAAACATAAAGTGTCAGGCTCCATTGATCACCTTGCAAATTACCTGATCCATGATACTTAACAGGGATTCATCTGCCTACATTACATTTCATTATAACTTCCTGCATTTCACATAAGGCTGTTATTCTTCTTGACGCTCATGTCTATCGGACTCAGAAATTCTTCCATATTGCTCTGCAACCTCCTTTCTGGCCACTCCCTTTCACTCGTTTTGCTTTTGATATGCATAACTTTCATTTAAGTCTGTCATCTCCCATGTGCTCCATATGACCATATCACTTTTTATACCTTCATTAACATTCCTCTCTCTCTCTCTCTTTCTCTCTCTCTCTCCACACACACACACACACACACACACATATTTATATCTACTTATCCATCTACCTATCTAGAGAGAGAGAGAGAGAGAGAAAGAGAGAGATGCACTAGTGGCACTCCATTTCCATCAGTTCACTTTATTCGGTAACATGCAGGGCCCATACCTTGCATCTGTACAACATAGTAGTCATCAACCCGCCCTTGTGCAAGCAGATTACATGGATAGGCAATGATATCTCTTTCCTCATGTTCCTTAGTCATTAGGAGCTGCACATTTCCACCACCTATCCTAATGTTTTTGTACATTATATTCCTGAGTTTTATCTCTTGCTATGTCCACCCCCAGAATATCTAATGCCATTTCTTACGTATCCTCCTCATAGAGGAACACTCTTACATCAATATGCCCGGAATTTCTGTTATGTCCATCTCGTCACCTTGCTGTTTTTCGCGTTAATGCTTAGGTGTACCTGCTCTCATAATCTCATTGAAAATCTCATATTTGCCGCTGAATTTCTACTTTTTTACTTTGTGACCAAAGTTACGTATCTGCAGAGAAGAACAACTTACTTCTCAGTCTCCACTACTGACGTCTCATACACTTGTACATCTTTCGGTACCATTACATTTACTTCTTTCACCAGCCTACCCATAAGCAGACTAAACAGGTATGAAGACATCACATATCCGTGATGGAATCACACCTTTACCTCAAACCAGTTACCCTCTTTTCTTACCACTCTTACATATGCCTTACTTAGATGACAAAACTCCTCAATGGATGGAGATTTTTCCTTCCTTCCCTATCAGTAACACTTGCAGCAAAGCTTCCCTATTATGTCTATCATATGCCTTCTACAGACTAAGAACAACTGCATGAAAATCCCTCCCTTTTTGTTTGTATGTTTTGCATATGTTTCTTAAGCAAACACATCATCCACACACACACACACACACACACACACACACACACACACACACACACACACACACACGCACACGCGCGCGCGTGCATGTCACACCTAATACTTCTTTTTCCCTCCTGGTATGATAGTATTTTGAAGTACACTTTTAGTAATCATTCTTCCACTGACCTTTGGCATGTTCAGCCAACTCATATTTCTAATAGCTGAGCATTCTCTTTTGTTCCTCTTGCTGTTATATACGACAGGACATAACATTCCTTCTGTCAGTCTTCAAATGGTCACCTTGATCCATGCATTGAATTCCAGGTGTTTTCCTGTATTTCATCGTCTGCTTTATCTCCCCTTCCCATTCCTGTCACACCCAGTGATTCTGCCACCATCTAAACAATAAATTCAAGCTGTGTGTGTTCGTGTCTTTCTTTGCGTTTGTTAATTTCTTCCACGAGAATGGCAATAGATATCGACCTAATTACATTTGCATTAAGTCCGGGTAAGTCTAGAAAAAGTCAGAAAAACACCAAACAAATATTTTGCCGATCGTGCGCGAGGCGACAATGCGAAATTGACGGAAATGCAATTTTTTTTTTTTTTCGACTTTTTGGTCAGAATTGGTCATTGTGGTCTGAATAACTGTATGGAAACAAAGAAAATGGAATTTGCAAACATTTTGTGATGGAATAATATAAGTTAGTCCCGCAAATTTTTAGGGAAAGCAGTAGTATTAATTAAAGGGGATGTGCAGTTTCCTCCTGTCCATTCAGAGAAATCCAGGAAAATACATACCAAATCCTGTGATGTCCATGCCGATTTGAAAGAATGACAAAATCCGAGTAGCAGGAGCAGTAGTAGTAGTAGTAGTAGTTGTAGTAGTTAGAGGATGAGGGTCCATTCTAGAACGTGTACCAGGATATCATATGATATCTGTCATCCCATCCCTTTTTTGTATCCGTTATATGATTTTGAGAGGGGCTGACCCAGAAAAAGAATGGTGGAAAATTTTATGCGTAAGAAGACATTATCAAGAACAAGACGAACTGACCTAGGAAAGTTTCGTTGAAATCCATGTTTTTTTTTTTTTTTTTTTTTTTTTTTTTTTTTTTTTTTAATGCGAGGAAGAAGGAACCAAAGGCCATGAGCCCGCAGTAACAGTTCCCTCCAGGAGAAAAACAAAATACAATAGAGAGCCAAATTCAAGATCCGATCATTTTGAGATGCCTGGACACACTGCGTTTGAAAGACTGGAGATCATAGGCAGGAGGAAATACAGACAGAGGGAGACAGTTCCAGAGCTGACCTGTTGCATGAATGAAAGACTGGGAGTAACGGTTAACTCTTGCATTAGAGAGTTGGACAGAAAAGGGATGAGAGTTTGCTGCCAGACGGGTGCTACGCGCCCGTCGTAGAGGTGGAGGAATGCAAGCAGACAGTTCAGAGGAGCAGTGACCATTAAAGTAGCGATAGAAAAGAGATAAAGATGCAACAGTGCAGCGAAGAGACAGAGGTTGAAGGGAGTCAGTAAGAGGAGGAGAGTTAATGAGACGAAAAGCCTTTGACTCCACCCTATTGAGAAGAGCTGTATGTGGGGAGCCTCCCCACACATGAGAGTTGTACTCCACACAGGGGCGGATAAAACCCCTGTATAGAGTCAACAATTGTGCAGGGGTAAAGAAAGAGCGGAGTCGGCTTAGCACACCCAATCTCTTGGAAGCAGATTTTACAAGAGATGTAATATGATCTTGTCAAGATAAGTCCCGAGTAAATGAAACCCCAAGCATGTTCAAGGATGATGCAGGATTAATCTGAATATTATTAAACATTAGTGGGTATACCTGTGGAAGATTTTGTCGGGTTGATAAGTGTAAGAACTGAGTCTTAGAAGCATTAAAGACAACCATATTATTTTTACCCCAGTCAGAGATATGAGCCAAGTCAGACATTAGGTGTGCCATAGCCTCATCCCTTGTTTCTTGAAGTAACTGTTGAGATGGGCGTTGCGGGAACCGAATGGAAAGGTGAAGGGTGGAGTCATCAGCGTATGAGTGGATAGGGTTAGATGTACAGCTTAGAAGATCATTGATGAATAAAAGGAAGAGAGTTGGTGATAGGACAGAGCCCTGAGGAACACCACTGTTGATAGATCTAGGAGAAGAACGATGGCCGTCTACGACAGCAGCTATAGAACGACCAGAAAGGAAGCTAGCGATGAAGGTACAGATAGAAGGATAGAAACCGTAGGAGGGCAGTTTGGAAATTAAAGATTTATGCCAGACTTGATCGAAAGCCTTTGAGATGTCAAGTGCAATGGCAAAGCTTTCGCCAAAGTCCCGAAAGGAGGATGACCAGGAGTCTGAAAGGTAGGTGAGAAGATCGCCAGTGGAGCGTCCCTGACGGAACCCATACTGACGATCGGAAAGAAGGTTGTGATAGGAAAGATGCCTTACAATTTTTTTATTAAGAATTGACTCGAAAACTTTTGAAATACAGGACGTTAAAGCAATTGGACGATAGTTGGAGGGTTGGGAGTGGTCACCCTTCTTTGGGACTGGCTGAATGAGAGCAAACTTCCAGCAAGAAGGAAAGGTACAAGTTGACAGACAAAGGCGAAATAGTTTGCCTAGGCAGGGTGTAAGCACAGAAGCACAGTTTTTGAGAACAACAGGAGGGACCCCATCAGGCCCATATGCCTTGTTAGTACTGAGGCCAGTAATGGCAGAAAATACATCAACTGAAGAAATTTTAATGTCAGCCATGAGGAAGTCAGAGGGGGGAAGTGATGTGTTAACTTTCCCGTATTTTTGATCGTCTATATTTTCGGGAAAGTGACTGATCCACTCCCACCCCCCAAAGAATCAGTGAGGGTGCGGACACGCTCCTCAAATATCGCATTATGGATGAGAGTCCATTGTTCAACATCTTAAGTATCAAAGCCATACCTGGCCTCCTTTCACTATTTCAGAGAAGTTTTAGTTCGGAGAGGAAGCTTACCCCTTCTAAGAGTCATGGTAGGAAAATTGTATATAGTGCAAGACCGTTGGAGTACCCAGGAGAACTCACATGGGAAGTTTCATTCTATCTATCTATCTATCTATTGCCAGACGCCATAATCCCGTACGGGGTGGTCATTTGACTCTGAGTTATTTGTTTTATAGGGAGGGGCACTAACCCTCCACCAACCCACTTGACACGTAGGGAGCACGTATGGTTTGGTTATATGGTTACCACCCAGCTTTATAAATGGTTTCTTGGCTTACAGGAAACCATTTGGCTTGTCACTCAATGTAAAGCCACCTGTAACGGAAAGAAAAGCAATAAGTAGTGACAGGAAAGATGTGAGAAATAGGAAGAGAGGAGGGCAGGCACAGAAAAAAAATAAAAAAGGCTAAGGAAGAAGTAGGCAGCACTACATAAGTTTCATTCAAATTTATAAAATAGCCCTAAAGGAGCTAAGGCACACACACACACACACACACACACACACACACACACACACACACACACCGCTTGCTGGTGCAGTGGTAACGTTCTCGCTTGCCAACTGGTGGACGGGAGTTCGCGCCTCGCTCAGGTTGCAAAAAGTTTCACTGATGAAGTGGGTGGTTACTGTCCCCCTTGAGCAAGGGGACGGGTGTGTGTGTGTGAAGGTCACAGCCTTGCCCTTAGATCGGACTATATGAGCTCTCAGCTCCCTTGCGGGAGGGTAAAAAGCTGACGATCACGACCATCAAGTGATTCTGACCGACCCGGTGAATTACACACACACACACAGTGAATCTCGTGCAAAGATATAGAATGCGGTACCGAAAATTATACCATCCTGCTTGTCAAAGCTCAGATGAAGAAACAGAAGCATTCCGTGGCGACCTATCCCAGATTATGCAAGAAGAAAAGACCACATACAGTAGTCTATACTCATGGGAGACTTCAATGCAATTACTGGCAAATCGAAAATGGAGAAGCAAGTATGGGAAAATTCGGAGTGGAAGATATGAATTACAGAGGTGAAATGGTAGTCAGTTTTTCTGAAATATATAACATGAGAATAATAACACTTTCTTTCGCAAAAGAACAGAGAGAATATGGACCTAGAAATGTCCCAAAGGAGACACAAAGAAGGAACTCGACTTCATTATAGCAGATAAGAATAACACGATCATAAATGTCACAGTTTTTATATATATATATATATATATATATATATATATATATATATATATATATATATATATATATATATATATATATATATATATATATATATATATAAAGTGACGATACAGTCGTGGGTTGCACAGCCAGGATCAGGTTTAAAAGTGGAAGACCGATCATTAAAAATGAAAAGGTATACCCAATAAACCTAGGTAAAAACAAAGCAGCTTTTCATTTAGAAATAAAGATCTGTTTTCAAGCTTAAAGTTATGCTGAGTGTACACTCATGATTTGAATGATAGACTAACAAAAGCGTTAAAAGAATTAGCAGATGCAGTAGGGAAAGCAACTACAACCAACGCCAACAAGATATTCAGAAAAGACTCGATCTCATGAAAAGAAGACTAAAGATAAAAGAAAAAACAAAAAAACAAGAAACAGTAAAGAGCAGAATTATATAAGCTTATTAACAAGTGACAGAGTAAAAAGAAAGCGAAACATAGATCAACTCTAAGAAACCATAAAAAAATGAAAAAAGTATGAAACAGGCCCGAAGTAAAATGGCGCTAGGAAAGCAACAAAATCACTGAAAAACAAAAATGGTGAAGTCTTTAAATGCAGAGAGAGGATAGTGAAGAGAGTTGAAGAATTTCACAAAGAACTGAATGCATCAAAGACAGTTGTACCAATAGCTAACTTTTCATGTGACACAAGTGAAATACTTCAGGTAACACCAGACGAAGTAAACATTTCTCTTATAAGTATCAAAAGAGAGAAGGCTCCAGGAGTAGATGAAATTGTTACAGATTAACTGCCAGATAGAGGAGTGCAAAATAAGTTCTCCCACTCAGTGTATAAATAAGGAGAAAAATCCCAAAACATGGTGTAATGCATTTGTTATTTTGATTACAAAAAAGGCGACTCAAAATATTTTAATAATTATCAGCCCACTAGGTTATTATCAGTTATTTACAAACTCTTCACTAAAGTTGTAACGAACAGAATAACAACCAATTTGTATGAAAAACAACCTTTCGTTTTGTTCTGGTTCGTCATTCTTTTACTTCAAAGGCTCATCTACTCTTTTGTCTGCCTCGTCTTCTCCCTCAATGTCCTGGCTGTGGCTATGCTTCACAAGCTGTCGATCTTTGGTATAATACTCGGATTTGGAATTTTCATTTCTTTTCTAGCATCTTTTTTTAGTCTCTTCTTCACCCCGCTTTGGCCTGCAACATAACTGGAATGAACTAATTTATTACCAGTGATGATACACTTTCATGTAAATTATATATATTTCAGCTCGAACGCTGGCTGCAAATTAAATATTTAATTGCAATTTCCCTGTTACGTACAGTCATGAATGAAACGTCACAAATTTAATTTTCATTGACCATAGTGCATAGGTTGAAAAAGCATTATTGCAGCATGCGGGTGTAACGCTGAGCTGATTAAATGGCTGAGAGTCGGCGTCTGTGCTGGTGACTGTTAGTGTAACATTAAAACAAGAGAAAAAAAAAAATAATGACTGATAATCACCAGTTCTAGGAAACACTTTAATACAGATGGGTATCATTGTGACCGTGTGCATTCACCATGTATGCATAAACAAAATGTGTATATACAAAAACCCTAGTCTCTTACTCTACTGACATATATATCTCCATTTTGTTTTCCTGGTTACCATCTCCTCACAAACTTCCGTTACAAGGGTGGCACCTGTTGTTATAACATATCTGAATCTGCAGTTGACACAGTTTTGAACTTCACTTCAGCTAACTTTGTTCATTATGCCAACTAAATTACCTAAATATTACCAAATATATCTGTATAGTTTATCTCTTCCTTAATTCTTCTTCAGAACCCAGAGTATTTGACTCCACAGCCACACAGTTGACCAACCAAAACATCACCTTTACAACTGAAATTACCATTTTGGGTGATTTTAAGGTTCATAATGTAGAATGGTTATTGCGTTCTGTCAGGACTGATGATACTGGTCTAGAATGCGAGTTGTTTGCAGAAACGTTTAATCTCACGCAATGGGTAAAACAACCAAACAGAATACCAGATAATCCTGACCATAACGCCTGTCTCTTGGACCTGTTCCCGACAAATAACCCAAATCAATGAAGGATAGAGGTACTGTCACCACTTGGATCCTCCAGCCACAATCTCATCAAAGCCTCATTAGGCAGTTGTCCCAAACTTCCTCGTTCTGAACCTGTTAGGGTGACCAGATGACACTTTGGTAGATTAGACTAGGATGAATTTAGAAATTATCTTGCTGATACTCCATGGCAGTCTTTCTTCTCCAGTGACATCATTTCTACCCAGTCCCACATTTGTAACTTAATACAATCTGGTATGGAAAGGCTCATACCCAGTCGACGATTTAATAAAAGATCGGACTCCCCAAAATGGTTTGACATCAACTGTGCCAGAGCAATGGCCCAAACGTCCTTACAATATAACTTTTACTTAAAATAAAAAAACATCTGAATCCCCGTCAATTCAAAATTGCTAGAAAATATGCAAAAACAATAATACATTTCGCTAAATCAATCTCTCTTGACAACTAAGCACCCAAAATATTAAATAATCCTAATGATATTAGAATACTCTGGTCAACACTCATGTCTTTCAGTAATAACTTTAACAAGCCATCACCCATTCCTCCACTAAAATCTTCAGATGGTAACACTCCAAATAACCCACGTGGAAAAGCAAACATTCCCGCCTGTACGTTTACCAGAATTTCTACCTGAGAGGAAGTCAATCAGAAAGTCTTTGTACTAGAATTTGACTCTCCTAAATTGCTCCACTTGAGATACAGACTAGACACTCAAAATCTATCCTAGACAATTTACCAACTAACAAAGTCCCAGGCCGTGATGGAATTCCTCCAATTGTTTTGAAAAAGTGTTCCCAAGAATTTGTTCCTGTTCTTGCTAAATTATTCAGACTGTGCATACATACGTCTCATTCCCCAGTTCTTGGAAAGAAGCCAATATCCACTCAATTCCGAAGAAAGAAAGTTCCTTTGTTCCCTCTGCTAACAGACCAATAGCTATTACATCTTCTGGAAAAGTATTTGAAACTACAATCAACAAACACACTGTGACAGACAGGATGGTGTTCGCCAAGAAAGACCTACTTTTGATACGTTCAACCTCCTGACTCATTTCACCCATCAGCCAATTGACAAACATGGAGAAACCCATGCAGTGACCCTTGATATTCCTAAATCTTTTGACTGAGTATTGCACCGTTCCCTGCTACTCAAACTCCATTGCTATGGCTTACCATCCTTTGATCAATTGATTTCCTGATATCTCAGCAAGAGAAAGATAGGAGTAAAAGTAGATGATACATATAACATTTTCCGCTCGATTAATGCCAGCGTTCCACAAGGATCTGTCCTGGCTCCAAAACTATTCCTAATTCATATTAATGATTTTTAATCTATCACCCATAGTCCCATTCACTCATATGCAAATATCTCAACACTTCACAGTTCATTCACACATAAACACCCTTCACAAAGTTTAATATTTCTGACTTACAATTCAGTTCAGCAATCTCCATAAATCAAGACTTATCTAAGATCACTGAATGGGGACAAAACAACATTGACTCAATTAACACTGGGAAAACCAAATATATACAATTAAATAATAAACAGATATTGCCTGATTTCTACACTGCCTTCAATCCTACCAATATTCCTATCTCTAAAAGTAATGAAATTCTCAGTGTTTCACTTAACAGTGCCCTCAGCTGGACGCCTCATGTTAGATCACTTGCTAAAACTACTTAAAAGAAACTTGGACTATTGTACAGAATCCATAAATTCTTCACTGACGAGCAGTTAGCTATAATTTTCAAGAATCATCTGTGCTCTCAGCTAGAGTATTGCTCACCCTTGTGGAGTGGATGTGGAGAGGTTGCACTAAACAACTGGACAAAATTGAGAACAAAGCTGTTAGAATTATTAATAACCTTACTATTACAACTGAGCTACCTCTACTACAAGTAAGAAGGAACGTTGCCTCCCTTGCATTATTTTAGATACTTTCATGGCAAATGCTCACTATGTAGCATGCATTGTGCCACCTCTCCCCTGGCTTCCACCGCGCTACACGGGCATCTGGTAGCGCTCATGACTGGACTGTTGCACTGCCAAAGTGCATAACTTCTACCTATCAGAACTCTTTTATTCCCAGAACTCTATCACTTCGGAACGTGCTTCCCCATAATTATTTCCCCCAAACTTCAACCAACGGCTGTTCAGTCCAGCAGTTACAGATTTTTTACGAATGGAGAGCATTTGTAATCTGGTGTGTGGAGTATTTGTTTATTCTTCTGTTTTTCCTTCCTGTGTTCGTCTTCTGTAAAAAAAATAATAAATAAATAAATAAAATAAATTAATAAATAAAAGACAGGAATTGTGGTCCGTGCTCTCAGTTTTAGAAACCACTGAACTGAACAAATATTTTGCATAGCACCAGTTTTGCTTGAACAAAGTCTATACTATTGTTCAGTTTACGTATGGTTACTATCAGACCTAATTAAGTCACACAAGAAACAAAGAGTAATAAAAGAAAAACAACACATTAGCATCTTGTCAGATTACAGTTTTAAATAAAACTCCATCAGCAAAGATTGTAAAGCTGCCACCTCAAGCATATTAAAAAAGGGGGAGTGGGATTAGAAATCTACATGCTCTAAAATTATCTTACACACATCCAACTCTTCATAGTTAGGCAAAACAGTACAGTGCAGTAACAGTTTGTGCATTTATATAACTAACTGTAGTCTGTAGCGAGACACCTTAGTGCCTAAGGGATTGGCCACGAACAAATCGCCTCCATGTACAGTAACTAGGTCGTCCACCATCAGGTTGTTCTCCCTGCAGCTCACACATCCCTCATTCATATACCTCCCCATCCCATCCCTCCCTCATCCTCGGTATCCCCTCCGTGTTCCCCCCTCCACTGACTCACACTCTCTTAGCCAATCTCTCTTTCCCCATACTCTCCACATGGCCAAAAAATCATAGGATACTTTTATTATATTTTTTCCAGCGGTGGCTGAATCGGTAGAGAGGCGGCTTGCAGTCCTAATGGACACAGGGTCGAATCCCGGCTGGGGCAGGGAACAGTTTAAGGATTTGAATTTCCTAAAAAGCAGACTTTCCTGATCTACCAGATGACCCGCCGACATGTCGTAAAAGTACCCCCGCTAATACCAGTACACCAGTCCTGTATGAGACAGCCCTAGCATGTATTCAATATGGACGGTGGGTGTTAGCGCCGAAGTGGTGACATGTGGAGGTGTAGGAGGACTACTGGGCCTTGGGATAGGCCACTGCCCCCAAGAAATAGGCCCTGAGCCTTTGCCCGGAGTCGGACACGTAAAAAAAAACAAAAAAAAAAAAAAACAAACACCATCACAATGCACCCGAACAATTTCCTTATTTGTTTATTTGTCTTTCTTAATACTGTGCGATATGTTTTATGCAATAGGTAATTGAAAACTCTCTGTATATAAATACATACATACATTCATATATACTCGTGTATCTATCTATCATTCAATCTATCTATCTATCTATCTATCTATCTATACACTAGTACATTACTCAAAGGCATGACAAATCATTTTTTTTTTCAGTAAAAGACATTTTTATCTGTTATTTAGTTATCCTGTAACAGGAAAACCATGCATTTATTATACCCTAGTTCCTTCTTTATTAAGTGCAGATAAATGAGAGGTGTAAGGCAGGATGAAAGAGATTGGAAGTGTGTGGGAAATGTATGTGAATGTGTCAAAGAGTAAAGCCATAGTCTTTGAAAAAAAATGAATTTATGGAGTGCGCAGTAAACCTGATTATTCGAGAAATGGAGGAGGTGAGCAACTTTAAGTATTTGGAGAGTGTGATGAGCCAGGACGGAAAGTTAAAGTAAAAAGTGCAGGAAAGGGTACAGCAGGGAAGAAATGTTGCAAGTTCACTAAGGGTAGTGGTAAGAGCTGGGAAGTGAGCATGGTCGTAAAGAAGTCGTTACGTAGTTTTATGAGGTCCACTCAAACGTACTGAAGTGCTTGGACTGTGTTGGAAGGACACATGGTAGGAGTACGATTAATGAATATTAATCATTTGAGAACCATGTGCAGCCAGGTGGAGAGACGGACAGACAAATACGGAAGTTAAGAAGGGTTGTGGTGTAGGTGTGGATGTGCCGAAAAGCGTTAAGATCAGTAGATCGAAATAGTTCGGTTTTATGAATTGAATGGTAAATGAAATATTAACTAGAAGAGTGTGTGTGTGACTGAAGTGGCAGATGAGAAGGGCAAGGGGAGGCTGAGGATAAGCTGAAGGTAAGTGAGGGTGTTGTGAGTTGGAAAGAGGGCAGCCTGATGGCAGAACCCTAGTTGATCGTAGAGGCAGCTTTTGACCACCCCTTCAGGAAGTAATACGTCTGGACATAGGAGGAGTTAACCAGTCAATGGGATTTGTGAATTACTGTTGTTCTGAACAGCATATTACACATACACTAATTAAATACTATGCATAAAACTTAACTTTTTCTCCCCCTTGTTTCCTTGGCCAATGACCGTGTGTGTGTGTGTATGTGTGTGTGTGTGTGTGTGTGTGTGTGTGTGTGTGTGTGTGTGTGTGTGTGTAATATTATATTCATAATTTCCCCTTCATCAACGTAAGACCCATTCCTTACATTCCATCACCTGTCTATATGATACAGTTATCAGTCACTTATAATGGTTATGTAACGGCATCAGTGCGTCGTTCTTGTGTTAACGAAAAACGCATAACGTCTCATAAACCCAGATAAAGGCCGTACAAGGTAAGTAAGTGCCTTCTTTTTATTAGGAGCAATGCCTTCCATGAACTCATAGTGACAGATGATTTTTGATAGATTCGAAAAATCCTTCTGTCGTAGTACCGGCAACTTGTATAATTCCCGTGGGTAACTCTTCCATAAATCCTCTAGACTTAGGAATAATACAATGAAAAAGCATTAGATTGAAGTGGTTCCTGGAATGCAGAAGCTGAGGCCCTTGGGCTGCATGCGGCCCTCTAGTAGCTCTGTTGCGACCATCAGTGTTTTATGTAATCAAAGAAAATATGAAATGAGTAGGCAATAACTGTCTTTTTTTGCCTTTACTGAGTTTATAATCTTTATGGGTTTCACCAGCAGTATTTAAGAGATTACCAGTCAATAAATTTTTTACCACATTTTACTGAAATGAAATAAATTTTAAAAATATACTGAAAATTATTTGCTACAGATACCTGTAAATAAAAGTACTCTATCTGATGAAATGCAGTTTTACAGAGAGAGAGAGAGAGAGAGAGAGAGAGTGAGGTGGAGGGGGGAAGAGGGAGGGGGAGGCCGAGGATGAGATGGAGGGATGGGGTGGAGAGGTATATGAGACAGGGGGGTGTGAGTTGGGAGCAGGGCAGTGAAATGGCGGGGGACAGGGCGACTTGGAGGCGATTTGTTTGTGGCCACCCCAAACGGGATTGAGGCGTCTGGCAATAGATAGACAGATAGACAGATATTGATGACTCATGCGTCTTGTCCTCAGTAGTTTGATGATGTGGCCCAAGAAGACGGCAGGCTGTGCATCCCTGAGTGAAAGTCACTGTCATCAGTCCGGTCTTAACATTTAACAATTGGAAGAGAAACTATTCCATCAACAATGAACCTAAATGTCCAGGGTGCCCTTTAATCCCGTGACGTGCTTTACCACTTTGATCTTGTAACCTACAAACTATCTTATTCAATTTTGTGCTGGGGTAAATGAAGGTCATTCTGACCCCACTGGTTGAAAATGACCTTCCTAAACTGAAGAATTTTATGTTTAGGTAGCACGAAAAAAAAAAAAAAAAAAAAAGGTAAATTAGTTACCGGAAAGAAGAGGCTAAATGTTACAGCTCCACATCTTGAACACCATTTAGCAATTAAACATTCATCTCATTCACATATTATAAAGTTTTACTCTGATCTAACACCATGTTATTTGACATGATTTAGTGTTGGCATGTGACTGAGATGATATTGCACCAGGGTAAGTTAAAAATATTACTTAAAAAAAAAAAAGTAGGGTGTGTAGCAATTTTAGGTCAGCCACTGTGGAAACGAACTGATGCCCTTATCACGTACATAACCAAGAAAAATCACAGATATGCAATCGGTAAACTTCTTGAGTAAAAGTGTTAACGGCAAATGTGGCGATAGGGTCGTAACTTTCCCGTTTGATTTGGAGTGCCAAGGGCAACAGGTAACACCCGATCGTCAAGATATTGTGGGCATCACTTAAGTGATGAAAGTGGCTACTTGAAATTTGTTATTATTACGTCAGGCTTGAAAGATGGAAAATGTTGACAGGGAGATAAAAAAGATGGAAATTGATGTTCTTATACTTGCAGAGGTAAGATTGACTGGGATGGGTAGAGTGGATACATATGGGATATTTATGGTATATTCCGTTGGTGATATAGCGAAGACAGGTGTGGGTGTGATGATGATGAACAAGATACCTATTTCAGTGAAACGTTACTGGGCTGTGTCCCTCAAAATCCTGCTGATAATATATAAGGGAAGACCTACAAATATGAATGTGAAGCAGTGTTATGCTCCGAGTGGAATTCAGATGCTGCCGTTCTAGATGGAATTTTATCAGCTGTAGTTAAGGTACAGCATCAACATCATATATGTGAACTTATTCAGGTGATGGACGATCTGAATGCTAAAGTTAACAATGAGAGAAAATAAGACATTGCTGGATATTTTGGCCTGAGAGACAGGAACGAAGAAGCGGAAAGATTTATGGAATTGTGTATGGAATATAGCATATACCGGTATGTTTGCAAATACACGGCTTAAGCAACACCCAAAGGGGCTGTTGACTTAGAACCATGGCGATGACCATAAGAAATTAGAAAGAGTTTATTACCATTATCACTCACTTCAGAAGTGCAGCAGTGCAAAGGAAAACATACCCTGGTGAACTGACTGTGATATTGATCATGTTTCACTGATGATGAAGGTGCAACTGAAACTGAGTAGGTTTTAGAAGGGAAAACAAGAAGTTTGGAAATGCTCAGAAGCAATGGCTAGTTGAAAGAGAGGTCAAAGCTAGTTGAAAGCAGCAGATCAAGATAAATGCAAGGAAATTTCAAGATAAATGCAGGGAAATAAATACCATAGATTCTAATAACATAAGAGTCGCTGGTAATTAGTGAGAGAGGCAGTGATAACGATTGCTGAAGTAATATTAGAGACAAAAGAGAGAGAAGAGCGAAACGGCAGTGAATGGCAGACGACATTCTTGTCGGAGAGGCGAAGTAATATGCTAAGTAGGGGATTGTGTGAGATACACAGAATTGAGCAGGGAAATAAAGCAAGCATTTAAAAAGGCGAAATAATAATATTGAAAGAACAGGCAAAATGAAGAGATTGAAGATCTTGCAAGGAAGAATGAGCAGATGATGTGTGAGAGATTTACTGAAGTAATAGGCAAGAGAAGATGGAAAATCAGTAATGAAGAATGATGGCACAGCTTAAATGGAAGTTGATAAATGTTAGAGAGGTGAAAACAGTATGCAGAAAAAACGGTTGGTGGTGAAAGAAAAGAGAGAAATAGTATTATATCAACAATGAAAGTCCCACCAATTCTGAAAAGAGTAATAGAGGAAACTTTATAGAACATGAATGATGACAAAGTTAAGGAAGGAAATGGAACAGCTGTGGTGATGCAAAGAGCGATACTTGACACTGAACCAAAAGAATAACATGGACTGCTAACAATATACTGTATATGAATGTGGACAGCTGCCAGAGCAGATATTTGACTGGTGTTTACAGTATGTATGAATCTAGTCAGCTGCCAAAGTTAATAATTATATTCATGTTTTTGGCAATTCCTAAGGTGCCAGGCATGCTAGAATGCAGTAAGAGCAGAATCATTATCGTGAATGAGTTATATGTCATAAGTCATTTGGAGGGTGACTATGAATAGGAGAGACTGTTGATTAGGACAGGACGCAGCTGACTAACAGTTGGGGTTCATGGAAGGGCATAGTACAACAAGAGCCATTTGGGGGCTACGAATGCTGACAGAGAGAGATAGAGATGTAGGATATGTAGTTATGCTTTGAGGACTATGAATACGTGTTCAATAGAGTAGTGCATGGGAGGTTAGCAATAGCTCTGCGAAAAAGTAGAGTTGATAATAAGGACCTGAGAGAAATAGAAAGATTTTATTGGAACCAGACGGCAGCAGTGAAGATCGTTGGAAACCTCTTGTGTTCCTATTGATTCGTACTCTCACACACAACCTCTTGTGCCCTGCTCTTAGTCCTCAAGCCTCTTACCTGTACTCGCACTCTCCTACACCCAGTTCTTCTTTCCTTGGCTATGATTCACCCTCTTGCTCTGTAACAGTTTATATTCACAGAGAGCTTGTTTCTTGCACTCCAACTCGCACGATCACTTCTTAATCTGTATGTTTATCACTCACATCCTATCCACGCTCTCCCTTATTCACTTACATCCTTCATAAATCAAATTTTCCCCGGACAACAACCTTCTTACCTCACCAGCATCACACACCTCCCTCACACACACACACTCCCTCCCTCACCAACACTTTCCCTCTCTCACCAACACCCTCCTTCACCCTCACCCTTCCTCATCCACTCCTTTCCTTACTCACAACCTCCCTCACTCACAGCCCCCATTACCCATAATCTTCCTCATTTACACCCCTCCTCACTTATGCCTAACTTCACCCATGCTCTCCCACACTCACACTCTTCCTCACCCACACCTTTACACACCAACACCCTCCTTCACCCACACCCTTCCTCACTCACACTTTTCCAAACTTAAACCCTTCCTCACTCACACTTTTCCAAACTTAAACCCTTCCTCACCCACACTTTTCCTCACTCGTACTCTTCTTCACCCACACTCTTCCTTACCCGTACCCTACCTCTACTACACCCTCCCTTACCCACACTCTCTCAACCACGCTCTCCCTCACCCAAATCCTCTCTCACCAACTCCCTCCTTCACCCACACACTTCCTCAAACACTCCCTAACCCACACCCTCCTTCACCTACACATTTCCTCAAACACTCCCTAACCCACACCCTCCTTCACCCACACACCTCCTCAAACACTCCCTAACCCACACCCTCCTTCGCCCACACACCTCCTCAAACACTCCCTAACGCACATCTTTCTTCACCTACACACTTCCTCAAACACTCCCTAACCCACACCCTCCTCCATCCACACACTTCCTAAAACACTCCCTAAAGCACATCTTCCCTAACACACACCTTTTACACCCTCCCTCACCCACACCCTCCCTCACCCAAACCTTCCTCACCCACACCCTTCCTCATTTACATCTTCCTCACCCGCACCCTCTCTCATTCACACCCTTCCTCGTCCACACTCTTCCTCACCCACACCTACTTTCATTCACACCATTCCTCAACCACACTCCTCCTCACCCACACATTCCTCACCCACACATTCCTCACCCACACCTTCCACACCCACACCTCCCTCACCCACACCCTTCCTCACCCATACACCCGCACCCCCCCTCATGGACTCCAACGGTTAATTATCCTTAACTTTAACTGCACTATTCATAAAAGCTTTTCCAGATTATGCAGATCAAAGGATGAGACCCCAGAAAAAATCTCTCTCTCTCTCTCTCTCTCTCTCTCTCTCTCTCTCTGACACACACACACACACACACACACACACACACACACACACACACACACACACACACACACACACACACACACACAGTCCACATGTTCTCACAGTTCTCTCCAGAATTAAGTCCCTCTCCAAATAAAGAACGAAACACTGGGGGGAAAAGAAAGGAAAAAGAAAAGGCGTAAGCGACGAGAGAAACAATAAGACAGCATTATTTTAGGCACAGTTTCTCTAACCTCCCCCTCTCCCCTCTCCTGTAAATAAACAAAGAAGAAGGTAGGTTAAAAAAATGAAACGCCTTACTATTTTTTCCCTTCTATTAAAAATAAGTTATAAATGTCTTTATAAAGAAATGATTTAAAACTGCAGCGAGATGCGGTGGGACCGTCAGCTAACCTCCCAGTGAAATTTAATATCCTTTCCTTGGTAACAACAAGTCCTTGAGATGTGATAAAACCCGTGGTAAGGCTTCTTAACACACTTACTTCATCGTTATGGTTAACACGGTGACGGTGCCAGGATGAGCTATCCCATGTCGGTATTGTGGGTATTGTGATTTTGTCTCTGTTCGTATATTTCGAAATTCCCCTTTGTTTTCCTTCAATGTTCATTATTTTGAGGCTATTGTCTTGCAAACTATTGAATGAACTTTTATCCTCTGGTTTGTTTTGTTTTACCTCTGCTTTACTTCTATGATGTCCTATCTTGTCAACTCCGTTTCTTTTGTTTTTTGCCAATGCTCTATGTCTTTTTCCTCTGGATCTGACCACTTACAAGTTCTGAGTTATAAAAAGTAAAGTTGAAAATATCAACACTGATAATTTTCGTAGAATCATTATAAATCACGTCACAAATAGATAAACATAGACTGAAAATAGTTTTGACAAACTATCAGTAACTTGGCGAACAATGTTATGTTCCGATGTAGCTCTAAATAGGGGGAAAAATAGCAGTTTATCAAACACTGTGAAAAGGTGGACTGTCCTCGGTATTGTTCTATTCATCTCAGCGTCCAACACCAAGCATGTTAATGTTCATAAAGTACTTGAAATTATGTCAGAGTTACGTTAACACTAAATTTACTTACTTTAACGTAAATTGATATACTGTGGAAATTATGTGTTGATATTATTAATTTCCTTTTAGTCCAAACCTCGGAAGTGGCCAATTACTTGACGGAATGGGTTTGGTCTCTTGATGATATTCACAAAATTGTCCACGTTTGTCCTTTCCTCTGTGGCTGAGTCAGGTCTGATTTCATGTTTAATGCTAATTCTGTTTCACCCCTGCTTTATGTTATGACTTTGATTCTTTGTATGGCATCCTCTTGTAACTGAAACTATCTTTTGCTCTCTGTTGATTCTCATGCTTCTTTTGAATCTACAAGATTCTGGACTATGATTTTGCTTCCTGCATGTGACTCTGCTGTATGGAGTAGACTATCGGTTGTCTCCTTTTGTCATTATGCTTTTTCTATGTTTCTCTGGATCTGTGGATGATTTATCTGAGTGGAGTATGCAGAGCTACCTGAAGGGACAGACCTAAGCAGTGAAGGAGAGTTGTGGTGTTACTGGGGCTGTGCTGGAAAACGTTAGAAGTTCCGTGAGATAGTTTGGCCATTTGGTGAGAATGGAAAGTGAGAGACTGACCTGTGGAGTGTATATGAGTGAGGTGGAGGGGAGGAGTGGGAGAGATTGAGGATGGGATGGATGGATGAGGTGGAGAAGAATATGAGAGTGGAGTGGGAGCTGGAGAGAGGGCGCCCTGATTGAGTAGGACAGGGTGACACAGAGGAGACTAGTTTGTGGCCAACCGTCAGGGTGTGCGGCTTCTGCCTATAGACAGCCAGACAGGATCGTATGGATTAACCTGAAGCATCTCAAGGTTGTTTCGTGACATTGTTCTTTTCTTTTCATTTCCTTTTATGTTAGTGAATGGAGACAATTTGCCTCAAGTGATCATTGGCTTTTACTCCAAATGTTGACCTGAAATACCCTATACTAATTATATGTAACATTTGTATTGGTACTATGTGCTTACCATATGTGTATCAGGTTCTCATGTCTACCCTTAACTACACCATTGCACGCGGCCACAGTGTGTTCTGCCACCATTCAAGTCAACTTTCATGCCCTCACTACAATAACCTCACTCCAGCCACAGTACTCATTTCACCCACCACACTTACCATGGTCCTGTGAAACACATTTTCGTTTCTTTCTTTCAGCCTTTACCCCGAATATATTCCTCAGAAGTATCACGTAATAAGCGCACACACAACATCCCATACCCACTTCTCTCACATCGGAGCCTCTTCCATCACAGTCACCAACCAGCCAAACACTCACACTTACGAGTACATACAGCACCGACACACAAGAACTCCTACACCTTCACCAAACACCCACACAAACTACACATGCCTCAGCACCCGCGTACTTCACATTCTCTTCGCTAACCTCATTCCTTTCCACGAACGCACACCCCTCTCAACCCACACACATAAACCCCTTGCCATTAAGTCCATCCGCACACACGCCCACTTCCACACGACTCATCTTCACAACAAAATTACTGCCCCAAATTTCCCCAAACGATCCACTCCCACCATAACAATGGCATTTTTCATCTGGAAATATTGCTGACAAAAACACGCGTTGGTCAGAGAATTCTCCCTTTACAACTTCCTTGCCACGGTTAGTGCAAATTTGCAGCTCTAGACAATTCGGACAGATACGTCGGTTTAGCGGTGGTTCAATTGGTAGAGAGGTGGCCTGCAGTCTTACCAAACCTAGGTTCAAATCCCCGTTGGGGCAGGGAACAGTTTAAGGATTTGAATTTCATGAAATCAGACTTTACTGATCCACCAGAAGACCCGCCGACATGTCGTAAAAATACTCCCGCTAATACCAATACACCAGTCCTGTATGAGACAGCCCTAGCATGTATTCAGTATGGACGGTGGGTATTAGCGCCGAAGTGTGACATGTAGTGGTGACATGTAGAGAGTGATTCACTCCAAAACTTAATTACTTTCTTTTGAGACCAGTGCCCACATATGCTGAAAGTTTTATGTAATTTTATTCAATCGTATTTCCGTAATGTTGCTAACAAACAAAAAACAAACAAACAAACTCGACCAAAAACAATAATGAGTCCGTCCCGGGCGAGGTAATTATGGGCAAGAGATGATGGCAAAGCAGTAATGAAGAATGACGGCACAGCATAAATGGAAGTTGATAAGTGGCAGAGAAATAAAAAGAAAATATGAAAGAAAAGTGTAGTGATGAAAGAAGACAAAGAAATAAGAGTATTACTGGAACAACAAAGGCAAGTGACGCCAATGCTGAAGGAAGAGGTAGCGAAAGCTCTATAGAAAATGACTGATGATAAGCTAACAAAGAAGATGGAGCTGCTATGGAGATGTTGATAGCAATGACAGATTTTGAACCAAGTAAACCGAGAAAAAACATGGACAGCTAAAATTAATATCGACAGCTGCCAAAGTTAATGGTTGGACTGTTGTATCTGACAGTTCCTATAAAGCCAGGCAAGCTAAACTACAGTAAGTAGACAATCAGTATCGCGAGTTCAATGTGCAAAATCATTTGGAGGATGACTATGAATACAATAACAGGTTTATTAGGACAGGAAGTAGCTGACGAACAGTTGAAGTTCACTAAAGGAAATAGTACAACAAACGCTATTTTGGGGCTAAGAATGCTGAGAGAGAGAGAGAGAGAGAGAGAGATAGTGATCCAGGATATGTATTTGTGCTTTGAGGACTATGAAAACATGTTCATTAGAGTAGTGCGTGGGAGTTCAGCAATAGCGCTGCAAAGAAGTAAAGTTGATAATAAGGACCTGAGAGTAACAGAAATTTTGTGCTGGAACCAAACGGAGTCAGTGAAGTTTAGCGGAAACCTCTTGTGTTCCTATTGATTCGTACTCTCACGCACAACCTCTTGTACCCTGCTCATAATACTCAAGCCTCTTACCTGCGCTCGCACTTTCTTGCACTCAGTTCTTCTTTCCTCTACTTTATTAACCCTCTCGCTCTGCCACAGTATATATTCAAAAAGAATTTGTTTCTTGCACACCAGCTCGCATGGTCATTTCTCAATCTGTAAGTTTATCACTCATATCCTACCCACGCCCACCCACCCTCACATACATCCTACGCAAATCAAATTTTCCCGAACCAACAACCTCCTTACTTCACCAACACCACACTCCTCCCTCACACACACCCTCCCTCCCTAACCCGCTCTCATCTATTTCCTCCCTTGCTCACAACCTCCCACGCTCATACCCCCTATTATCCATAACCTTCCTCGCTCACACCTCTCCTCACTCATACCCTGCCTCACTCATGCCCTACCACACTTACACACTTCCTCACCCACACCCGTACACATCAACACCCTCCTTCACCCACATCCTTCCTCACTCACACTTTTCCAAATCCAAACCTTTTTTCACCCACACTCTTCCTCACCTCAACTCTTCCTTACTTACTCTTCCTCACCCACACAGTTCCTCACCCACACCGCTACTCACCCGTACCCTACCTCTACTACACCCTCCCTTACCCACACTCTCTCAACCACGCTCTCCCTTACCCAAATCCTCTCTCACCCACACCCTCCTTCACTCACACACTCCCTAACCTACACCCTCCTTCACCCACACACTTCCTCAAACATTCCCTAACCCACACCCTCCTTCACCCACACACTTCCTCAAACACTTCCTAACCCACACCTTCCTTCACCCACACACTTCCTCAAACACTCCCTAACCCACACCCTCCTTCACCCACACACTTCCTCAAACACTTCCTAACCCACACCCTCCTTCACCCACACACCTCCTCAAACACTCCCCAACCCACACCCTCCTTCACCCACACACTTCCTCAAACACTTCCTAACCCACACCCTCCTTCACCCACACACTTCCTCAAACACTTCCTAACCCACACCCTCCTTCACCCACACACTTCCTCAAACACTGCCTCACTCTCATCTTTCCTAATACACACCCTTTCTCATCCACACCCTTCCTCTCCCACACCCTCCCTCACCCACAGCTTTCCTCACCCACACCCTCCCTCACCCACACCGTTCCTCACCCACATCTTCCTCACCCACACTCTTTCTCACCCAGACCTCCCTCACTCACACCCTCCCTCACAAACACCCTCTCTCATCCACACCCATCCTCACCCACAGCATTCCCCACCCACAACCTTCCTCACTCACACCCTCCCTCACTCACACCCTCCCTCACGGGCTCCAAACGTCAATTATCCTTAAGTTTAACTGCAATTTTCATAAAAGCTTTTCCAGATTATGCAGATCAAAGGATGAGACCTCAGTAAAAATAATCTCTCTCTCTCTCTCTCTCTCTCTCTCTCTCTCACACACACACACACACACACACACACACACACACACACAGTCCACATGTTCTCTGAGTTCCCTCCAGAATAAAGTCCTTCTCCGAGTAAAAAACGAAACACTGAAAAAAAAAGGAAAAAGAAAAAAGCATAATCGACGAGAGAAACAAAATGACAGCATTATTATTTTCAGGACAGTGACTCTAACCTCCCTCTCTCTCCTTTCCTAAAAAATAAAAATAAAATTAAAAAATAAGAATATAGGTATTAAAAAAATGAAACGGGTCTCTACTTTTTCCCTTCCATAAAAAATTAACTTATAAATATGTTTATTAGGAAATGATTTAGAAACGTGCAGCGAGATGCAGCTGAACTGTCAGCTAACCTCCCAGCGAAATGTTAATATATTTTCCTTGGTAACAAAAAGTCCCTGTGATTTACGATTTCCACGGGTGAGACTTGCCTAACACACAAACTCTCTCCTTCCTTATAGTGAACACGATGACGGTGCCATGATAAGCTGTCCTATGTCGGTATTGTCGTTATTGTGATCACAGTCTAAGTACAGTCGTCTCACGCGCAGGCGGATGACGTCATGAGGATGAAGTCAGATGGCCTTCCATAGAAAACGAAAAGTAAAGGGATAACTCAAGTGTGACAATTATACCCTGTTCACTCAGCTCCACTGGCTAGAGCCAAGAAACGTTTGAATTAAGGCTGCTCATTGGTTTATGCAACACTGATGAGTGTGGTAAATCTACAGCTCTTCTTATTTTAACGCATATATTTGTAATCTGCTTGCAATATAAGCAGCCAGTTTAAATATGGAATAATTTACAAAGCTAAAGAGGTCAGAGTTAGCTTTAAAAGTTTACATTATCAAAGAAATTTAAGTTGATTATAAAGTTTAATAAAACGATGAGTGACTTTTGAAGTAAATGCAGCCATGTATTATATCACAACATGCGGATGTACGTGTACACAATGTTTGGATAATAATCTTCAAACGTCACTCATCGTCTTATAAAACTTTATAATCTTTAATTTTCTTTGATGAAGGTAAACTTTTGAATCTATTTTGACCTCTTTAGCTTCGGAAATTATTCCACATTTAAACTGGCATGTTCTCAAATGTCGCACGTCTGAAATTCCCGCACGAGTGAGAAGAGACTGAGAGGAAGCACATCTTATCACCACCGCTGCCCAGAGCCAATTGACGGCTGCGGGACCACGTGACGTCATGCGCGGACTGCTCCAAAATTTGAACCATGCATAGGACGACTGTACATTGCTTAGACCGTGATTGTGATTATGTCTCTGGTTTTCGTATCTCGATATTTATCTAGCCCGGACGGAGTCCGACGAGGTAGTGTTTTTGATCGAGTTCCTTTGCTAGCAAAATTACGGAAAAGCTGCTGAACGAAATTACATGAAAATTTCAGGATATGTGGTTACTGGTCCCAAAAGAAAGTGATTAAATTTTTGAGGTAATCGAGTGAGCCTGAAAGATCAAAATCAAGGTCAAGGATGTTCAGAGGGCTATAACTTGAAAATGGTTGAAGATAGAACACAAAGGAACTCGTAATATGGGCTCTCATTTGGCACCAAGACCTTTTACCTTGAATTACCTTGAAAGGTCAAATCAAGGTCATGGACATTCAGGGGGCTATAATTCGAAACTTGTTGGAGATAAAGAGATTTTCACTATTGTCAACATACAGGAAATCTCATATGGGCTTTTAAATGGTACCTTGACCTTTGACTGAAGGTGACCTTAAAAGGTCAAACACAAGGTCACGGATATCCAGGGGGCTATAACTCGAAACTCGTTGAAGATAGAGATATTTACTGTTACCAAGATAGAGGAAGCAGCACATAGGCTTTCATTTGGCAGCATGACCTTTGACCTTGAGTGACCTTGAAAGGTCAAACGCAAGATCACGGATTTTCAGAGGGGGTAGCTTGAAAACATTTGCGCCATTACCTTAGACTTTAATTGTGCACTGACACTACAGTAAATGGCAGAAACAAGTCAGTATTTAACAGCAATAAAATTACTGCTGTCGGGCGAGGTTTGTTGTGCCCGGCACCACTTGTCCGTTTTGTTTTCCTTAGATACTCATTATTCTGAAAGCATTGTCTTGCAAACTATTGAATGACTTTTTTTAATACTCTGGTTTATTTTGTTTTGTATTTTACTTCTGTGATGTCCTATCTTGTCGTCAACTCCGTTTCCTTTGTTCTTTGCTAATGCACTTTTTCTTCTGAAGCTGACCACCTACAAGTTCTGGCCTACAAATATGCTGAGAATATCAACACTGGTAATTTTCTTAGAATCATAATAAACTGCGTTAAATATAGTTAAACATGGATTGAACAGAGTTTTGACAAAATATCAGTTACTTGGTGAACAGTGTTATGCTTCAAGGTAGCTCTAAATAGGGGAGGAAAGAAAGCAGTTTATCAAACACTGTGAAAAGGTAGGCGGTCTTCGGTATTGTTCTTTTCCTCTCTGTGGCCAAGAACATGCATGTTATTGTTCATAAAGTACTTGAAATTATGTCAGAGCTACGTTAACACTAAATTTATTTAATGTAACGAAAATTGATGTACTGTGAAAATTATGTGTCGATATGATTAACTTCCTTTTAGTCCAGATCTCCTTGACGGAATGGGTTTGGTCTTTTGATAATAGTCACAAAACTGTCCACGTTTGTCCTCTCCTCTGTGGCTTCGTGTTGATTTTCACTTTTAGGTCTTCTGATTTCATGTTTAATGCTCAATCTGTTTCACCCCTGGCTTTAAGTTATGACTGATTCTCTGTATGACATCCTCTTAGAACCAAAACTCTCTATCCATTGATATCTGGTAATTCCCTTGCTTCTTTTGAATCTATAATATTCTGGACTCCGATTTTGCTTCCTGCATGTGACTCAGCTGTATGGAGTAGACTATCGGTTGTTTCCTTTTGTCATTATACCTTTTCTATATTTCTGTGGATCCGTGGATGATTTATCTGAGTGGAGAACAAAGAGTTACATGTAGGGACAGACCTAAGAAGTGAAGGAGCTTTGTGGTGTTGTTGTGGCTGTGAAGGAATGTGTCAGAAGTACAGTGTGATTGTTTTGTCATTTGGAGAGAATGGAGGATGAGTGACTGACTTGGGGAGTGTATATGAGGTGGAGGGTAGTAGGAGTAGGAGAAACTGAGGATGAGATGGATGGATGAGACGAAGTATATGAGAGTGGAGTGGGAGCTGGAGAGAGGGCACCCTGATTGCTTAGGACAGGGTGACATAGACGCGACTAGTTTGTGGCCAGCCTTCGGGTTCTATGGCGTCTGCCCATTGACAGCCAAACAGGATCGTATGGATTTACCTGAAGCATCTCAACGTTGTTTCGTGACATTGTTCTTTTCGTTTCATTCTCTTATATGTTTGTGAATGTAGACAATTTGCCTCAAATGATCATTGTCTTTTTCTCTTAATGATGACCTGAAGTATCCTATTCTAATTATATGTAACACCTGTATTGGTACTATGTGCTTACCATATGTGTATCAGGTTTTCATGTCTACCCTTAACTACACCACTGCACGCGGCAACAGTGTGTTCTGCCACCATTCGAGCCAGCTTTTATGTCCTCACTACAATAGCCTCACTCCAGCCACAGTACTCATTTCACCCACCACACTTACCACGGTCCTGTGAAACACATTTTCGTTTCTTTCTTTCATCCTTTACCACTAGTATATTCCCCAGAAATATCACATAATAAGCGCACACACAACACCCCATGCTCACTTCTCTCATATCAGCGCCTCTTCCATCACAGTCACCTACCAACCAAACACCCACAGTTACGAGTACATGCAGCACCGACACATTCAAGAACTTCTATAGCTTCGCCAAACACCCACACCAACTACACATGCCTCAGCTCCCACATACTTCACATTCCCTTTCCTAACCACATTCTTCTCCATCGACCTCCCCCCACCCCTCTCAACCCACACACAAACCCCTTACCATTAAGTTCATCCGCACACACGCCCAGTTCCACACGACTCATCTTCACAACAAAATTACTGTCCAAAATTTCCCCAAATGATCCACTCCCACCAGCACAATGGCATTCTTCAACTGGAACTATTGCTGACAATAATACGCGCTGGTCAGAGAATTCTCCCTTCAGAACTTCCTTGCCACGGTTAGTGTAATTTTGCAGTTCTAGACAGTTCTGACATGCGTCGGTTTAAACAATGTACAGACTCTAGAACTGGAATTGTGTGTGTGTGTGTGTGTGTGTGTGTGTGTGTGTGTGTGTGTGTGTGTGTTTTCAGTTACCGGTGTTTTTAATATTTCCTGGTTTATTTCACTTGAATATATGACTCTTTTTATAGATAGATAGATATTTAGATAGATAGATAGACAGATAGATAAAGAAAGATAGATAGATAGATGATAGATAGATATATACACATGTATAGATAGATAGATAGATGATAGATAGTTATATACACATGCATACATGTTGCAAGAACAAAGGGAATCATTAAGAAGAGGAAGTGCAACCAATACACACACACACACACACACACACACACACACACACACACACACTGGATGGACTAAATCATTGCACATAAATGCAGAAAATATCCTTCAGTCCATTATTGCCCCCATCTGGAGGGTAAGGTCCCGGGGCTAGGCCTATCAGTCCAGCCATTTGAGGCGAATGTGACCTGCTCCCTTCCCTTACCGGCATTATGGGAGCAAAAACAAAACAAGCAAATCCAGAAGTACTTTCTTATGAGCCACATGCGTCTTTTACTTTCCTAACCCACTAGACCACTAGCCATCCACTTGTTTATAATGATTACCACCGAACATAGTAAATGGTTTCCTAGTCTATAACAAACCATATAGGTAGTCCCTCAGTGTCGGGTCATCTGATAAAAGTGAGTGGATTGTTGACATCAAAACTGCCATAAAGATAAACCAAGTTACGTGCATACACTATGTGAGGCATATTGACAGAACAAACACAAGATGGGGAAATGCAGACCAGATTCTCTCTCTCTCTCTCTCTTTCTCTCTCTCTCTCTCTCTCTCTCTCTCTCTCTCTCTTACTTCAACTTTCTATATGTTCTTATCGTTTTATTTTTAATAATTTATTTGCTGCTATCCTTCAGGTTATTCATTATTTACTCGTTTCTTTCATTTCCTTTCTCCTTCTTTTACTGCCTCCCACCCTCCACTTCCTCCTGTCTCACCGGCTCTACCATTTCACTCGCCTCTCCTTTGCGCCGGCTGCCACCAAGGCAATATCTATTGATTACATCTATGGACACTGCAATTGCTCCAAGGCTTCCTCATTTTCACCCCTGAATGTTTTCTCGTTCCTTTGACTGTCAGTTCCATACTGACTGTATTTCCTTGTTCTGTTTTGCTCGATCGCCATTCACACCCAATAAAACACGACTCTGATATATACCTGTATGTGTATGTATATGTATATATTGTATATAGATAGATAGATAGATAGATAGATAGGGGAAGGCGGTGGCAGAATCGACAGGGAGGCGGCCTGCAGACCTAATGGACCCTGGTTCGAATCCCGGCTGGGGTAGGGAACAGTTTAAGGATATTAATTTCTTTAAAAAAGTAGACATTTCTGATCCACCAGATGACCCGCCGACATGTCGTAAAAGTACCCCCACTAATACCAGTACACCAGTCCTGCATGAGACCAGCCCTAGCATGTATTCAACATGGATGGTGGGTGTTAGCGCTGAAGTGGTGACATGTGGAAATGTAGGAGAACTACTGGGCCCCAAGGAGGACTACTGGGACTTGGGAATAGGCCCTGAAGCCTCTGCCCAGGGTCGGACACATAAAAAATTAGTAAGATATATATATATATATATATATATATATATATATATATATATATATATATATATATATATATACCGTACAGCATATACGGCATATATATCAAGAGAGAGAGAGAGAGAGAGAGAGAGAGAGATGGATAGATAGTTAGGTAGATATAGATAGATAAATATTTTTGTAGTTTTTTATTCTTGTAACTTTTATATTATTTGACACGTCTTTGGAATGATTTTGAAAATTCCCCATTTCCTTTCCTCAACTTGCACTGATCGCTCTAAAGCTCTAGAGTACATAGTTTTAGATGTTGGTGAGCACTGAGGGTCAGGTCTTGCTACCCTGACGCTTGTTGACATTAGGGATGTCTTACTGTAACGGGGCAACGCTTCTGCAGCCTGGCCGTACCAGCGAGCCTCTGGAGCCCTGGTACAGATGAACACCATATTATCCCTGGTTTGCAGTACTACTTGCTGGTAGGACACTTGTGATTTTCCGTGCCGACAGGAGTGAAGAGTGTAATCTTCAATGATCTACTGCTCACCAACAAAACATGAAAACTTCGTAGTGTGTTGCTGCGTGAATGTTGTGTTGCGTTGCGTGAATGTTCTTATTAATGTTCGAGTGAATATAGTGTGAATATCCCTGAACTATCCTGCATCATTGGTGTGGATTGAGTGAGCTTTTCTAGTTTTTTCCTGGTATCAGTGAATTATAATATATTCCTAACTATAAACCTGAATTTCTTTTAATTATATGATATGGGATGAGATCAGAGTAATATAAACTTCGACAGATTATCAATATCTGAGAAACATGTGACCGACAATCATCATGTTTCACCTAGTGTGTGCTTGTAAACTGTTTTACCTTTGTCGCCCACCGTCCAACCACTTTTGTATTGGTGTCTGCAGGTGACTCGACGCTGAAGGACAAGCCATATGGTTTCTTGTAGCCTAGGAAACATTTTACTGTGTTCAGTGGTAACCATTATAACCGTATGGATGCTTGGTGGTTTAGTGGGCTAAGGAAATGCAATATATATATATATATATATATATATATATATATATGGTTCATGAGAGTTGTTTCTGGGGTGTGGATGAGATTTTTGCCCATATAATGCCGCTGAAGGGAGGAAATTTTGCCACACTCACCTTTATTGGCTATACTGAAAAACGAAACCCTGAGATCTTACCCTCCTGATTGGGCAATTAAGGACTGAATGATGTATTTTACTCAAATGTATGCAATCTAATTTAATCATTCAGTGTGTGTGTGTGTGTGTGTGTGTGTGTGTGTGTGTGTGTGTGTGTGTGTACTTCTCGGAATTTCTTCTTTTTCTTCTTAATGATTCTGTTTGTCCTTGCAGTTTTTTTTTTTTTTTTTAATTTTGAAATAATAACAGTGTTCTTTTCTTCAGTTGCTATATGCTGAAAATTTTGTCATTATCCTCAAATAGTAAATCCATAAAATAGTTTTCTAAGTGTTTCGCAACGTTTATAAATGCTCCAACGTTACGTAATGGCGGCTCTCCACTCTGCTCGATATCCGGCAGCCTTGCTATTCAGTTCCTTATCCCTGAAGTCACGCTCTATATGAGTCTATAACCTCGCCCCAGGCCTCTTTCGGTCTGCCTCTCGCAACTCTACCCCCAGTGTTAACACTTCCCACCTTCCGCACTCAAATGTTTATATTATATATTCTTTGCAAATGTCAGTACGGAAGTTGGCACCAGTTTTTCTGATGATGATGTAAGAATCATTTCCTTCACATTTCTAGCCAACCTCCTTTCGGTCCTGCTTCAGATGCAATACATGATAGCAGACGTGAAGTATATTCAGTTTCAGTTCATTAAATATTGTTGTTCATTTTTTTTTTTTTTCATTTTGTATTTAGGTCGATCTATTGTTTTCCTTACAAACACAAATGTTCCCTCAAGTATCTTTCTTGCTGTCAGTTCTACTTTTTCTATATAATTTTCTTTCTCTCCTTTTCCCAAGTTTCTTCTCATTTAGCTATTCATTGTTAAGACATTATGACAGATGTATGTGAGTGGTGTAGAGAAACACGAGTCATAGACATTAGTTTATTCCTGACTAGTTTCGCACAGAGGCTTCTTCAGAGGAATTAACTTCTCCCGGGTCAGTCTGACTCACATGGCCGGTTGCTGGATCACGCTCTTAGTTAATCCTTAGTCTGCAGGTCTCTGATTGGTCCATTGCCTCTCCCTCTCTGACCTGATCATCTGCGCTGCTATGTGAGATCACACCACGTCACCTACTCTTTTGTTGTTGTAACTTTTATTGTTTGTTATGCAGACTGCCTCCAACGCTTTTCTTAGTGTCTTTGTTAGATTTTTCTCTAATATTTCTGCTTCACTCAGTTTTGGCAGATGATGCTTTCATCTATGTGGTTGAGCAGGGGACTAGTTATCCGATGATGTCTTACATCAGCTTTATGCTCCTTCAGCCTCGTTTCTATGCCCCTACTGGCTTCTCCGCAGGAGGCTCCTTAGCGGCCGCTACATGGTATCTTATATAATTTGTTATAATCATTTTGAGGGCCTTCTTTTTTCTCTCTTATCATGTCAGTTATTTTCTTACCTGATGATGTCACTATGTTTATGTTGGTATGGCGTAGTGCTTCTCTAAGACTCATGACTATGTCCGAGTTTGGCACTATTAGGTACTTATCCTGTCATTTATCTGACTTTCCCCTTTCCCTTATTTGCTTTGCTTTTTCTTTCAGTGTGACTAGGAGGCCATTGGGGTATCCCGGTTTTAGAAAGGCACTTATGATATAGTCTAATTCACGTTGGAGATACTGTACACAACAAATCCTAAATGCTCTTAGAAAAAATCCAGTTACCTCTGCTGACTGTTCTGTTATCATGAGTGCTGAAGTAGTGAGTAAAGTCATCTTTGTTGGATGGGTTCCTGTACACAGTGAATTTTGTTTGATCACTGGCTCTTATAATTAGTGTCCAAGAAAGGGATGGTAGGTTGGGTTAATAGGGTTACCATTACCAAAGCCATGGGAAGAGAGATGTGTCGAAATGAAATGAGGGGACAGGGTTAAAGGCTGTGATGGAATGCAAGAAAGGATTACAGCTGGAAAGATGGATACAGGAGCAGGCAGGAAGACACCAATGAACTAAGTTGTTCAAATGTGGCAGTGCAAATGAACGAGAATATCATCCTTTCATCATAATAATGAAGTTTACTGGCATTTCCATTGTCATTTGGCTGGAAGAAAGTATCTTCCCGGTGATTTACTTGGTTACTAGCTACTAGCACTAGCAAAAATTAATTGCGTTACTCTACCCGAGGTGTCCCGTCGACGTATGGGTACGTTGCAACATTATGTAACTGCCAGTCCCGACAATGTACTGGTACGTCGTGCAATTGCAAGGTTCATAATTTGCACAATTTTCAATTTTCGTGAATGATTTTTGGTACGTATACATGGGACACCTTCCTCTATTCATCTGCAAGATGCCAGGCAGGGACAATACCTTACACCACATAACCTCCCCCCCTCCCGCACGCCATTGTCTCAGCAATTCACCTGTTACCAGTGACCTGGCCAATAAAGACATTCAGGGCCAGAGTGATTCCCCAATCGATGACAATGTGGAGGACAATGTTTACATAGCATTAGAGGAAGAAACAGTCAGAAATGATGATCAGGTAATGTTGCCAAAAAAGGTCAGGTATGTTGATGAGTTAGTGAGTGAAACAATGCTTATAATGCCTATATTACTGTTTGGAAACCAATATACTCTCATACTACATATAAATTTGTGCCAAATAAATAAATAAATACCGTTTATGAGTGGTGTGGAAGAGTTACCCTCCCATAGAACTCATTTTCATTGGAGCCAGTCTGATAGAAAACCCTGTAAGGTAAGGAGGTACTGCTACCTGTATCGAGTATTTTAAACCTCAAGTGAGTGATTTCTCTATGAATTTTTTATGTTTCTCACCAAAAGCGGAGGTTTTAGCCAAAAAAAAAAATTGTCCAAAATAGCTCGGGATTGGGGGGTATCGGAGGTACGAAATAGGTCGGGACGTGACAGGTTAAGTAAGGCTACTCAAAGACGTACAAGAGCCTTTCTGATTTATACAACAATAGCGAGTGGAATAAAGGTGGCGTCGTAAGTGTGGTAATAAATGTATTCACATACCTTACGCACTATGTGACAGAAAAAATAAGTGTTGCATGTATGTTTTTGGTAGGTGGTAGCGATCATCCACCACTCGCTTGATGTAGTGTTGCCCACATTCTCCTTCACCTTTATCATTTTTTTTTCTGTGTTTGCATTCCTCTCTTCCAATTTCTCTCATCATTCCTGTCACTTTTTTATAACTCCTCTTTCCTCTTCAGGCGGCTTTGTACTGAGTGACAAGCCTAATGCTTTCTGTAAGACAGGAAACTATTTACAGTGCTGGGTAATAACCATATAACCAACTAACCCATACGTGTTCCCTACGTGTCAACAAGTGAGCTGTAGCGAAAGTTGGTGCCTTTCCCCGTAAAACAACTAAATGACAAATGGCCACCCTTTACGGAATTATGGCGGATGGCAATAGATAAAAAGATAGTTTTAGATTTTTCTTTAATTTTGTTAGCCTCACTGAGAGAGTACATTGGTTTGTAAATTAATCAGTGATAAAAAATTAGCCTAGTTTTCTTTATCTTATGGGTGGGACACCTAATAGTTTTATGGATCATTTCAGTACGTATGATTGCTCTTGGCTGTATAATACCAGAAGAATAATACATTCATCTCACATTGAAAACGGTCAGAATTACTCCAGATGGATCCAGATGAATATAATATTATAGAAATGACACTGCCATAAGTGAACAGTTGAGGTCATCCCCAATAAAGTGTTCCTCTTCTCTTGCAACCAAATATGTGTGTGCAAGAATGTAGGTTGCTTAGGAGTGAAAGGCTGTATTGGGTGTAATGAAAAAGGGTAAGAATGCATACAGTAAAGAGGAAGGGACAAGGCTGAATTATGATCGGGATGAGAAACTGGAGGGTATATACTTCGTAATGGATATGGCTGCAACAGGGACTGCGGACCAACTGGTGTAACGTATAAAACTTCTGTATATTATAATCGGAAAAGGAAATCAAGAATGGAAAGAGAGAAAAGTGAAGGCAGAATGTAGTCCCGAGTGCACGTACAAGGTTGAAAATGAAATGATGAAGAGCTTATGACAGAATACATCGAGGAATTGTTCAGAGCTCAGTAGGATAAGATAGTTAGGATGGATAAGGGATATGTGTGGATAAAGTCACTCAAGGCATTGTTAGTGCGATGGCGTTAAATAATATACAATTAAATACTGGGTTTTTGAAGTGCCCTGTTCCTTCAAATAAATACTACTAATTAATATATTTATTATGTGTTCTTGTTGTGTTCCTTCTACTTAGTGTATGATCTGATTGATACTTTTTTGTTTATTGGCCTATATAGTTCAGTGCTGAAGGGGATATACAGTATCCAGATAGTGTGAATTTAGATCCTTTAGTACAAACTTATTAATATTTTAAAGAACACTGTGTGTTTAGATAAGCTTTCACACATAATATTATGTCAGGTACGATTGTAAAACATAGTGTGGAGTGGAAGTTGGTGCCAAGTGGTTAGAGAAGAATCAGCTGTCCGAGACAACGCAAGATTAGCCTGAAGCTGGGGTAGGGAACAAACTGATGATCTACTTTAATATTCGTTAAATCAAGCCTGATGATCATAATGCGACACGGCGATATGTAATGACATACTCTTAATACCATCACACAAGTATTGAATGAGACAACATTCGCATGTATTCATAATGAACTGTAGTTATTAGTTATTGCGGTTATTGTTGTGGGCCTCAGGTAACGTAATTTCAATTTTATTAGTAAAAAAGAACACACAGAAAAGAGTATGATGTAAATGATTGACTTCTTTATGAATAATATGGAGAGAATATCTGGAATAACAGAATGTTGTTTCAACATTATGTCGTATAGGTTCTTCAGTCTCATTGTTATATATGTGAAGCACACACACACACACACACACACACACACACACACATATATATATATATATATATATATATATATATATATACTAGAGAGAGAGAGAGAGAGAGAGAGAGAGAGAGAGAGAATTCCGGTTCTAGAGTAAGTAAATTGCTTAAACCGTTGTTTCTGTACGATTTATATCATAAATGCAAAATTGCAATCCTAACCGTGGCGATGAAGTTGTGAAGGGAGAATTCTGTGACCAACGCGTGTTATTGTCGGCAATATTTCCAGCCGAATTAAAGCCATTGTGATGGCGGGACGTGGATCGTTTGGGGGAATCTGGGGCAGTAATTTTGTTGTGAAGATGAGTCGTGTGGAACTGGGCGTGTGTGCGAAAGGACTTTTTGGCAAGGGGTTGACGTGTGTGAATTGAGAGGGGTGTGGGAAGATGGAGAGGAATGAGGTTAGGCAAGGGAATGTGAAGTATGTGGTGCTTTGATAAGGGTAGTTGGAAGGACATGTGCAGAATGTGGGAGCCGAGGTAAGTGCAGCGAGTGTGGGTATGTGGTGTAGGTGTAAGAGTTTTTGCTGCATTTGTCGGTTCTGAATGGGAGTGTGGGTGTTGTGGTGAGTGGGCTTGATGGAAGAGGCGTAGGTGTGGGAGGAGAAATGAGTATGGGATGTTGTGCATGGGCGTGGATAGGTGGTTGCTTATTAGGGTGAAATTTCTGTGGAGTATGAAAACGGTGAAGATAATTCATGTCCATACACACAACCCTTTGTCTGTCTCTTTTCCTATAGCGAGATCTCTTCATCCCAAGAGGGTGGTCACAAACGAATCGCCGCCATGTCACCTTGCCCACAGTCATCAGCTGTCATCTTTCCAACTCACACCTCACTCTCTCATCTAATTCCCCCCCACCCATCCGTCCATCTCATCCTCGGTTTTCTCCCTTCCCCCTCCTCCTCACTCCAGTACACTCTTCTAAGCAGTCTCTCATTCGCCATTCTCTTCACATGGCCAATGTGTGTGTGTGTGTATGTGTGTGTGTGTGTGTGTGTGTGGCCAGAGAAGAGCGTAGGCAACGAAGGCACAACCAAAACAAAATTCTCCCAGCAAACCTAGACTTGACATACCAGCTGTGTGGTAAAGTTTGCGGATCCAGACTTTGTTTGCTCAGTCACACGCGTTGGCACCAGAGACAGAAACACACCATCTTTGCAAGTATAGTAGCCATCATCTTCTGTAGTAGAAGGATAGCTTTAAGTTTGAGAGAGAGAGAGAGAGAGAGAGAGAGAGAGAGAGAGAGAGAGAGAGAACAAATCCTTTCCTCAACCTTCATTATCTTTATCCCAACCTCTTTTAGGATGGGGTGAAGCAGAGTCCAGGGAGCAAGACAAAACCTAACACAGAGAGAGGGAACTATCACATCTTTACCACATTTTCATTCACTACATTTTTTTACTGATTAAACGGTACAAAAAACTAACGCTGGAGTGGAGGTAAGCTGCAAGAAGAGTACGATCTTCGCACCCGGTTCATAATATGCAACCGCCATCTCCCTCTGAATACTGTGAGTACTCCAACACTGTCAGACAAGTTGTAGGGTGATAAACCACAGCACTATGATTGTGTTATTTTAGAAACTATTGAAACTACGATAAATATACACACATCGCTTGAAAAAGTACTAGGTACAGTATTTGGCAAGTAACGTTTCTCAAAATTAAATAGTCAGAAATGCCAATTCAGTATCAATGATGTTTTATCTCAGAAAACGTTAAAGCTACAACTGCTCTGTACACATCGTTCGAATATTTTTGACATGTGATAGGTGTTCGCTAGAAGACTTTCCTCAGCATTCATTACCATATTATTATAAAAAGCCAAAAGTGTCAAACTAATCACAAATGCCAGTGTTGTTTCTAAATATACTAAAGCTACATTAGACACACCAGTATCGTTAGAAAGCTTATGGAAAAGTACTGTACATGGTGCTACCCAATTGATTTTGTAAAAAAAAAATAATAATCACTATTATACTGAGAATAAAGAGCCAAAAAACGTCAAATTAAGCATCAAAGTGGGTTATGTAAGAAATAATAATAGCTACAGAGGATCTACAAATACCATTGGAAAACTCACGGAATAGTAATATCGGTGTTATCTCAAGTGACTTCTTTATTTCAAAATGTGTATTAATATTCTATTGTACTATGGCCTTTTTCCTGCATTAAGTTGTAAACGTCCATACTTGAAATTGTGGATCGTGTTAGCTTCTTAATATTGACATTGTAGCTAAACAGTGTAAGCCATCCCATTGCCTGATCTTAACATTCTTGTATGTAGAGTGCAGTACTTCCCACCTTGTGCTGAAATGTGGGTGTGTGGACAGAAGTTCGAGTGAAGGTAGGGAGTTTAAAGGTTAGATTTTTTAGCAGGTAATCTGGCAGAAGTTACAATCGTAGAATTAGTTTCGCTGCTTATCTATAACTGTTCATCGACCTGTCAGTAAGCTACCCATATAATGCCAATCCATTAGTTCTGAATGAGACAGTTCACCCTATTCTCACACATCACCTCATTACTCCAAACCGATATCTCACCATATTTAGCAAATGCCACCACACCACCACATCTCGACATTTACACTCCACTCCGGCAGCCACGTGAGGAGGGCAGAGCCACAACCACCACAAGGACAAAACTACTCTCATTAGAGAAAATTCTTAACACGCCAAAACTCCAGTCTAACAGATCTGATGGTGGTGGCACACACACACACACACACACACACACACACACACATACACTGGGTATGAGTTGGCAGCAGTAGTGGACGGACGTTGTTGGTGGTGGCTGTTGTGGAAGGGTGGTGGTTGTAATAAAATTGGTACTCAATAGATGATGCTCACATCTTCACACTTTGCTCGCTATAAAGGTGGTAGAATGTGTATATAAGTGTGATTAATGGATGGCAGTGATAATATAGTTACGAAGCGATAATCAGCGTGGTAACTGTGGTGGAAGGACTGTGGTGATGACTGGCAAAGTGACAGTGATTACACTTGTGGGACAAGACTGTGGAAGTGACTGTGGTAGATTGATCGAAGTGGCACTTGTGGTACAAAGGCTGTGGGGATGACTGTGATAAATTGATGGTGGTAACACTTGTGGTGGAAGAACTGTGGTAATGACTGTAGTGGACGGGTTGTGGTGGCATTAAAACGAAACTGTGTTGCTCTAAGGGTGCAGAGACGATGAGAGTATAGTCAAGGTGGAAGTATTCTGCTTGTATATGACGTGATAATTGTGGTGGAAGTAGTGTTCAGAAGCCCTCCTCGGTGCTTCACGTATTCGTACATAACTTGTGTGATGCTAATGGATGGGGCGAACTTATGACATACCATTGGGACTTGAGGGACATCAGCAAAGGCTGTTTGAATGAACATCAGGCACTTAAATTATTTCCTTCCTCAGCGTTAAAGCGAACTGTCGTCCTATCAGAATTCTCGCTTGCTTCTGTAATAGTTTAACCATCACATCCCTCATTTATCAAAAACGTTCTTTAAACTCCAGCACAGTTCATGGCTTCCTCAGTTTTCTCTTCAGGTTACATTCTGCACCACCAACTGACAGTACAGCCCCAGCTCTGTGTACCCTATCCGACTGACTGTTATTTTTAATGTTCCACGTTTGTTTGTGCTTTATATGTGGATCTAATACAAATATGTTCTATCGCACATCTTGCCTTTACTAGTTTATAAAGTTTATATTATAGGCTACTGCTCGGTCTTTCCTTATTCTTTTATGGCTCGCGTGTGCTCCCCACCTATGTGTATTTAGCCTGACTCACAAATTTCTTCATTGCTCTTTGTGTGCCATCTTTGTTCCACATGCTCTCTCTCCGTTAACAAATGGTGTCCCCTAATTCCATAACTCCCTCATACCTGCAAATTGTAATAGAAATAATCATGCACACAAACGATTCACCTATTTTATGCCGCCGGTCGTCCCAGTGTGCCCGACTGAATTATATTATATCACTCCGGTTCACCACAGTCATGATAGGATGAAGCCACACTCATACTTCAGAGTGATATGCCCGTCATATATTTCAGAGAAAATTAGAGAGGGTGAACTGTAACGCAGCTCCTGTATATTTTAACTGAACGAAATAACGATTAATGACAGGGAAGAGGAATGGCTTACTATAGATATATTCACCTCAAGCCTTGATTAATCCATACACCCTAGGCATAGCCTGGAAATATAAATGTAATAAAATCATGTGGCCAAACTATAATTGTAACCACTCTGTTCCGGTGAGCAGGTTAATGTGTGGAGGTGAGTTCATGTAGGCAGGTGGCGGGGGAGGATGCAGGTATATTTTTAAGTTGTTGCCCATGTCACCCTCCAAGTAATGAGAGTTCGAGGCCTACCTTTCTCTAGGTTTGCTAAGTTATGGTTGTCTACCAAAGATGGTTTGTATCGGATTTTCATAACTATCTGGGAAAACACACACAGAGTAACACCCAATACAAAATGAAATTTATATATGCAACGTACTGTGTAATAATCTCAGGCTGATAAACCAGGGGTGCTGAGAAGGCAGCATGGGTAACTCTTGCAGCTGTGGCTTGTGGTTGTGTGGGACGGCTGCGGCTGTTACCACCTCACCTCCTGCTTTGCAATCTATATTGTGTTCACCTCTATAAAAACCTTATATTAAGTGTGTGGCAGTTCATTAGCTCCAGCGATGAACTCTGTTGTGTAAAGACTGTATGTAGTGGCAAATATTTCAGAATTTGCAGTAAGAGAGAGAGAGAGAGAGAGAGAGAGAGAGAGAGAGAGAGAGAGAGAGAGAGAGGGGTATATATATATCTGTGTTAGTTGGCCTGTTAACCATCGTGATACAGCCAGTCATAACCAAGTAAGGAGTGAGACACAGATAAATATTATGTATTTACAGATTCTATAGTCTTGTCGTTGTCAGAATAAACTAATAATATTATAACGACAGAATACTTTCCATTATTGTTTCTGTTATGGGATGCAGTATTTCAGGCTGATCTTCACTGCTTCAGTTCGATGACGTACTTAATCATTGTTGCTGCTGTCAGATGATAACATTGCTCTTAGACCTCACAAATACAGTAGGAAATAATTAAAGCTAAATCTAACCTTTCATCGGCTAGCCCCTTGTAAACTATTGTAAAATATTGTAAACCTGTGTGAAGGTATCATGGTTTAAACACGAGAGAGAACACTGGAGGGTGATGGTAAAGCTAGGGTGTTAAGTGTAATCCAGATCCGTTACAGTCTTATTTACTGCCACTGTTCCTCCTTCATATTACCTCCTCTGGCGGCTTAGAGGGATTTGACTTACCCCCTTTATAATTAACCTGGTCATATTTTACTCCCAAAGGCTAGTGGAGGGGTAGGACGTGGGGTGAGGAGGTGCATCAAGTTTATCCTATAATTACACACACACACACACACACACACACACACACACACACACACCATTTCCTTCACATATTCACCTTTAATACAATCATCGCACTGTTTTTCCTCGGCCTTCCAGTGCAATCTAAAGAAAATGGATACTTTGGTGAGAGGTCACTATAATACTTGGGTGGTATACAGTATACTATGTTCTGTCACACCAACCACTTGTGTGTGTGTGTGTGTGTGTGTGTGTGTGTGTGTGTGTGTGTTTTCATAATATTCCCTTTCCTTTATCTAACACCTCTCTCCTCTCCCACTCGCCTAACACCTCTCTCTTTTCTCCTTCACCTAACACCTCTCTCTTTTCTCCTTCACCTAACAGCACTTTCATACCTTCCTTGCACTTGTCCATTGTTGTTCGTCACACCCAGTTCATTTCCTCTCTCTCTCTCTCTCTCTCTCTCTCTCTCTCTCTCTCTCTCTCTCTCTCTCTCTCTCTCTTCTTCCTTTTCTTTTTTTCTCCCACATAGATCACCTCCTTCCTAATTACTCATTTCCTTCACATCCCTCTCCTTCAAACATCTCCCATCTTTTACACATGCCCCATTTCCTGCCCACCTCCTCTCTGTCACCCTCCCCCCCCCCAATTCCATATTTTTCCATCATGCAGTCTCATAATCCTGGTACCATGCTCCCCCACCACTCCCAGCACATCTGGGTATAATCATCTATTTCTTAGTTGCGTGACAAAATGTTTAAGAGAGAGGAGAGTAGTAAAGGGAGAAAAAGGAAGGTAGAGAAACAACAGTGGGGGGAGAAGAACAAAAAGGTGCTGGAGGGAATAAGGAGGAGAGGTGAGAAACGAAGGAAAGAAGTGTAAGGGAAGTCGAAGGATGAAGAGGAATGACTAGGGGTACGAAAGAAAAGTGTTTAGGGTGAGAGGAGAGTGGTGTGGATGAAAGGAGAGTGAGGTGTGGAGAGGAGAGGGACATGAGTGAGAGAGGGGTGTGGGTAAAAGGAAAGTCAAGTGTGGGAAAGGAGAATGATGTGATTAAGCTGAACAGTGAGAGAGAAAACGATGGAGTAAATGCTTATAAATACGGTTAAGGATATTAGCGGCGAAACTAGAACGACTAATTGAAGGTATGTTTGTGCTGAACCAGGGGAATATTGATCTAAACCTAATGCATCCCCTAAAATTCCTACCCCTTCCTATGCTTCACAGAGCTCACGGCTCAGTGTTAATGACGCAGGGATATGAAAAATTCCAAAAAATTGTTAAAGGAGTTAATGTGAACGAGGAACAATGGCAGAAAGTGAATCTCTCACAGCTCTGTAGTATCACTTTAAATTGTTCCTTTTTCATCATTTTTCTACCTTCTCTTTCGTCCTAGTGCCAGCTGAATTTAGAATCTTACTTTTATTGTAAAACATATCACATGAAATACCGGGGGGGGGGGGGAATGAACCGAGATAAAATGAAACTGGATAAATTTGGCACTGACAGGACTTTAAAGATGAACTATACACTGCATATAAACGACTCTCACCATTAGTGTGGTTACAATCATCAAGTATAATGACAGTTAACGGTATTATATTATAATACTGGAGTGAAACAGAGATGTATCATGTCTCCATGGTTGTTCAATCTGTATATGGATGGGATTATAAAAGAAATACAAGGTAGGGCAGTGGATATTGGAGTGGCCCTAATGAGAGATGGCAACGTTTGGAAACTTCGCGTATTGTTGTTTGCAGATGATACTGTTTTGTTAAGTGAAGACGAAAGGGAACTGCGAGGCTTGGTTCATCAGTCTCGGAAGTATGTAACAAACGAACTGTAAAGGAGAATGTAGGGAAGAGTAAATTTATGGTCTTCGAGAGAGATGAAATCACTGGATATACAGTAAGGCTGGACTATGAGGAAATGGAAAATGTGAGTGCATTTCAGTACTTGTGTGCTGTGATGAGTAGGGATGGATGTTTGGAGAATGAAGAGCTCGGAAGGGTACAACAAGTAAAAAAGGTTGCTGGTTCTTTGAAAGCAGTATTAAGAAATAATGAAGTGAGCATAGAAGTAAAAAGTCGCTGCATGACAGTATTGTGATACCAACTCTAACGTATGGTAGTGAAGCTTAGATCTTGTCGGAAGGACACGAGTCAAGAGCGAGAGCAGTGGAAATGAGTTATTTGAGGAGTGTTTGGAGTTACATGGAGAGACTGACAAATGTGGAAGTGATGGAGCGTTGTGAGGTGGATGTGGATGTGATAGAAAGCGTTAGGAGAAACACTTTGAGGTGGATTGGCCATGTGGAGAGGGTAGAAAGCTAGAGACGAACAAGAAGAGTGTATGTGAGTGAGGTGGAGGAGGGGGGGAGAGGGAGGGCGAGGCCGAGGATGAGATGGTGGGATGGAGTGGAGAGGTATAAGAGAGGGGGTGTGAACTGGGGGGAAGACAGTGAAATGGAGGGGGACAGGACGACATGGAGGCGATTTGTTTGTGTCCACCCCTTACGGGATTGAGAAGTCTGGCAATAAATAGATAGATATTATGGCATGTGAAACAAACACACATGTGAGGAAGTATGTGTCAAGTGGAGAGGTCTATTGGTAATAGATATGGATGGTTTGGCTAGACATCATGAATTTTTCCCAATTTCTTCGTCACATTTTTAGCGCAATCTCTTGGTTTCTGTTTCGTGTACCACGCAGCTCCTCAAGATCCCTTAACACAGTTTTCTCGTTTCCGTATAACACGTTGCCCATTGATCTAATTTCCACACAAATATGGCAACGTATTTGGTGGTGAGAGGCGGCGGAATGGGTGTCTCATGTGTAAATGACCTGCCCATATCCTGGATTATTCCTTTACTTTACCTTCTGTTCTTGAGAGTTGTCATTGTCATGTGTATGTGGTGGATCATAGACAGTGATCCAGCCGTATTTATCATTTAATTCTCTCTCTCTCTCTCTCTCTCTCTCTCTCTCTCTCTCTCTCTCTCTCAAGTTAGTCTTGGTGTTAGTCTTGGTCTCTTTCCTTGTTTTTCATATTTCTTCGTATTCATCTATTTAATAAATTCTCCCAATTCGTTCACTGCACCCTCCATTCTCGTCTCTTGTACACACACACACACACACACACACACACACACACACACACACACACACACTCATCTGTTGACATGTGTGTGTGTAGAGAATAAGTGTGGTGTAGCTGCTTGGATGTGCTGACTGGTGCTGACAACTTCTTTCCTAATCTGCAAACTCAGGAAGGGAACGCTGGGAGGGCTGTTTAATGTGTACACATCTGAGAATTCCTTAACTCAGCGTAACGTGATGGCACTGGTTAAAACGAAGCTCACTTACCTTTCTTTGAATGAAATTAGGAGAGGAAGAGAGATCCCAAGAGTGTAGCACAGCTCTCTTCCAATGAAGTATCCTGTCATTGTAAAGAGTCTTTAAAATAACTCGAATTCCTAATGTATATCTATGGGCTTACATCTCACATTCTGGTGGCAGCGAGGTCAAGAACACACTTTCCCTACAGTCTGTCTGACGTTTAATACAGAATCCGTCTGCCATCTACTGTCAAGACTGTCTGATGTTAAATACGGAAGCTGTCTACCATCTACCGTACTATGAAATCTGTCTATCATAAACCACAGTAACTGTCTGCCATCTGTCACCAAGCCTGTCTGTCACCTAGCCTGTCTGCTACCAAGCCTGTCTGTAACCAGGCCTGTCTCTCATCCCAACCACGACTCTGCTAATTATCAAACCCCAGTGACCCGGTGGCCTGCAACTCGCTCTTTCTCACCCTCTGCCTCAAGCCAGCTTTCAGCGAGACTGCAAAATCATGTCACTCAACCAGTGAGAATCATGTGACTGACGGAAGTTGAGCCGAGGAACTGGCAATCTCATGGCAGAGGAGTGACATAGAGGAGATTCGTTTGTGGTCATCCCTACTTTGATTAACGGATATGGCTAATACATTAAAAAAAAAACAGATAAATGTATGGACAGAGCACAGCCTAGCAAACAAGCATCTTAGTTATAGTGTGTGTGTGTGTGTGTGTGTGTGTGTGTGTGTGTGTGAGAGAGAGAGAGAGAGAGAGAGAGAGGAGGGGGGGGGGAGAAGGAGGGAAACACCAAACTACATGCACAGTACACACAACACTTCCTTTTCAAAATTTTCAAAAAAAATGGCGTCGATTAACATAGCCTCGGAGTCCCGAGGGGGGAGGACCATAAATGCCCCCACCTTCAGCCCCTCTCCCGGTGACGACTCAAGGTGTCTGGAACCACTGTCTGACTCTCTTCTTCTTCATTTCTGCAGCATTCGTGGCCTTTCCTCTAACTTTAGCTCTGTTGAGCACCACCTCTCCTCCTCTAAACCTCACCTTCTTTTCCTAACTGAGACTCAGTTGTCTGAGGCAACTGACAGCAAACCCTTTTCTGTATCCTCCTACTTTCTCTATACTCGTTTCAAAGCCAAAGGTGGCTGTTGTGTATATATACGCAACAACTTATCTTGCTCTCGTGTTCCTGAACTCGATTCTTCTGAATTCTCTACGCTCTGGCTTCGGCTTTCCTGTCATTCTCTGACTAAATATATCTGTGCTGTTTACTTATGTCCTAATTCTACTGACTATCAAAAATTCTTTGACTATCTTACTCGATTCTTCTGAATTCTCTACGCTCTGGCTTCGGCTTTCCTGTCATTCTCTGACTAAATATATCTGTGCTGTTTACTTATGTCCTAATTCTACTGACTATCAAAAATTCTTTGACTATCTTACTTCTACGATGGAACACATTCTATCCATTTCTCCTTTCTCTGAAATCTCCATTCTTGGAGATTTCAATGTTCACCACCACCTTAGGCTCTCCTCTCCTTTCACTGATCCACCTGGTGAACAAGCCTACACCTTTTCTATCCTTAATGATGTAGAGCAACTTGTACAGCACCCTACCCGTATCCCTGACCGCCTTGGAGAGAGCTCCAACATACTTGATCTCTTCCTTACAACTAATCCTTCTGCTTACACTGTTAATCTTTTCTCTCCGTTGGGCTCCTTCGATCACAACCTTATCACCTTAACCTGTCCTATCGCTCCGGTGCGGCCTGCGGACCCTCCAAAAAAACGTCGTCTCTGGCACTTTGGAGCTGCAGATTGGGAGGCCCTCAGGCAGTACTTCTTTGATTTTCCCTGGAATGATTAGTGCTTCCATGGCTGGGAGCCATCTGAGTGTGCCTTGCTCATTACAGAGGTTATTCTATCGGGCATGGACGCATACATTCCTTTCTCATATCCTTTGACTAATGCACGAAAGCCTTGGTTTAATCACGCTTGTTCTAATGCTGTCCGCAACAAGGAGAGGGCCTATAAAAGGTACCGGAGCCAACTCACCCCTGAATCACATCTTTTATACATATCTGCCTGGAATCGTGGTAAGTCTGTTCTTCGCTCTGCTAAAAATAATTTCATCCGTACAAAATGCTCTCAATTCTCTAACTCGAACTCTTCCCACTCCTTCTGGCACCTTGCCAAAAACCCTTCTAACAACTTTACCTCATCATCCTTCCCTCCTCTTTTCTACTCTGATGGCTCTGTAGCAATTTCTTCTACTGATAAAGCAGATCTCTTCACTCAGACTTTCTCCTCCAGCTCCACCTTAGACGATTCCGGTGCTCTTCCTCCCTCACTTCCCCCCTCTGACTTTCTCATGGCTAACATTAAAATTTCTTCAGCTGATGTATTTTCTGCCATTGCTGGCCTCAGTACTAATAAGGCATATGGGCCTGATGGAGTCCCTCCTGTTGTTCTCAAGAACTGTGCTTCTGTGCTTACTCCCTGCCTAGGCAAATTCTTTCGCCTTTGTCTGTCAACTTGTACCTTTCCATCTTGCTGGAAGTTTGCTCTCATTCAGCCAGTCCCAAAGAAGGGTGACCATTCCCAACCCTCTAACTATCGTCCAATTGCTTTAACATCCTGTATCTCAAAAGTTTTCGAGTCAATTCTTAACAGAAAAATTTTAAAGCATCTTTCCTATGACCACCTTCTTTCTGATCGTCAGTATGGGTTCCGTCAGGGACGCTCCACTGGCGATCTTCTCACCAACCTTTCAAACTCCTGGTCATCCTCCTTTCGGGACTTTGGTGAAAGCTTTTCCATTGCACATGATATCTCAAAGGCTTTCGATCGAGTCTGGCATAAATCTTTAATTTCCAACCTGCCCTCTTACGGTTTCTATCCTTCTATCTGTGCCTTCATCTCTAACTTCCTTTCTGGTCGTTCTATAGCCGCTATTGTAGACGGCCATCGTTCTTCTCCTAGATCTATTAACAGTGGTGTTCCTCAGGGCTCTGTCCTATCACCAACTCTCTTCCTTTTATTCATCAATGACCTTCTAAGCTGTACATCTAACCCTATCCACTCATACGCTGATGACTCCACCCTTCACCTTTCCATTCGACTCCCACAACGTCCATCTCAGCAGTTACTTCAACAGGCAAGGGATGAGGCTATGGCACACCTAATGTCTGACTTGGCTAGTATCTCTGACTGGGGTAAAAATAATCTGGTTGTTTTTAATGCATCAAAGACTCAGTTTTTGCACCTATCAACCCAACAAAATCTTCCACAGGTATACCCACTTATGTTTAATAATACTCAACTTAATCTTGCATCATCGTTGAACATGCTTGGGGTTTCATTTGCTCGGGACTTGTCTTGGAAAGATCATATTACATCTCTTGTAAAATCTGCTTCCAAGCGATTGGGTGTGCTAAGCCGACTCAGTTCCTTCTTTACCCCTGCACAGTTGTTGACTCTATACAAGGGTTTTATCCGTCCCTGTGTGGAGTACAACTCTCATGTATGGGGGAGCTCCCCACATACTGCTCCTCTCAATAGGGTGGAGTCAAAGGCTTTTCGTCTCATTAACTCTCCCCTTCTTACTGACTCCCTTCAACCTCTGTCTCTTCGCCGCAGTGTTGCATCTTTATCTCTTTTCTATCGCTACTTCAATGGTCACTGTTCCTCTGAACTGTCTGCATGCATTCCTCCACTTCTACGACGGGCACGTAGCACCCGTCTAGCAGCAAACACTCACCCCTTTTCTGTCCAACTTTCTAATGCAAGAGTCAACCGTTACTCCCAGTCCTTCATTTATGCAACAGGTCAACTCTGGAACTGTCTCCCTCTGTCTGTATTTCCTGTTTCCTATGATCTCCAGTCTTTCAAACGCAGTGTGTCCAGGCATCTCGAAATGAATGGATCTTGAATTTGACTCTCTCTCTTGTATTTTGTTTTTCTCTTGGAGGGAACAGTATTGCGGGCTCATTGCCTTTGGTTCCTTCTTCCTCACATAAAAAAAAAAAAAAAGAAACAATACTTGACATAGGGTCGTAAGTATTGAAACACATTTTTAGTATATATAAATGTCACAGAATCATATAGAGAGAAATGGACTGGAGATAGGAAGGGTGATTCCCCTAAATAAATCTTAAACTGCACTGAGCAATTATGCTTTCAAAATAACGTACAGCGAAATATACAGTAACCGTGAAGAAACCTATAGCAGCCATAGAAAGATACTACCGTAAGTAAATAACGTTATGAAGAAATAATGAAATGTCGTTAGTATTATACCCCATGTTATTTTTACTGTTATTCTTTCTCATCTTTCTCTAGCCTGCCTTTTTTCATTACCTACAGTTTCTTCTCTGTCTTTTCCTTACTTTCCTCTTTCTTGTTCTCAAGTTTTCTGTTTTTGAATTTTCTATTGTCTATATTCTGCTTCTTTTTATTTCCCTGTTTCATTCTCTTTTCCCACTCCATAGCGTGCACAAGGATTGGGACAAGGCGTACCATTTCTCCAGGGGTTAAGAAGGACAGAGGAAGTTTCAAGAGAAAACCAGTATTATTTCCAGACAGCTTAGGGCCACCCAAGGTATTATTTGTATCTGCTGTGAGCCTCAAGGTTTCATAGTCACCTGCTGTGGAGAGGGAAAGCACATCTGCACTGCTTGTTTTGCATTATCTTTCTCTGTGCTTTCTCTCTTGCTCTATTCATTCATTAACCTGATTTGCTGTCTGTTTCTCCCTTTCTTTTAGTTCTCTGTGCCTTATTTATCGATCTGTTCATTATCCCAATTTGTTATCTCCGCTGTTTCTCCCTGTCTTTTAGTTTTATCATCGATTCACTCTAAAGTAATATTCACCGTATCACCACAGCCTCCCAGTTGGTCTTTTATACAAAACTCCAAAACTCTGCCACTAATTTCCCTTGATTGCGATTACTCTGAATTTTAATGTGGAAGTTACCTCTCCCACCGCATCCCTTTCCCCACCGACCATCTCACTCTCTTATTCTTGACATTATAATTCTTTCATTCACGATCTCCTACTCTTCCTTTTATGTCCGCTCTCCCATCTCTAGCCTGTATGCTTCCTCGCCTCCCCTCTTCCTCTCCCCTTTCTCATTCTCCCCATTCCTTCCCGTTCCGTCTTTGTTCTGCCTAATCGTATCTAGTGTGTCCTACAGCTAGTGTCCTGTGTCTAGTGTGCTTTGTATCCAGCATGTCCTGCATCTGGTGTGTCCGGCATCTACTGCAGTGTGCACTGCATGAATTGTGTCCTGCATCTCGTGTGTCCTGCATCTAGTGTAGTGCATTTATTGTGTCCTACAACTAGTGTGTCCTGCATCTGATATGTCCTGCAACAAGTGTGTCCTGTAACAAGCCTACTCTGCAACTAACGTGTCCTGCATCTAGTTTGTCCTTCACCTACAGTGTTCTGCATCTACCGTACCCTGAATCTAGTGTGTCCTTCATCTAGTGTGTCCTGCATCTAGTGTTTCCCTGCATCTAGTGTGCCCTGTTTGTAGTGTAGCCTGCATATAGTTTGTCCTGTATATAGTGTTTCCTGCATCTAGTGTGCCCTGCTTGTAGAGTATCCTGCATCTTGTGTGACCTGCTTCTAGTATATACTGCATCTAGCGTGCCCTGGATCTTGTGTATCCTGCACCTAGTGTGTCCTGCATCAAGTGTCATGTATCTATTATGTTCTGCACCGTGTGTGTCCTCCATTCTACATTCTCTGTCCTGCATATGGTGTGCCCTGCATGTAGTGTGTCATGCATCTAGAGCTTCCCGCATTTAGTTTGTCCTGTAGCATATCCTGCATCTCGTGTTCTGCATGTAATGTCCTCCGTCTAGTTCGTCCTGGACCTAATGTTCTACATCTACTGTGACCTCCATCCATTGCCTTGCATCCATGCACCATGTGTATAAGATGCCCTGCACCTAATGTACCCTGCATCTATCGTGTCCTGCATCTAATGTGCCCTGCATCTAGTGTCTCCTTCTCCTAGCGTGTCCTGCATTTGCAGTTTCAGTCTCCAGTTTCAAAAATTAAAATCATCGGCTTTACGATCAATCAAGGTATTGTACAATTCCTCAATATGAAGAGTGAAGCTGGCCAATCTCTGAGAGTGGAAGAGGTCGAAATGTGTCATCTGCAAACTAAATGGTTGGCAATTTTTTTTTTTAAGTATGGAAGAAGGAACCAAAGGGCCAGGGGCCTGCAAATTCCTCCCTCCAAGAAAAAACGACAACAAAATAACAGAGAACCAGATTCAAGATCCACTCATTTCGAGATACCTGGACACTGCATTTGAAAGACTGGAGATCGTAGGCAGTTGGAAAAACAGATAGTGGGAGACAGTTCCAGAGTTGTCCTGTTGCATACATGAAGAACTGGGAGTAGTGGTTAACTCTTCCATTAGAGAGCTGGACAGAAAAAGAATAAGAGTTTGTCGCTAGACGGGTGCTTCGCGCCCGCCGTAGTGGTGGAGGGATGCAAGCAGACAGTTCAGAGGAGCAGTGACCATTGAAGTAGTGATAGAAAAGAGATAAAGATGCAACAGTGCGGAGAGGAGACATATGTTGAAGGGAGTCAGTATGAGGAGCAGAGTTAATGAGACGAAAAGCCTTTGACTCCACCCTGTTGAGAAGAGCTGTGTGTGGGGAGCCTCCCCACATATGAGAGTTGTATTTTACACAGGGGCGAATTAAGCCCGTGTACAAAGTGAACAAATGTGCAGGGGCAAATATGGAACGGAGTCGACTTAGCACACTCAGTCTCTTGGATGAAGATTTTACAAGACAGGTAATACTGTTTTTTTCCAAGATATATCCAGAGAGAATGAAGCCCCAAGTATGTTTAAAGATTATGCAGGATTAAGCTGGATATGGTTTGTGTGTGTGTGTGTAATGACTAAAAAAAAAAAAAGCGCTTAAACATAATTTCTAAATGCCCTTGGTATCCTGACAGCTTTTATTCCTGTAGCTTTCTCTTGACACTCAAGCCTTAATCCCGTAAGGGATGGCCACAAGCAAATTGTCTCCATGTCGTTCTGTCCTTCACCATTTGGTTGCTCTCCCACCATTTCACCTCTCCCCTCTCCTCTTTCTTAATCTCACAATTCCATCCATCCACCCCATCCTCGATCTCCTCCTCCCCCTTACATCTCGCTCATATACACTCCTCTTTTCAGTCTCTCGTTCTCTGTCCTATCCTCATGATCATACCATCTCTATTTCGTTTAACTCATTCAGTCACAACCACATCAACACCACAAGGCTCCTTTAATTTCTCAGTTGCTTGTCTGCCTCTCCGTGTAACTACACATGTTCCTCTCAGATAACTCATTTCCAGCATTATTTCATTAAAAAAAAAAAAAAGTTATTGGGTTGAAGAAGTTTGCCCCGGCCAGGTATAAAGAATAAAGAAGGCCTGCCATTTCATAACCCATTACATTTATGGGTAGATAACCATCCTACACTTCTTGGAGGCAGCACATGATGGAAAACCTCGATTAACCGCTCCGAATTCGTAGCAAAATTGGAGTAGCAGTCCTACGCCTTAACCTCTTGGCATCTAGACCTGAAACTAGAATTTATTCCGTCTTTGCACCTCATCCATACGAGTATATTATCACTTGCAGCGAAGGAAAAGTATTGATGGAAAACAGTAAATTGTGGAATATATCATTCCAGCTGAAAGTAAAATCCCGAAGCACAGTAGCTGTTCACGTATAACTCATCCGTCTAGAAAAGAAAATTAAAACTGGAATATATACTAACGAATACCAGTGTAGGTCGCTGCGGCCACCGAGGAATACTTAATCTACCGGTTCATGGCAAATGAACGTTAGACCAACCCCGCCGGAAAGACATGCGGGAGATGGAGTGAGTGAGAGCACCAGGTAGGAAAAAAAATATGGAGGGGCAAGAATGTAGTTTATCTGGCTTGTCGGAAATGCTGGCAGTTTTCCCATCTTCATTTTTTATTCCACCCTGTGAAGGGAGGACGTAACTGTAATGGTCACTGTTTGTTTCTTTGTTCTCTCGTTCAGCTTACAGTCACACAGCTCAATATATCCGATGATAAATGTTGCTGACTATGAATCGGCTGTTATCCCTTGCCAACATCCAGGAGGGGTGGAGTCAAAGGCTTTTCGTCTCATTAACTCTCCTCCTCTTACTGACTCCCTTCAACCTCTGTCTCTTCGCCGCACTGTTGCATCTTTATCTCTTTTCTATCGCTACTTTAATGGTCACTGCTCCTCTGAACTGTCTGCTTGCATTCCTCCACCTCTACGACGGGCGCGTAGCACCCGTCTGGCAGCAAACTCTCATCTTTTTTCTGTCCAACTCTCTAATGCAAGAGTTAACCATTACTCCCAGTCTTTCATTTATGCAACAGGTCAGCTCTGGAACTGTCTCCCTCTGTCTGTATTTCCTGCTGCCTATGATCTCCAGTCTTTCAAACGCAGTGTGTCAAGGCATCTCAAAATGATCGGATCTTGAATTTGGCTCTATATTGTATTTTGCTTTTCTCTTGGAGGGAACTGTAAAACTGTGGGCTCATGGCCTTTGGTTCCTTCTTCCTCGCATTAAAAAAAAAAAAAAAAATCTGAACTGAACAAATACAATATACATAGTTTAAGTTTTACTGGAATGCTGCTGTTTCTCCCGTGAATAATGGTGTGTGGACAGTGTACATTGTTACTCTATCGATCTATTGATTGACTCTACTTGACTCAGCACCTTCTGAAGGGAGGCCTTGATAAAATGTTCTCCAGATATTTATGTCCTTACTCACTAACGACCCCTCTTCCCACAACACAACCTATCATACGTAATCTCGCACTTTATCAATCCCCGCTAAAGGAATATACAAGGGAAAACAAAGGAATGCAAACGGCGACAGACCTATTGCTCCTTTCGAGGCAGTTGGTTAAAAGGGTAGCATATTACTACCGAAACTATTTTGTGACTCTGAGTTAAGGACAGGAAAGCAGTAAGACTCCCCTTTGGTCTTTGTGTCCCCCTCATTCCCCTCTCAACCACCTCACTGTCATGCACTCTTGTGCACTCATATCCACGTCACATCATTGGCGGCGAATGCAATGAAGGATAAACTGGAAACAAATTATTTTAACTGGTCACTAGGAAAATGTCAAGCTGTCCCACAGCCTATCGTCCCAGCTGTCGTCGTCCTCTCAGACTTGGTCCTCATCACAGAACCATCCAGCCTATGAGCTTCATTTAGACATCCCGTTGATGTCAATATGGTGAATTCATTGAGCATTGTGTATAAGTGGAGCCACAGTGCCCGGCCACTCAGCCCAGTGCTGGTGCTGAGGGAGTGTATGAGTGTGGCCAGAGGTCCCTGCTGCACACTCCATTGTTGTTGCTGAGGGAGTGTATCAGTGTGGCCAGAGGGCCCTGCTACACACTCCATCGCTGGTGCTGAGGGAGTGTATCAGTGTGGCGGCCAGAGCGCCCTGCAACACACCCCATTGTTGTTGCTGAGGATGTGTACCAGTGCAGCCAGAGCGTCCTGCCACACACTCCATCGCTGGTGCTGAGGGTGTCTCACTGTAGCCATAGCGTCCTGCCACACACTCCATCGCTGGTGCTGGGGGAGTGTGACAGTGTAGCCACAGCGCCCTGCCACACACTCCATTGCTGGTGCTGAGGGAGGGTAAGCTGTAGGGGCGCCGTCTAGAACAATAGTACAAGCAAGAACAGAGACACTGGTGAATAAGCGATGACGAATGATACGGGAGAGAGGAGGAGGTGTGGCAGATGCAGAAGGAATGTGTAAAGGCGAGGTGGAGAGGGTAGGAACAGGAAGAAGTAGAGGAGGGCAAAACTAATGAGTGGTTGATCAGGCAAGATGGCAAAACTTACAAACCAAAGAGGAAATGGGGTGAGGGATGAAAATCAGAGGAGAAAGGAAGAGAAGAGGCAATCATGGGCATATCATAAGCCAGAGGGAAAGAAGAGAAAATAATGGGCGAAGTGGCGTGAGAAAAATTGAGAGAAAATTAACAAAGAAGAGAAAGGATGATGACAAGAGGCAGGGGATAGAAGGAAGAGTGAGACACAGGAAGGTGAAGGTATGCAGGTATAAGTGACAAGTGGTAGAGGCAGAAGAGGATACCATATCAAGCAGAAGATATTAAGAAGAATAAACATCAGTGGGACAATGAAAGATAAAAGATGAAGGGGGTGGAAGGTTGAGCAGTAGAGGGAGCAGAAAGACTGAACATAGGTTTAGCGTAAGGACGTGCGTTTGATTAAAGAAAAATAATGAGATGGCAAGGTTAAAAAACAAAGGAAAAAGCAAACAAGTTTCGAAGTAGAAGACCAGATCTGTACACGGAAACAAAAGCTGAAATTGCATGAAAGAAAATGTAGGAGAACAGACTGAAAGGCGATGTGAATATTAGCATAGAAATATAGAAGAAAAACAAGATGAAAGAATGAAAGACCAAGGTAGTGTTGGATAAGATGAAGAAGTAAGGTAAAAAAACGTAGATCAGGAGTAATAAGTCGAGGAAAGATCTAGCTATGAGAGGGCGGAACTAAAAACAACTTAGGGAGGGTAGCTGATAAAAAGCAAGCCATAATTAAGCACGAAAACAGTAATACGAGCAAAAGTATGGAGGAAGACTATTAAGCTAGAGAGAGAGAGAGAGAGAGAGACTGTGAATTAACCAAACGAGATATAGGAAAAGGAACTTTGAAAGGAACCAATATACTGTGATAATCAATAGGAAGGAAACTCCTGGGATTGAGGAATACAAAATGAGGGAAGGGGTGAGAAAGGCAACTGGGCGGAAGGATGAAACGATAGCACAGAATGATGAGGGAGGGAAGGAGCTGAGAGGATGTAGGAAGAAACAGGGGAAGGAAAAAATAAGAAAACACATTACACTCACTGTACTGCATATTACAGTATACTGTCCTGACTATATAGATTTTGCTTTAGTACTTTTGTGGAAAGAGTTAGTAATGGAAAAATAAATGTGTAAGTTGCAACAGTGGCAGTCTGTCCAGAGGACGGAGGTTAAAAATACAGTTTTCTGTTCAGGCTAAAAACTTGTTAGCAATTTCTCTTAGGTATATTGAGGGCAGGATAGTGGAAAGAACTAGAAGTGCTAACAGTGTGTGTGTGTGTGTGTGTGTGTGTGTGTGTGTGTGTGTGTGTGTGTGTGTGTGTGTGTGTGTCTGTCTGTCTGTCTGTCTGTCTGTGTCTGTGTCTGTGTGTGTGGAGTTGATTTAAATTTCTTGATTCCTTTTCCGTTAGTAAGGTGCATCATTTAACGGTGGAAAAAAATGACCATGTAATTAACCTGCCAAGAACTGACCTTCACTCTCTGCACTGAGTGTCAATGATAAAAGTAAAGACCTTTTAAATAATCTTTGAACATTAACACACGTATTTCTCCCATGGAACATTTAGTATACCTGAGAGTTGGATGTGGTTTAGGTACACATGCATGACGCATGACACACACACAGGGCTGGGTGAAGTGGGAGCTCGGTGCAACAGGGCTCAAGCATTATCACTAAGATTTTCTTTTTCTCATTATTATTAGAGTAAGTATATAAGAGACAGACCAAGATGAGTGGGAAGGATGATATCAGGAAATACATGCCTGAGCGAGGACTAAGATGCAATGAATGATGGCATAAATATCAGAAAATTATCTTGAATTGGATGAATGTAGGTTAAGCAAAAGAAAAAAAAAGAAAGAAAGAAAACATTTTCCCGCTGAACCAGTAGACAATGTCAGCTTTAAGAGACAATAGTATTTTTGTACATGTTGGAAGATGAAGTGGAACACGATGGACTGGAAATTCATCTGTATCAGAAGGAAGAATAGGTACGCAATGGCTCACTCAGACGAGCAGGACTTTCCAAGAATCAGCAAAAAGGAAAGAAAAAAGTGGGAATTTTCCAACATCAACTCTCACCTTCCTCTCACATCTAGTCTTTGATGATTTTTCTCTTGTGGAAATCATTATCACAGATGAATCGTGGGAAGAACAGCAAACGAGACCTACAAATACTACAGAAGAAGAATGGAACTGAAGGAGGAGACCTAGACCACTGGTTAAGCTGAAGCATAATACTGAGGAACGTACATCCTTGTAACTGTTTGTTTGAGCATGGCTTGGAATGGAACCAGTAGGTGAGACCCGTATGCTAGGATGTAAGATTCGCTACTGGGACAGGAAGGGATAATGGAACGCTGATCTAGTATGTACACAGATCTGTAGATAAGCAATATATATTAATAACAGAGAGATGGAAAGAAGATAAGTTACTAGGACAAGATTAAATGCAAGAGTGATTGCTGGAAGGTGAATAATATTAAACTCTTTCACTGATCATGAGTAAGGTGAACCAATCAGTAAAAAAAAAGGAAGCACTCAATATTCTCTCCTGCGTTACATTATATTGAAAATTAACACAAAGACCTCCAGGAAAAGCAATTATTGTCCACGAAATGCCCTATGAAAGATTATACTCTTCCTTTGTTCTGTCAGCAAGTGAAATCTCTCTCTCTCTCTCTCTCTCTCTCTCTCTCTCATTAGTTACGTGCGTCTCACCGCCTTCACCTCTTCCTCTTGACTGTTATTACCTCTCACATTTCCGGACAATGACTTCACGGGGACGACCGAGAGTGAACGAAAAAGAGCAGAGCAAAACGAGCTAGTAATGTGTGTGTGTGTGTGTGTGTGTGTGTGTGTGTGTGTGTGTGTGTGTGTGTGTGTGTGTGTGTGTGTGTGTGTTTGAGAGAGAGCACTTTTTTAGGGCAACAGACTACATATTCAAACTTTTCAATATTTTTCACCCTAGCCATCTACTCGTGTCTTGATTCATGTTCCTCCTCTCTGTTCCTTCACTTCCTCCTCCCCTATGCTGATTACTTCCCCTTCCCCCTCCTGGCATTACTCCCCTCATCCACCCCTCCACCCTCGCCACCGCCACCATAGCTCCCCCAGAGTCTTCTCCCCGTCCCCAGATCTTTATTTTACTGCACACATGTAACATTTACCTCGCCTCTTCTCCTCAGCATTATCATCAGTAACTCTCTCTCTCTCTCTCTCTCTCTCTCTCTCTTTCCTATATTATACTCAGTACAAACTAAAGACATTTATCATCCAAACGACAAACTTTCATTGGATTTGATGTATGAAATTCATGTATCTTGTCACCTTCGTCCCCAGCACAGCCTTCAGTGCCTCATATCTTCACGTTAAATCCTTCACATCCTAAGCCTGGAGAGGAAGTTATAAGTTCCATCAGCCTAAGGAACTCATATTAATTTTCACCTCCATTTCACGGAGATGGTCTTAAATACTTATCAAAAAATAATATGCAAATAACACCTACAAAGCAGGTAACCATACAACAAGACTCGTACAGCGACAACCAGATAAGAGTAGTAAGTTTACAGTCCTACAGAATTTATATATGCATTTGAGAAGCCACAGCCACATACTGTCAGGGGAGGGACATCCTGTAACGTATGAAGAGGTGCTCACGCAGGTATTACTGCTGCTATATTGACGTAAATGCCTTGCCGCTGGTGGAATACTCGACGCTTACTTTTGTACTTCTATAAGTTTTATTCTGAGTGAGCAACAATAGTGTATGATCAGCATTTCAAATGACACGTATAGTGCTCATTTCCTCAACTCTCTATTTTCAGTGTTCCCGTATAAGCATGGAGAAACGAAAAATGTCTTTTTTTTCTCACTTATGGAAACACATACACACACACACACACACACACACACACACACACACACACACACCTCAAACACGCACACGCACAGAAACGAGCACACACACTCAAACACGCACACGCACAGAAACGAGCGCGGGAGCAAGCAGACTGTGGGGGAAACTGTGGGAAGAGATATTATGTAAATGGAGGGGCACGTTTGGGAAAGCACCTTAGAATGTTGGGTTGGAGTGAAAGCGTGAAAGACGATCGACCCAGGTTTCGCTGCTGTTGCTTTATCAATGTGTCTAATATTTACTGCAGTGATTCTGTCATACCACTTCTCACCAGATTATCCCTGGTAGGAGTAGACTGTAGCACCAGTCGAGCAGGGCAGTACTTCCAAGGTGGATGGAAAGCTGATGAAAGGGTAAGAGCTGGAGCTCCCGTTTCATCAGGCCTCGGGACAATTTCCTGACCATTCCCCTCGGCTGAACTTTATCAGTGTCTCATTAACACAGAAAGTAGGGCAGCATGCTCTCCAGTACAAGTTTCTCCAACTGTCAACATCCACAGTACACACTACACTTCCTTTTCAAAGTTAAAAGTAAAATGACGGCATCAGAAAATCATGCCTCGGAGTCCCCAGCGGGGGGAGGGGGACCATAAATTCCCCCACCATCAGCCCGTCTCCCGGTGACGACTGAGAGATGCCTGGAACCACTGTCTGACTCACTTCTTCTTCATTTCTGCAACATTCGCGGCGTTTCCTCTAACTTTCTCTCTGTCGAACGCCACCTCTCCTCCACTAAAGCTCACCTTCTTTTTTTGACAGAGACTCAGCTGTCTGAGGCAACTGACAGCAAACCCTTTCCTGTTTCCTCCTACTTTCTCTATACTCATTTCAAAGCCAAAGGTGGATCTTGTGTATATGTACGCAACGATTTATCTTGCTCTCGTATTCCTGAACATGATTCTTCTGAATTCTCTACTCACTGGCTTCGGCTTTCCTGTCATTAGCTAACTAAATATATCTGCTCTGTTTACTTATCCATTAATAATTCTACTATCAACAATTCATCGACTATCTTACTTCTACGATGGAACACATTCTATCCATTTCTCCTATCTCTGAAATCTCCATTTTATGAGATTTCAATGTTCACCACCACCTTTGGCTCTCCTCTCCTTTCACTGATCCACCTGGTGAACAAGCCTAAATCTTTTCTATCCTTAATGACCTAGAGCAGCTTGTACAGCACCCAACCTGTATCCCTGACCGCCTTGGAGAGAGCTCCAACATACTTGACCTTTTCCTTACGACTAATCCTTCTGCTTACACTGTTAATCTTTCCTCTCCGTTTGGCTCCTCCGATCATAACCTTATTACCTTAACATATCCTATCACTCCGGTACGGCCTGTGAACCCTCCAAAGAAACGTCATCTGTGGCACTTTGGAGCTGCGGATTGGGAGTCCCTCAGGCAGTACCTCTTTCAATTTCCCTGGAATGATTATTGCTTCCATGGCTGGGAGCCATCTGTGTGTGCCTTGCACATTAAGCAGGTTATTCTCTCGGGCATGGAAGCATAGGTTCCTTTCTCATATCCTTTGACTAATGCAAGAAAGCCTTGGTTTAATCACGCTTGTTCTAATGCTGTCCACAACAGGGAGAGGGCCTATAAAAGGTACCAGAGCCAACCCACCCCTGGGCCCGTATTCTACAAACCGTCATAGCTAAGTCCGTCGTACATATCTAAACAAAATGGCGCATTTTAGACATAACTCCGTTTGAAACTCTTATGGTCGACCATAAACTCCTATGGACGACCATAAAAAGACGCGGGATGCTATGTTTTGGTTCACCCTGTCTTAACGCCGCCTATGACCGTCAGCAGTGTGTCAACATGGCCACACCACAGCAAGAAGATCTCCAGCCGAGGAATATATTCCGAAGAAGGGACGTGCTTAACAAGCTCAGTGATGCTGAGCTTATCAAGAGATACCGGCTAGACAGGGACGGTATTTTGTATGTCGCCAATCTTGTGAGGGAAGCCTTATCGAGTGACACCAAGAGGAGAAACCCACTCACCCCGGAGCTTAAGGTCATCATAACACTACGTTATCTTGCTACCGGAAAAACGCAAATGTGCAGCAGCGACGACCTCGGCCCGTCACAACCCACCATCAGCAGAGCCATCACCCAGGCCATTGACGCCCTTGCAGAGATAAACATTATCAAGCAGTTCATCAGTTTTCCCACCACCCAACAAGTTACTGAGGCGAACAAGGCAGACTTCTTCAACATCGCTAATTTCCCCGGGGTTATTGGTGTCATTGATGGGACACACATAAGGATTGTGGCACCGAAGGAGCAGGAAGACGTGTTTGTCAACCGCAAGGGATATCATAGTATTAATGTACAGGTAGTATTCGATGCCAACTATCGAATATTGGATATCCTTGCAAAATGGCCTGGCTCAGTGCATGATGCACGTATTTTAAATGGCAGTGGAGTGGCAGCATTGTTCGAGAGAGGACATGTGCCACCAAGTAGTCACTTGCTGGGAGACAGTGGATATCCCAGCAAACCATGGCTCCTGACACCATACTTGCGACCTCTGCCTGGACCTCAATCACGCTATAGGAGGTAAGTAGAGTTTTTATTTATTTATTTATTTATATATTTTTTATGTGCTCCCCAGTGAAGATCATGTTGAACGCGAGATCAGCTAATAATTTTGTAGTTTAGTTAGGTTTAGCAGACATTACCTGTTGGAATTTGCAAACTGAACCAATCACATCATTTACCCATTATATACAGAGTTCGGGCTCCACAGGGCTTGTAGGGCTAGCCCCAGCAGGTTAGGTTAATTATGGACGTCAAATAAATATTAAATAATAAATAAATATATATAATACAATAATAATAATAGGATAGGTTAAGTTTAGACTGGTCGAAAAAATAATAATTTAGGTTAAGGTTAACCTAACCTAACCTAACCTAACCTGACCTAACTTCCCCAAAAGTCGTAATATGAAGTTAAAACAATATAAATCCAAGAAAATAATGCCAAGAACCTATTTCATTCCATAAATTTAAAGTTGACAAATTGTGAGCGGTGCGTTCTAGCAGCTGACGGTGTTGTTGGATTAGTGAGGTATGGCCGACGACTTCCGACGGCCATAAGACTGACGGTCATAAATACTGTTAGCTATGACGGTTAGCCAGGGTCGACCATAAGCACTATGCAGAATACGGGCCCTGAATCACATCTTTATTATGTTTCTGCCCAGAATCGTGCTAAGTCTGTTCTTCACTCAACTAAAACTAATTTCATCCATCCTAAATACTCTCAACTCTCCAACTCGAATTCTTCCCGCTCCTTCTGGCACCTTGCCAAAAACCTTTCTAACAACTTTACCTCATCATCCTTCCCTTTTCTTTTCTACTCTGATGGCTCTGTAGCTATTTCTTCTACTGATAAAGTAGATCTCTTTGCTCAGACTTTCTCCTCCAATTCCGCCTTAGATGATTCCGGTGTTGTTCCTCCATCACTTCCCCCCTCTAACTTGCTCATGGCTGACATTAAAATTTCTTCAGCTGATGTATTTTCTGCCATCACTGGCCTCAGTACTAACAAAGCATATGGGCCTGATGGGGTACCTCCTGTTGTCCTCAAGACCAGTGTTTCTGTGCTTACTCCCTGCCTAGGCAAATTCTTTCGCCTTTGTCTTTCAACTTGTACCTTTCCTTCTTGCTGGAAGTTTGCTTTCATTCAGCCAGTCCCAAAGAAGGGTGACCAATCCCAACCCTCTAACTATCGTCCAATTGCTTTAACATCCTGTGTCACAAAAGTTTTCGAGGCTATTCTTAACAGAAAAAATTTAAAGCATCTTTCCTATGACCACCTTCTTTCTGATCGTCAGTATGGGTTCCGTCAGGGACGCTCCACTGGCGATCTTCTCACCAACCTTTCAAACTCCTGGTCATCCTCCTTTCGGGACTTTGGCGAAACCTTTGCCACTGCAATTGACATTTCAAAGGCTTTCAATCGAGTCTGGTATAAATCTTTAATTTTCAAACTGCCCTCTTATGGTTTCTATCCTTCTATTTGTGCCTTCATCTATAGCTTTCTTTCTGGTCGTTCTATAGCTGCTGTTGTAGACGGCGATCGTTCTTCTCCTAGATCTATCAACAGTGGTGTTCCTCAGGGCTCTGTCTTATCACCAACTCTCTTCCTTTTATTCATCAATGATCTTCTAAGCTGTACATCTAATCCAATCCACTCGTACCCTGATGATTCCACCCTTCACCTTTCCATTTGGTTTCCGCAACGCCCATCTCAACAGTTACTTCAACAAACAAGGGATAAGGCTATGGCACACGTAATGATTGACTTAGCTCGTATCTATGACTGGGGTAAGAATAATCTTCTTAGTTTTAATGCATCAAAGACTCAGTTTTTACACCTGTCAACCTGTCAAAATCTTCCACAGGTATACCCATTAATATTTAATAATATTCAGCTTAATCCTGCATCATCCTTGAACATGCTTGGGGTTTCATTTACTCGGGACTTATCTTGGAAAGATCATATTGCATCTCTTGTAAAATCTTCTTCCAAGAGATTAGGCGTGCTAAGCCAACTCTATGCCTTCTTTACTCCTGCACAGTTGTTAATTTTATACACGGGTTTTATTTGCCCCTGTTTAGAGTACTACTCTCATGTGTGGGGAGCCTCCCCAGATACAGGTCTTCTCAATAGGGTGGAGTCAAAGGCTTTTCAAGAGCATGGAGTCAAATGCTTTTCGTGTCAGCAACTCTCCTCCTCCTACTGGCTCCAGTCAACCTCTGTCTCTTCGCTGCACTGTTGCCTCTTTATCTCTTTTCTATCGCTATTTCAATGGTCACTGCTCCTCTGAACTGTTTACTTGCGTCCCCCCACCTCTTCAACGGGCGCGTAGCACCCGTCTAGCAACAAACTCTCATCCCTTTTCTGTCCAACTCTCTAATGCAAGAGTTAACCGTTACTCCCAACAGGTCAACTCTGGAACTGTCTCCCTCTGTCTGTATTTCCTGCTTCCTATGATCTCCAGTCTTTCAAACGCAGTGTGTCCAGGAATCTCGAAATGAATGGATCTTGAATTAGGCTCTTTGTATTGTTTTTTTTTTTTTTTTTCTTGGAAGGAAAGTTTTGTGGGCCCAGTCTTTGGTTCCTTCTTCCCCGCACATATAAGAAAATATGAACACACACACACACACACACACACACACACACACACACACGCACGCGCGCACACACACACACACACACACACACACACACACACACACACACACACACACACACACACAAACACAGCTTTATGGCAAGCTTGAAGTGGACAAAATACTTGTATGCAACATTCATAAACTATGGTGTCTTGGGAAGGGTTGCATGGAATGGTTCGTGCAGCACAGCTGTGATCAGAAGCTGTGATATATGGAACAGATAGGTAGTTGCTTAGGCGAAGTGGGTGTTAGTAACAGTGGGACTAATTTCAGCGATTTCATTTTCCGACACTTCTTTTTTCTTTCTTTCCTTCCTGTGTTTTCATTCTTCTTCTTCTTCCTTGGAGGTATGCCAGTCTGTCAACTTTTTACCCTCGGCTTATATGGTGTGCATTGTTATACAATAAAAGTTAACCTGTATATTTAGGTACGGCATCCACAAACCGTCATAGGTTAGGCAGGAAGGTGTAAACGTTGTACTTTCATAATCAGTTGGTTATAACTTCGCCATAGATCTCCTTTTTGTGTGATGTGATAGAAAACATGCTTTGTGCTAAACAGAAAGTTGAGAGGAGAAACTAGAAGGCACAGAAGTGAAATATAATACTGGGGGAAGGAAACAGAAATGACAGAGGTGATGTATAGTATAGTGTTGGAGGGGAAAAGCAGGGAGGGAGCCGAGACAGGACAACACACTCCCAATTTACCCATCCACTCAAACACATTCATTCGCAAAATTAGTAAAATAAGAAAAAAAAATCGAATAAGGTAAGACAGATGAGCAAAGTAAATAAATTACCCAAACAGATGAGTATCTGAAGAGGTTAAATACAACAACTAAGGAAATAAATGCATAGATGCTGCAGGCGAGAAGACTGCAGACCCCAGGCTGAGAGATTTCATTGGTCTGACAATGAGGACAGAAAGCTCATATTAATCCAAAGAATACATAAGGAATGCAGATGTAAATAGCGAAGTAGAATGTACAGCCAAGCAACCGACAGATTTACAGGATAAGTAGAAAGATGGAATTAGAACGGAAACACACAAAGAAAAAAAAACTACGTCAATAATGTGAAGAAACAAATAAAAAGAATTAAGTGAAGGCAATGATAAAACTACAACGGAAATGTAAAGGTTGTCGACAGACGTAGACGAAGTGTTAATTAGATATTGAGAGAGATTGTAGGTGTATCGTAAATATATTATTGTAGATAGCAGAAGCCACCAGTGTTGATAGTGCTGCCCTTGTAGCTCTTCGTAGCTCAGGAAGTGGAGATTAACGTGGGCAGCTATTGATAAAATTGTGAGGCGTTGGATACTCTTTATGGGTCGTGTTCTGTCTCACTTTTCCCTCTAGCTTTCCCTCTTGTCTCGTAAATGGAGGTGATGTATAGACAATTGGGGTTAAGTGGGTTTTATTGAGACAGTGACAAAGTTACGAGACCCACCTCTTTCTGATGCCTTCCTACTCTATTCTCCTGGCTAAGCTCTCCCCTCTCCTCTGACTACCTCTCCGATTTCCCAGCCTATATATACCGACCTGTGTGTGTGTGTGTGTGTGTGTGTGTGTGTGTGTGTGTGTGTGTGTGTGTGTGTGTGTGTGTGTGTGTGTGTGTGTGTGTGGTATCATTTCATGGGTAGTTTCTATGACGCCAGATAACTGGCTCATTGTGGTTATACTGCAGTATCATGAAATTCTTGTATTGTCTGAGCTTAAAGGAGTTCGTTTTGACATTCGTGGCTCGAATATGCATGCGACTTTCTTGTACACCAGACATGACTTCTTGTGCAAGCATTTAGCCATTGTGCTAGGATATATCAATGCCTAAATGATGAAATTAATGCCATCCAGTAGCATTAGAAAGCATAAGGGTCTATGAAGAAGGGGATACAGAAACTGAAACAGACAAATGTTACAAAGGTTGTAGACAGAAGACACACAAAAAATGAAGGATGAAACAACACGTAATATGTGAACAATGCTGTAAACGATAACAGAGAAGACAACAGCTATACTGTACATAGAATCAGAAGGCAACCTGGATGAAACATCAACTTAAGAAAGGAAAACAAAGCAGAAGCAAAGAGTGAAGTACAAAGATTAAAAATGAAATAAAAATGTGAACAGGGCACAATCGAAAAGACTAAAAGTGAAACAGAAATAAGAGGTTAAAGAGAAAGTCAGAAATAACAAGACATCATCAGCGATGCATGACGAAGATAAGGTCCATTAAAGAACGATAAATACAGAAAAGAAACTGGAAGGTAGAGTACAAAAAAGAAAGTCCAAAGAGCAGAGGAAAACAGAAGATAATGGAAGCAGAACATAATAGAGTGGAGATTACAATTAGCAAAAAAGTTAATGCATTGACATTACATGTGTCAGACAGGCACCAAGATTGGCAATAACTTGAAGAAGCTGCGTAGTTGTGATCAGATTGTGGAAAATTATGTTGCTACTGACATGTGCTTACAATGTTGCAGGACAGAATGAAGAGAAAGTTTAGCAGCAAAACTATTAGTAGAATAAAGAGAGCAATGGATAATATGGTTTAGTACATACGGGATGAAAGTTTGGTAGAGAGAAAGAGAGAGCAATGGATAATATCGTTTTGTTCATACGGGATGAAATTTTGGGAGAGAGAGAGAGAGAGAGAGAGAGAGTCTGATTATATGTCTGTTATGTTTACTGCCATCATCAGACCTTACTAAAGTGTCTTGGGAAGTGTGTGTGTTGCCCTGACTCCACTCAACACACAGCATACAATTTGGTCATCACCGCTTGAGCCAAACGAAGTACCATCAATCTGATTTTGCACTCTTGCTATGAAACGCTGTTTTTTCAGCTTAGGAAAGACTTTTGAAACTTAAGGTGTTATATAAAGCCTTGAGTAACTCCCTCATTACCAGACAAGTTATAAAAATTGAGTAAATTCATCTGGCAGTTGTAAGAAAAAAAAAATTAGTGGCCTGAGAAGAATACACACTTTGCTCGCTGCCTCGCCTGTGAACGAGGCCCCTTATTATGCGAATGGACGAGAAAACTGGGAATTTCTGTGCCGACCAGGGCGATAATGTAGAGGGAAGTGTCAGGTGAGGAGAGTTGGTTGGTTAGTTACCGCTGCTTTTACTTCTCCTCACCTAAAACTATTGCAAATGGATTTTCATTTTTAAGCATATCGACCACCCTACCTCCCCCCGCCCACAAACATGACTCATCCATATCACTCACAGTCACCCCGATCATATTCACACCAATCCATACCCATTGGTGCTTCTCACTCCCACAGAGAGGTATTCTCATCTTACCTGTCAACAACTCATTTCAGTCTCACCCACAACTACTACATACCACTCCCCTCATTTTGCCCCACGCCTCCTCTTTGATGATTACTCCTCATGTACACGTACACACCCCTCCCATGCCGAATACACACACACACACACACACACACACACACACACAGACGCACAGGACTCCTTACACAGAGAGAAATAGAGAAAGAAAGTAAATGGCATGGCAGCAGGAAAGGTTTTACTTTACCGAAAAAGTCACCACTGTGTCACGAATCAATCTGCGACATTTCCCTTTTGTGAGAAGCCACGAACTATTAGTGGAAAACTCACTGCGTATCGCTCAGCTAACCGTTTCTCCCTCCATTTCGGAGTATACTTTTCAAAACATTCGTCACCGTTTTCAAAAGTGACCGATTTAATGCACGTCACTAAGTGCTGTACTGAGCGATACTATTGTTTTTTTATTGTTCGCCCCTGCTCATTCGACCGTTAGAAAATGCGGCCGAGTGCTCCGCTTTTCTTTCCCACGACTTGGGCAGTCGAGTGTTTGCTGTGACGGAGACAGGACCTGTGCAGCAGTGCGAGAGGTCAGCTAGTACCTAAACTCCACTTCACAGTTAATCCAGTCCTCCCCCCCCCCCCGGTGATACATAGCATTCATCGACCGGTATTTCCTTTTTGTAATCCTAGTTTAAGAGTTTAGTTAAGGTGTTTTTTTCCTAGGCGTAAGTATTTAGCTTTTGTGTGAGTGAGTGCGTCTCATTTAATTTGATTTGAATTGTAACGTTAAATTTATATTTTGTAATTAATAAATTTAACAGTTCTTTTCCTTGAGCTTAATGTAAAGTAAACTCTTGTTTCATTTCTCCGTAATTAAGCTTATTTCCCACATAGCTCCTAGCTTGCATAGACGTTTTACTATTCATAACTGGTACTTAGACCAGTCTTGTATTAACTTAAAATCCGTTGTGCCACCTAGGAGTTAATGCATCAGCAAGGACCTGATATTATTATTAGTATTAGTTATTTATTGTCAGGGGTGAAGTAACTTTCTCCAGAGGCTAACAGTACTAATTCAGCAATTGTGAGTAATTAGTCTCTGCTGTGTACTGTTGAGAAAGTTTGTAAATTCTCGTTCTGAGAGAATCGTGCGAAGCAGGCCAGCGTAAAGTAATCGTTGTTTGATTTAGTAAGACAATCATTGTACCTGCTCTTCAATATTATTGAATATTAATATCAATTTAAATAATATTTAAGCATTTATTTCAAAATTACCGCGATATTATAAAAACCCCGTGACAATTGGCGACCTCATTCCAGGATATTAACTCCTAGCTATAAAGCTATTCACGAGATAGTGCTCACTCATTCATATTTAGGTATTTATAATTAAAGTTTATAGGCACAAGTTTACTGGTGTTTACCGTTAATTTAGCAAGTGAATTTTTGCTTTATTAATCAATAGAGTACTTAACTCGTTTATTCTTGGTAACGCCAGACGATTTTATTCGCTCCTGGGTAGCCTTGCCGTACCCATTGTGTTAATTATTGAGAGTTCTTAGTCATTTACATTTTTGATTTATCTTTGCCAGTTAACTAGATAAGACTGGTCACCACTAGCTTGTGTCTGTATTCTTTACTTGTGTTTATTAGTATTCGGTGCTAAGCAGTCAGTGCTCAGTTTCGTTTGCTTAATAAATTAGCACCATGGCAGCCAGTGCTTATGTACAGGAAGCCAAAGATATGGGTCTCACTGACCCAGAGAAAATACAGAGTTACGTTCTCTCACGGTTCAATTACGAGCAAGAACGTGAGAAAGACGCTCGTGAACGTGAGCGAGAACAGCGCGAATATGAGCGAGAACAGCGTGAACACGAACAAAAACAACGCGAGCTCGAGTTAGAAAAAGAGCGACAACAGCGCGAACACGAGCTAGTACAAGAGCGAGAACAGCGCGAATACGAGCGTGAACAACGAGACAGAGAACGAGAACACGAACGTGCCGAGCGAGAAGCACACGAGAGACATGAACTTGAAGTGCTGAAGCTCAAGCGAGATTCCTTGGCTTCAGACACGTCTGCTGCAGTTGGTCCAAGCTCCACGAGCGTTCTCCCTGCACATGTCCTGGCGACCCCACGCATCAAGCTTCCTTCATACAAGGAAAGCGAGCGAATCGAGCCGTACATAGCTCGTTTTGAGGACATGGCAGACATGTATCAACTGGATGAGGCAGCTAAGCGGCTTCAGTTTCTTAGCCTATTTGAGGGCCCTGCCCTCGATATTCTCCACAGAATTCGTGGAGACAATCTCACATATGAGATGATGAAAGCTGCACTCATTAAGGCGTATGGTCTCACAGTAGACGACGCCAAAGTTCAGTTCATGCGAGCTCGTCTCCAAGACAAGGAGACAGCTGTTCAGTTCCTTGATCGTCTCACAGCTTACTTAAATGAGTGGATGGAGAAAGATGAAACTCCTTCCACGCGTGAGGGGATAATTGACCTTATGCTGCGTACACAGCTAGAGAGGTCGTGGCCTGCTGAGCTCATAGCACAGCTTAAGATCTGCCAGGTGAAAGATGCCAGCCAAATGGTAGAGAAGGCTGACGCATTCTTTACTGCATATGGGTATCAAGCTCGTAAGCAAAACACCTGGAGCAGAAAAGATACTGCCAAGTCTGGGAAGCCGTCTCAGACTGAACCCCAGCAACAAGGCCATTCTCAGAATAATGGCCAAGGTCCAAAACCGCAGTGGAAGGACCAGGGGCAAAACACTCAGAAACCTGAGTGGAAGAGGTACAACAAGTACCCTAACCAGCAGCAGTATCAGCCACGCAACCGACCGTCGGGACAAACTTTTTCACCACCAGCTCAAAAGAGGCAGGAAGCGAATGCAGCCTTCATTCCTCAGCAGCAGCACGGTGGTCACGTCCCTACCAGTGTGGGTACTTCCCCACAGTTCACTGGTCCCACAGTGACAGTGAACCCCCCTCCACAGATGGCCAATGTTCCATCTTCTCAAGTATATAACCCTCAAGGCACAATGTTTGCCACATCAATTCAGCAGCCTCATGAGTGGCTAGCTGCTTCCTCCACAGGCCCTCCCACAGGTGACAGTACCTTCTTTGTTCAGCCAGGGTTTGTGGGAGGCATTCCTGTGAAGGTCCTGAGAGACAATGGTTCCTCAGGTTGCTCTGTCAAGCAGAGTCTAGTTCGGCCTGAGCAGTATACAGGTCGACAGATCCATGCAAATCTTATTGATGGATCAGTGAGATTGTTCCCTGAGGCATGTATCCAGGTGGCATCTCCATTTTATACTGGTACGACACTTGCGGTTGTCATGCCAGAGCCTCTATTTGACTTTATAGTAGGCAATATTAATGGAGTCAAGGATAGTTGCTCCGATGACGCTACTCAGACTTCGGCTGCTGCGGTAACACGAGCCATGACTGAGGCTCCAGACTGTGTCACCCCAGTGATCATTGAATCGCCGCAAGATCTGATGTGTAGTCAACTTGTTGTGCAAGAACAACATTCTGACCCGACATTTGCTACCGTGCGGAACAAACAAAAGGGTCGAGTGATAAAGTATTCACGGGGAGGTCGAGCAAAGTTCCTTCGTAAACAAGGACGGCTCTACCGTGAGTCACGAACACCCGAGGGCGAGGTTCGACTGCAGTTTGTCGTTCCCGCCAAGTACCGCCTAGCAGTGTTACAATGGGGTCATTGTTCAGCCTCAGGAGGTCACGTGGGCAAAAGGAAGACCCAGGGCCGTATCCGAGCTGACTTTTTCTGGCCAGGGATGGGACGAGACATAGATAGTTTTGTCCGTTCCTGCAGTGTGTGCCAAAGTATCACCACTAATCAGGGACATGCCCTTCCTGTGCCATTTGTAACCACACCTGTAATCTCTGAGTCAGTTGAGAGACAGGGTAGTGGTGAAGTGGGTGCAGACCTGACGTCTCGCCCATTGGCCCCACAGGACACATTATGTCCGGGGCCTGTACATACATATTATGTACCGTAAGTTAAGGGGGAAGTTGAGAGGCGACTTGAGGCTATGGAAGACCCAAGTTTGCATAAGGATTCTCAGCTTCCCGGTACTAATAGAAGTACTGTAGATTAAGGGGGAAGTTCGAGAGAGAACTCCGCAGAGGCGACTTGAGACTATGGAAGACCCAAGTTTGCACAAGGATTCTCAGCTCCCCGATACTAATATAAGTACTGTAGGTTAAGGGGGAAGTGAGAATTCCGCAGAGGCGACTTGAGGCTATGGAAGACCCAAGTTTGCACAAGGATTCTCAACTCCCCGATACTAATGTAAGTACTGTAGGTTAAGGGGGAAGTTGAGAACTCCGCAAGGATTCAGCTTCCCGGTACTAATATAAGTATTGTACTGTAGGTTAAGGGGGAAGTTCGAAAGAGAACTCCGCAGAGGCGACTTGAGGCTATGGAAGACCCAAGTTTGCACAAGGATTCTCAGCTTCCCAGTACTAATATAAGTATTGTACTGTAGGTTAAGGCACAGGTTGAGGACCCGTGTGCAGTTCGAGGCTATGGAAGACCCGAGTTTGCACAAGGATTCTCAACTTGCCGACACTAATCGTGTGCTAAAATTAATGGCGACCTCGAGTGTACTTTTCGTAGCATGTACTGATTGCTAGGCAGAGAGTAATTGTAACATAATAAAATTTTGTCTCATTGACACTTTTGATGCTCCACCTCAATTGGTTTTGCAGGTTCAGCAATGGGTGTAGCAGTTTTGCTGTGCGGACCAGCTGATTGTCTGCCGCACGCTGCCGCCTCTTCTCCTCTGCCTTCGTCGTCGCCATATTATTTACTGTGTCATTTTACACGTACGTACAGTTACACTACAACTGTCACACCTACACCGTGTATTACATACACCACGCTACACAACAATTAGTTGTCAGTGTAAATCTAGCGAATTTTCGCTCAGTTTGACCTGAGTACAGGATTTTCACCGTCGTCACGGAGTTTTTCCCTCAAGCTTGCTTCTATTAACGTAAATACGAGGTTTTTTCGCTCACTGGCGACTGCGACTTTCTCCTGTAGCAGGATAGCACACACACCACAGTGTGAATCTTGTGCGAATGACTTAGGAAAAAATTTAACTTTGTAAGGGCGTAATGTCACGAATCAATCCGCGACATTTCCCTTTTGTGAGAAGCCACGAACTATTAGTGGAAAACTCACTGCGTATCGCTCAGCTAACCGTTTCTCCCTCCATTTCGGAGTATACTTTTCAAAACATTCGTCACCGTTTTCAAAAGTGACCGATTTAATGCACGTCACTAAGTGCTGTACTGAGCGATACTATTGTTTTTTTATTGTTCGCCCCTGCTCATTCGACCGTTAGAAAATGCGGCCGAGTGCTCCGCTTTTCTTTCCCACGACTTGGGCAGTCGAGTGTTTGCTGTGACGGAGACAGGACCTGTGCAGCAGTGCGAGAGGTCAGCTAGTACCCAAACTCCACTTCACAGTTAATCCAGTCCTCCCCCCCCCCGGTGATACATAGCATTCATCGACCGGTATTTCCTTTTTGTAATCCTAGTTTAAGAGTTTAGTTAAGGTGTTTTTTTCCTAGGCGTAAGTATTTAGCTTTTGTGTGAGTGAGTGAGTGCGTCTCATTTAATTTGATTTGAATTGTAACGTTAAATTTATATTTTGTAATTAATAAATTTAACAGTTCTTTTCCTTGAGCTTAATGTAAAGTAAACTCTTGTTTCATTTCTCCGTAATTAAGCTTATTTCCCACATAGCTCCTAGCTTGCATAGACGTTTTACTATTCATAACTGGTACTTAGACCAGTCTTGTATTAACTTAAAATCCTTTGTGCCACCTAGGAGTTAATGCATCAGCAAGGACCTGATATTATTATTAGTATTTGTTATTTATTGTCAGGGGTGAAGTAACTTTCTCCAGAGGCTAACAGTACTAATTCAGCAATTGTGAGTAATTAGTCTCTGCTGTGTACTGTTGAGAAAGTTTGTAAATTCTCGTTCTGAGAGAATCGTGCGAAGCAGGCCAGCGTAAAGTAATCGTTGTTTGATTTAGTAAGACAATCATTGTCCCTGCTCTTCAATATTATTGAATATTAATATCAATTTAAATAATATTTAAGCATTTCAAAATTACCGCGATATTATAAAAACCCCGTGACACACTGATACGATCCCACAGAAATGAAACCAAGTGGTGTATCGTGTATTTTAGGTACACTACAACTACACGTGCTGGTTGTAAGGAAAGACAAATATCGTAAGGAAGGGGAGATGAGGGGCAATGGAATCAGATTACAGGTGAGAGGGGAATGGGAGAGGGATATCGAGAGAGAGGGAGAGAAGGTGAGGGTGGAAGGATAATTAGTTGAGAAGCTGCCAGAGGAAAACTGAGTACGAGAGATGCTTGTGCCATCTCCGATATTATTTCTGCTGATTCTAAATGGATGATTTCCAGAACGCTTTTAGCTCTTAGTAAATTAGTCTCCAGTTATGAGACGTGGAGTGCTCTTGGGAGTTTCTGTTGTCTGTATATGACGGAAAGAATTTTACAGTATAAGGTATTATTAGAACAAAATCTGCATTGTCTGTAACTGGTGGTAATAAATCGAACTGAACTGAGGGAAGTCATGTTAAAGGACTGTATATACCTGTACAGTACTAATTCCTTATCTTTCCCTTTCTTTTTCTAGGTTGCTCCTTTGCATATTTCAGAATCCTTCAGCAAACACCACTCGTTTGCATTGGAGCAAAATAATAAGCTTTTTAAAGTAGTGTATGCATATTGCCACAAGTGGAAAAGGATGGAATGAAATGGAGAGGAAAATGTATAAAGAATGGTTTGAAACGTGAAACAGGCTTGCATTCCTCACTTGCATTATATTTTGAAATGCGAAATAGGCTTTTGTTCCTCACTTGTATTTTCCATAGACTTACAAAATCCATAACTTTGAGTTCCACCACCACTCCACTATAATGTGTAACGGCTAAAGTAACTGTGCCAGGTGCCGGGTGCATGAGTCCTTGCATGAGTCCACTTTGCATTACGACACCGCTTAATATTAGATGTATTTATTTCTAGTAAAAGAGAGACTGGGCGAGGAAAAGAAAAAAAAAAAAACATAAGTCCGTGGTTCGTGGGCATTATATGGAGCAGGTCAGAGGAAGACAGCTTCCAAATGCTTATTGGCGTGGTCGCACGCGCGCGCGCGCAGGGCTATTCTTTATATCTTCAATTAAGCATAATCTCTGAAAATTCTGGGCGGTAAAGAAAATTATGTGAGCAGAAATGTATAAATCAGGAAGAACAAACAGGCTATGACTGTAAATATGCTTATTGTTTACGGTGATGGTGATGATGACGGAGATGATTCAACTGAAGGTTAGTAAAACCGTGGAAGTAATAGAGATGTTTGGTAGTGGCTGTCGGTGCACGCCTGACTTGAGCTATACGGTCCAGTTCAAGCCTTGCTAATGGAAACAAAGATTTGAGTAGAAATACAAACCACAATAACAATGACAACAACAACCATAGTAACTGATAACATCAATGCAAATACGTCCAAAAATACACCTAATAAAAGTAATAATAATCACAGGAAAAGTTAGGGAACGGGAAAAATAAAATGCCATCCCTGCCTGTCCACCTAGAGTGAATGACCGATATGGAAATGTTAACACTCATGACTTAGCTCAAATGCTGGTCAGTTTCATTATAATTTTTAAGCTCTTTTGATTTTAGAATTATTTAGTGCAACGTTCATTAACATCCCTTTGACACGTGTGTGTGTGTGTGTGGGTGGGTGGTGGTGACATATGGTGGTGCTGTGTGGTGATGCTGTTTGGTGGTGTAGGTTTGGTGGTGCAGGCGTGCTGATGCAAACGTAGTCGTGCATGTGTGGTGGTGTTGTGTAGTGATGCAGGTGTGGCGGTGCTGTGAGGTGGTGTAGGTGTGGCCGTGTTATGTGGTGTTGTAGGTGTGGCTATGCTGTGTGGTGGTGTTGTGTGGTTATGCAGGTATGATGATGCTGTGTGATGGTGCTGTGTGGTTGTGTAGGTATGGTGGTGCTGTGTGGTAGTGTTGTGTGGTTGTGCAGGTATGATGATGCTGTGTGGTTGTGTAGGTATGGTGATGCTGTGTGGTGGTGTTATGTGCTTGTGCAGGTATGGTGATGCTGTGTGGTGATACTGTGTGGGTGGTGCTGTGTGGCTGTGTAGTATGGTGATGCTGTGTGGTGGTGCTGTGTGGCTGTGTAGTATGGTGATGTTGTGTGATGGTGCTGTGTGGCTGTGTAGTATGGTGATGCTGTGTGGTGGTGCTGTGTGGCTGTGTAGTATGGTGATGCTGTGTGGTGGTGCTGGTGATGCTGTTTTGTGGTGCTGTGTGGCCGTGTAGGTATGGTAATGCTGTATGGTGGTGCTGTATGATTGTGTAGGTATTGTGATGCTGTGTGGTGGTGCTGTGTGATTGTTGCAGGTATGGTGATGCTGTGTGGTGGTGCTGTGTGATTCTGTAGGTTCTGTAATGCTGTGTGGTGGGGCTGATGATGCAGTGTGATGATGCATGGTACAGTTATGAGATACTTAGTGGATAATACCACATACCTGTCTTTGCAGCTCACTGACAAAATTTCAACAAAAGACTGAGCGAGTGGGCCCCTGAGTCGATCGTAATGTAGAAGAGACAGACATTGGGTATGTGAATTATTAAGGTGAAAAAGATGCTTACGTGTCACCTGTGGTTGTCTCCCCTCCTTGCCATTTTGTCGTCCACTCGGTCCTACGTTTCTGTTACCCCAGTTTGCATCACTCTTTTGTCAATTGAAGGAGTTCGTTTTAATTTGTTAGCTTCACTCATATCCATCCCCGCTGATTTATTCTCAATCCATTCCTGCATATTTTGGTCTTCGCTTCCTAATGTTTCACTCAACTAACCAATGTTACCCTAGACGTTTTATTCATTGCTTGGATCCCTATCACCTTAGCTATCATTCATACCCCATTTCCTTTCAACATTTCCCCGTTTCTGTTGGTTCTTGATTCGCATTAACTCCTAGGTAGTCTGTCACTCTTGTTTACATGTATTACCGGAGGTTGCCTCACTCTTGACTGTAATTCTATAGTCCTGTTTCCAAATGTTATTGCAATATTTTCACCAGTTGCATCTTTTCTCGATATTTTGCGTGTTTGTCACACTGCTACTGCACATTCAGTATTCTTTGGCTGTTTTTCCCTCTGCATACATTGACCTTTCGGCTTGCATATTAGCCTAACTCCCCTCCCTGTCTTTTTCGCATGTAACTTACTGTTTTCAGTTGCTTCCTGTTTCATTGTTCATCCGTTACAGTGTGTCTACATTCTTTGTCCTTGCATGAAATTCCCTGACATACAGTTGCAAGTCTGTCAGATCTACGTTTAATTTTCCAATTTGCTTTTGTACCTTTGTTGCCCACCCTCACCTCTATGACTTGTTGAAGAAACAACGAACATCTTTTATTTATCTTTTATTTCAAGAGGGAAAAAAGTTCCATACTAGGATGTACTTGACGTCTATAAACATTCAACATGTTAACAAATTCTGCCGCCTGGATCCCTTCTGTATCTGTTGTTAGCTTCCAGTGTCCATATACCATAAGTGTCTTGAAATATCGGGTTCTGGAAGCCTCCAGCACCTGGAAAACTCTCTATATTTGGAAATCCACAAATACTGACGATACCAAATCCTTCAGTGCCTGAAAAATCCGAGCTGGAGACATCCTGACATTTAGATAAGCGCGATTTGCATCAGGCAATATCATATCACGCTGCTTAAGGGAAAAAAAAATCAACTGCAGCTATAAATATGGCTCAGCTAAGGATTACCTAAGAGCTTTAGTCAATCAGCCAGCAACACACACACACACACACACACACACACACACACACACACACACACACACACACACACACCTTTCTCTCTCTCTCTCTCTCTCTGACACATTGCTATATACCACACACACACACACACACACACCTCTCTCTCTCTCTCTCTCTCTCTCTCTCTCTCTGACACATTGCTATATACCACACACACACACACACACACCTCTCTCTCTCTCTCTCTCTCTCTCTGACACATTGTTACCAGACACCTCCAGATAGGTCACTGTGCCGGCTGATTGGAACGTGGTGTTAGATGAACAGCCGGGTTGGAGGAAGAACCGAGTTAGAGAGAGAGAGAGAGAGAGAGAGAGAGAGAGAGAGCAAAATTAATGTTTTTATCCGGTTATATCAAGGTTTAGTGTAAAGGATGATCGTCAGCTTGTTAAGTAAATCTCTCGTTTTTTTAGAACATGTTAAAGTTCAAGGTCAATGGCCGAATTTAAAGTCTGACTTAAAAAAATAGACTTATACACTTTTTATCCAAATTAGACCAAACTTGGGTAAAGGGTTGAGGGAAAAGCAAGAATAAAGATATTCAATTTTAAGAGAAATCTGGCATAGTTCAGGGACACAGGGCAAGATCAAATTTCGACCCGTGTGCCTGTGTGTGAGCAAAACAAAACAATTTTCATTCGATTAGAGTCACACTTGGTGGTTGGGTTAAGGATCCTCTAAGGAGTTGACCAATATAATGTTTAGAATTTGAGATCAAAGCCCAAGGTCGGATAAGAAGGTCAATTTAAACAATTTTTATCTGGTTTCGACCAAATGTTGTGAAACGATTGAGGCTAATGCATGATTTTAAGGTTGCGGATTTGAGAACACTCAATGATAAAAGTCACAGGGAAAGGCCACCTTAAACATTTTTTTATTTATTTATTTAAATTAAGCCAAACTTGGTGGAATGGCTTAGGTTCAGGGAAGAAAGAGGGGGGGGGGACATTTCTTGAGAAAAATAAATCAAACATTACTGTCAAGTCTACTCGTCTGTCAGAGTGTGAACAAAATAACTGAAATGGAGTTTAGATGAGGCTTAATGGAAGTGTTGCGCATCAGCCACCAAATACGAGTAGACTTGTTTTGAAGATCAGAAAGTCAAAGATCAGCATCACATGACAATGTCTACTTAACGGTTTTTATCCGATTTAGAATATACCTTGTGGAAGTGTTGATTTCAAAAAGGGGGATATAGCCATTATATTCTGAGAACAGTCAGTCAAAGGTGAAGGCCACAGGGAAAGGTCACTGATCAGGCCAGAGCCAACTCAAACAGTTTTGTTTTGATTTGAACAAAACTTCGTGGAATGTTGAGGATTACCCTTGAATTAGGCTAAGTAACTCAATTTTGAGTGAAACCGACCAAAGATGAAGGTCAGAAGACAAAAATATTCAGCATTTAGATGGCGAGCACGGATATTGCACTCTGTTTGTGTTCCGCCTTGTTTTGTTTTATATTTACCACTTAATCTTTTCCAGGTGATCTAGCTATCAAGAACTGATAAATGAGATGAGAAAAAAGAGGAAGGAAAAACAAAAGGAAGTACTGTAGTTTTCATTGTTATACATGCTCTTCTTTATAGCACACGTTCATACTTTTCTGGCTTAGTAAGTTTTTCGGGGACAATGAAAAAACTGGCAACTCTTGCACTAATTTTTTTTTTATCGAACACTTAGTGCAATCACAGTTAATCGTTCTTTCCCACGAACCCAACAATACACGCAGCATATGGCGCCACACTTTCACTTGACCCCAACTTCCGATAAAGCCCATTGTCCATACTGATTACATGATAAAGCAGTCTCATTTAAGCCAGCTGTGATGGTGTTATCAGGATTGTCTTTTTGGCATTAATGGAAGGTCAGTTGTGTTATCAAATGTGAATGTTTTTGAAATGTCGTCCACTAATCTATTACTGAACTATCAGTCTCCCTCCTAATATTTATTACCGATTACAGTGAGAGAGTAATCATAACAATATGATATGGAAGCATTAAGTTTAGGTGAGGAAGTGTGGTCAGAGACTGGAATCGTCGTAGTAAAGGAAATGTATTCGAAGCAAGATGGAATGCAACAAGAGGGATATCGCTCAGAGATTGCACCATTAATTCCTCGTCCTGCAGTTTCAACTTTGCCCCATGACCTTAGCCTGTATACATTTTTTTTTTCACAGAACTGAAGGACTTCATCATTATCAAACCCTCCGCCCTTCTACTAAAGGTGGTATAAATTGCACTAAAACTGAGCCGCCCTTGCCCTTTTCTTCAAGACTGAGCTCCTCCATCTGTTCTCTGCCTTCAGCAGTTCCACCGGTTTTGATCGAAATCGGACAAAAACTGAGTTATACTGTTCTCTCTCTCTCTCACACACACACACACACACACACACACACACACACACACACACACACACACACACACACATACAAAGTCTCAGTGTTACAGTACATGAGTGTAGTGGTGTGCTGGCAAGTGCTGGGATGATTCTTAAGACCTCTAAATGAAACAACACCAATTACACAACGGTTTGCATTCTTTGATCAGTTCACAGATGTATTGAATCTCTAACAACTGTCATTTTATATTAGTCATCTATGATCCACCTCCTCATTTCTCATTCGTGTTCATTCTAGACTCATACACCCGGCTTACGGAGTAATTGTGCGGCTGCTGGTGTGATACAGGACTCGTCTTAATTAATCCCAGGACAGACGAGGCACTCTGCCACCACCACCACCGCAGGTGCACAACTTCTCCAGTCCAATCCACACTGCAAATCATAATTCTGCATTTAATATGGAGTGTTATGGCGGAGTCTTTATTGGTATCTTTATTAGGTTACGTCTCTGACGACGAGTAACAGTACTGGTGTCACAACACTTGATTCATTATGGTAAGACTAGTGTCATGAGGTGAATGCAACGCCGGGATTAGAACAGGTACAATAATGTATTAAATAGATGCGGGGTAATATAGGGACTCCATAAAGTTAGAGAACCAAATGAGACTCGGCTAGAGTGAAACTTCTTATGTGTGAAAATTCTTATGGTGTGACTGACTGACTTGGCTGCTCATTGAGATGCTTTCTCATATAAAAATCATATTTTCATAATAATTTTGCTTGGTGCTTGTGTAAGTAAAAATATATATGATATAGACTCACTGAAACAGAGAATCAGGAAGGCAGAGACTGCTACAGAAACAAAGGTAAACACAGAGTATAGATGCAGTGACAGAGGTCGTAGAGGTTATCATTCAGTAGTGTCTCGGCTGGCAGCCTCACTCACACGCTATTAACCTTGAGGGACCTCCCATGAATACATATCAGGATCTGGGTTGTGTGTTCACTGTGTGGAAATGTCTCTCTCTCTCTCTCTCTCTCTCTCTCTCTCTCTTTCTAAATATGGATCCAGTTGGTAAAATTATGCCCGTGGGAGAAAATGGGTCATATTGGGGAGTAGATGGTTCCCCCTAGGGAGAAAGTAGATCCACTGGGGAAATAGATCTATAAAGAAAATAGGTCCAGTTAGAGAAAATAGATCCATAGGAAATTAGGTTCAAGGTAAAACTGGTTCATTAGGGAAACAGAGCATGTGGGAAAAGAGGACCAAGGGAAAAACAAGTCTACAGGGAGCAACGGTCCCGGGAAAAATAGGTTCTATGGGAATATCAAATCAGTGACAGAATAGGTCTACAGGGAAAAGACGCCCATGAGAAAATTGGTCAACAGAGAGAACATCCAAAAGGGCAGAGTAGATCCATGGGGGAAAATAGGCTCATGAGAAAAATACTTCAATGAAGGAAAATTGGTTCATATGGCAACAGGTCCCTGGGGAAAATAGGAAAGTGAGCATTGACCCCTAGAGGGTATAGCTGGACACTGGTTGATGTGCTACAGTATTACCTTTCACAGGCAGTTTTTCCTCTCCTCATTCTTTTGTTCTTTCACTTACCTTATATCCTATTTATTTACATTTTATTTCACCAACGCTCCCAGAAGACAGTTGTGGTTGTTAATAAATAGTCATCAGATATGTTTCCTTCATATTCTACTGCCATATTTATTTGACCTCTACATTATAGTGTGGCGACCTACTGTGTTCTTGAGATGGTGAAGTGCATCGTTATGATACTCAAATAACATAACTGCGAACCAGTGCAATGGACAGTAATTACTGTCGTGCGCCCACTGTACTAGGAAAGAGAGTCCATATTTCTTTTGAAACCCTCCTTAATCCCGTAAGGGGTGGCCAAACAAATCACTTTCGCATCGCCGTCCTCTGCCATGTGGCTGCAATATTTACAACTTATGCCTCCCTCCCATGAGTTGCATTATGTGAGCAAAAAACCCCAGCCACTCTGCAGACATAAACTGTTATTTTTATCACCTACCAAGAAAATGTTTCCTTCTTTTGACTCAAAGTCTTCCTCAGGAGTATCCTTTACTATTCAATATACAGCTCAGTCCTTCATTATATCCCAATATACTTAGTGTTTCTCTCTCTCTTTCTCTCTCTCTCTCTCTCTCTCTCTCTCTCTCTCTCTCTCTCTCTCTCTCTCTCTCAGGACGTATTATAGAGGCATCACATTACCTCATCTGCATAATCCATTTTAAGATTTTGGGTATGCTAAGTTGACGCCATGCCTTCTTTACCCCTCAGCAGCTTTAGGTTTCTAGAAGGGACTCCTTCTCCCCTGTGTGAAGTTAAGCCGTAATGTGGACGGGGAGGGGAGTGGAAGGGAGGCTTCCCACAAACAACAACAGGGAGCAGAGATTCTTCATCTCATCACCTCCCCTCGTCTTACTCCCTTCAGTCTGTGTCTGTTTCACTGTTGCATTTTTCTCTTTCCATCATATTATTACAGTAGCTGCTTGCTTGCATCGTCCTACAACACGGCTGGCGTGTAACCCCCATCTGCCACTGGACTCTCGCCTTAACTGCCCAGCTCTCTAATGCCGAGGTAACTGATACTCGCAGCCTTTGACCTATAACACTGTTTCATTTTGAAAATAAATGATTGTAAATAGCATCTTCCTTTGTTCCAATCCAAAGCTGTAAATTGTGTAAGCATTATGCATCAGTCCACAAGAGGGGAGACCCAGGACCGGATTAACCCTGCTGTGGCCTGGTAGGCAACGCAGACGGTTGGCCTGCAACATATAGATCTCTTTCCATTATTTCCAGTGAAATATTGACATGACCTATAATGGCTTTTTTTGATGGCCTGATGGGTGATGGCACTTATTTGGACGCCCAAAGCGTATATTTATTCCGGGAAGTCTGGATGGCCTGTGACGAGCCGGCCGTGGCCTGGTAGACAGTTGCCCACTATGCCTATACAGTACCTGATAATCTAACCCTGGGGAGACCGGGGCATGTTGGCTACGGGGGCAAGTTGACACAGTCGAAATAATTCAGATATTAAACGCTAGATGTCGATGATATTCACACCATCTGATCACCACGTGCTTCCTCAATTACCAACAAGCTGGCGTATTGAAAGGCTGCTCGAACGGTGATTTATGGGAAAAAGTTTAATTTTATTGCCAGTAAGTAAATTTTCTTTCTCTTAAATATTTTGCTGTTTCATATATTAGGTTATAAAGGACTAAATATCCATTTAACAATATTTTGACAAAGGATTTAAGAATCATTTATCACTGTAACAGACAAGGTTTCTTGTTATATCCTTAACAAACTTTTTTTATGAAGTGTTATGACTTGGACAAGTTGGCACAATAGAACTGGCACATGTAGGCACAGTGCCAACATGCCCCGCTTTGTGTTTAAAAAAAAACACACACACAAAAAAAACATTATTTTGTTTTTTAAAAAATTTCGTTGGAGTACATACTTTAAATTTCTAGTTTTCAGACATGCATAGAATATACAAACAGAAATCTGAGAGCTTCAACCTCCCACCCCCTGATGTGATGCTGAGGGCTGTCAAAATTGTGAAGTGTGAACACAAGTCAGTTCGAGGAGTTGCAAGGGATTGAGGCATTCCGTTTCGAACACGACACGATACTGCAATAAGATAACTGATGAGAGGCTAAAATGTGAAGATAGTGCTACTTTTACAGTAGGCTATGTTGCACGCAGACAAGTCCTATCAGAAGAACAGGAAAAGGGGCTCTCTACATATCTTAAACATGCACCAGATATATATTATGGATTAACTGTGAAAGAAGTGAGAAAGTTAGCTTACCAGTATCCTTAAAGTGCAAATAATAATGTTCCTCCTTCTTGGAAAGAAAATGAGATGGCGGGTCCTGACTGGTTTTCTGTTTGTTCCTGAAGAAATAAAGACCTGTCCATAAGATCTCCAGAAGCCACAGGTCAAGAGCAACAAGTTTCAACAAGACAAATGTAGCTATGTTTTTTGATAACCTGCAGTTATCTGTATTCAGTTGGCTTGCATGGTGTATGAATGCGTGTCTGATTCATTTAATTGTGCATGCCGTTGACAGTACTCCCTGTACTTGTTTTATAAACAATTCGTCAGACCATACTTTCATGGAAAAAAACATGATATAATAATTGCGATAGGAAAATAGTCAATGTGTGGAGAATTTCTACTGTGATCATTGGATATCTGGTAGTGCTCATTTTCATTCATATTTTTCCTTCAGTGAGCCACCGTCCACTTGGTGGATATGACTGTAAGTCAACGTATTTCACTCCCCCCCCCCAGTATATATATATATATAAATATAAATATAAATATATATATATATATATATATATATATATATATATATATATATATACATATATATATATATATATATATATATATATATATATATATATATATATATATATATATATATATATATATATATATATATATATATATATATATATATATATCACAACCATAGTGTAACCTTTTATTAAGTATATTCCTTTGGTTTGGTGCAGAGACAAAGCAGGAAGGCGTCAGTGCTTACCTGGATCAGACAGATCTGGATTTCTTCCGAAATATGTGAGTCACAAAGGAAACCATCGATCTTCTCCTTGATATTGTCCAGGAACAGTATAAACCTGTATTCCATGGAGAGACTCCACCTGCTGCAGCAAAAAAGTCTTCAACTATGTTTGTGGTACTTAGGTAACACAGTCACATACTGAGAAATTGCAGAACTGTTTGGGCTGACAGAGTGTGCTATGCATAACTGTGTTCAAATTGTTTTAAAAATTCTTTGCAGTATTGGACACAGATACATTAAGTGGCCCAACTGGGGTTGCCTTAAAGAAAGATGAGGGAAAAGTCAAAGATTCTGCAGGGTTTCCAGGAATTGTTGGAGCATTGGATGGGTGCCATGTAGAGATAAAAGAACCCGATGATGGCCAGTCTGATTACCTTGACCGAACAAACAAACACAGTGTAAACCTTATGGCAGTATGCGACAGTGAGAAATTCTTTACCTTCATTGATGGTTTTCCTGGCTCTGCTCATGACAGCCGAGTTTTCAAGAATACCAAACTCATCCAGTTTATGACATACTCGCCCTTAACTGTTTTCCCTTCAAATCACTACCACATTATTGGGGATTCTGCTTTTCAACGGTCCACATACCTTCTGATCCCTTTCAGAGATACAGGAAACTTAAATGATTTGGAAAGAAATTTTAACAGAAAATTGTCACAAATTAAATATGCAATTGATAATGCTATTGGCTTGCTTAAATGCCGGTTCAGGGGTCTGAAATACATTAATGCAGATGTCCAAAGAATTCCCATAACATTACCTTACAAAGCTCTGTAGAGGAAACCCTTCTTCTAAATGAAGGCTCTGTTGAGGTCGAACAAAATTCATCTGCCTGATGTTAGTGGCATTGAGAAACGTCTTTTTATTGTTAGTATTTTGTAGTGTGAGCATAGTTTGTGGAGAGGAGAATCAAGAGTTAAATGTTAAGACAGACTGAACCATTATGGTATTGTTATGAATGTGATGGAACGTCTTAAGAGGATTGGTCCGAGGTTGCATGACCCTGTGGAAATAGTGGAAAATGAAAAACGGACTAGGAGAACGTGAGTGAGGTGGAAGGGGAGACAGGAGGGGAAGACCAAGTATGTGATGGATGGAGGGACTGTGGATACAGTATATGAGAGAGAGGGAGGTGTGTGCTGGATGGAGGGTACCTAAATGGCAGAGGACAGGGCGACAGATTTTTTTTTTGGCCATCCATTTTGAGAATAAGGCGTCAGTCTATAGACAGGCAGATGACCAACTCTGCCCGATAGAACGTTATGTGAAATATGGTCCCAGCATAAGTTTATAAAATAATTTTTACATGTACATGAAATGTATAACATAGGCTTTATCAGAATCTAGTAATGTCATCACTAACTGATTTCATTATGGTCTGTAAAGTGTAAAGATGTTTAGAACCATGGCATGAGTAAAAAAAAATAAAAAATACTGTGGTTATTTTGGAACTGAGGATTATTCCTCAAGTAAAAATCCAAATTGCCGCAGCGGGGCAGGCTGCATCAATAACTACAGTGGCAAGGAGGACAACGACGGTGTTGATGATAGTGATGACGACTTACACCCGGCATTCAGTGGGAATACAAAACAGACGGCTGACTTACCCACCGTCAGACCACAACAACCAACCCATGAAGATTGTCATATTGTCCCAACTTCAACAAGGGTATCGGAAAACACTTCGCGACAAGTACAGATATCTACGACATCTTGAAAAACTAGAAGCCGCGGAATAGTGAATAATGATAAATGAAAGGTGAAGAGTGAATGACAAGAGGGAGTGCCAAGGCACACAGCTACCTTCATCGCTAGGTAGTGTTTACACTCATTGGAATTTATGTGTGCCAGAAGAGACAGCCAGATAAGGCTTATTAAGGTCTATGTGTTTTATGTATGGGAACGAGATAAGAGAATAGTGACTCAGTACCAAAGGGTAACCGGGTTTAGTGTGAGTTAGTGTTATACAGTGGACATTATTTCAAAATGTTGTGGGCCTAGACCCGACTGAGGACGATGAGAGAAGTGAACGAAGGATATGAAGAGTACACGCCCATTCCCCCCCCCCCTGTACTTTTCCTGAGGGAGAGGCAGAAGGTTGAAAGTCAGTCGTGTCTGAGAGGGCTAGCGTCTAAGAAAACTGGGGGAAGATCCTGTGATAGCAGAGGCCCCCTGAGCACCCTACCATGACGATGAGACGAGTGATGTCTTGGTATTCTACGGTAACATTGAGTAAACATCTTTGTTAGAGAATACAGAGAGAAAGTGGAACTAAGAGCGTGAAGGAGAAAAAGTTGAAACTTGAAATACACTGAGTAATATATTGGAAGCATACTTCAGAGCCGTGGTAGGGTATAACAGGACGGGACAGATAAAGAGTATGATTGTTAAAGTAACTTATTTGCTCAATGATGAAGTGGAAAATTACCTAAGGGCAATGTGTCTTTATTAAGCAAAAATATTGAGCTAGTGCAGATAGTTGTGTTAAAGTGTATCTTTAATAATTAAGAGTAGTAAGATAGTTATTGGTACATTGGATAAAATATACTGTTAATCCTGTTATGTTATAATGAAGTGACACTTTGATAAAGTGATGCTATAATGAAGTGATATTATAGAAACTGATGTTATAATGACAGTGATGTCATACTGATATGATGTTATACTAGAGTGATGTTCTTAGTATTATTCAAGTGTTAGTATGTAATGTGTGTCAAACTTTTGGTAACCGAGAGAGGTTCTTCTCCAACTACTTTCTCTGTTATTTCCTTAACTCTGTCAGTAAATATCTTACCATATACTTCTATTATACTAAAAAGACAACTACCCCTATGATTACCACACGCTTCTTTTTCCCGTTTTCCTTTGTACAGGGGAATATTCATTTCTGACTTCCAGTCCTCCGGGACCCTACCTTCCTCCCAGGCCAATCTGCACATCTTCCATAATCCACTCCACTACTATCTCTCCCCTGTGCTCCAGCATTTCACCACACATCATCAATTCCTGGGGCTTACTTTTATCACCGTGAATCGAATCATTTTGCTAAAGGTCCGGCAGCTTCCCAGTCAGCAACGTAGACCACTGTCACAAAACTGATATGGGCTTCAACTGAACGACCTTCTTCACATGTTAATAAGGATGAAAACTCACCTGTATATTATGGAAGAACGCCTGAGAGGAAATATGAGCTGGAACGTCCCCGTGCATCTCATACTTACAGATCTCACATTGACCCTTTCGACTTCCTGTCCCCTGAAAAGAGGAAGGTGTACTGCAAGGAAAGGAAAACTTCAACCTGCAGCCCAACGAGTCTGTTTGATGAACGTCGGACAAAAATAACAACAAATAAACAATAGCTCAGCCTGTTGCAGCATTATCATTTAATATCTTGAAGAAAACAAAATCAACAGCAGCAACAAACGACACATCTGATCATACCATCGTATTAGTTTGAAGAAGTTGTGAAAATTGATAGGTTTTAAGGTTACTGAATTAAGTGGAATAGATGATCACAGTGTTTGAAATCACCTCCCTTCTTGGGCACACAATAAGCTGAACAAGCAGGGGAAGGAGGAAGGTTGGGAAAGCGAGAGAGTGGCAAGAGGGGGGAAGGGAGGCAACGTGAGCTGGAGGTAACGTGTGTGACAATGAGAGGAAGCAAGGAGCAGAGGGGAAGGAGAGAAGGGGGGTTAGAATGAATACCGTAAAGGAGAGGGGGGGGGGGGCTGTTGAATGAAAGGAGGGAGGTATTGGAAGAAGGAAGAAAATGGATTAACTAACTACTTTGAACCCCTTTCCACCTGAATGATATCAGGTATTCTGTTAGCATGTCCAAAAAGTTTATTGACTTTAACACACCAGATTGTATGAAATGGTACGTTTCTCTATAATTTCTGATTATTTATATCGCCTTGATCGTTCATTAATAACGAAAATGAACTTGAGCAGATGGAAGACGCCTGGCTGGGGAGGGAAAGGGAAGTAGAAGAGAAGGGACGGGAAATGGGAGGAGAAGGGAATGGGAAGGACAGAGGAATGTTGCTGTTGGAGAAGAGAGGGGTTGGGAGAATGTTAGGGATGCGCAAATAGAAAGTGTGGTACGAGTATGTAGAGGTGCTGGAGGAAGGGAGAGGTAAAACAGGGTAAATCATTACACAATCTCCACATACCAAGTAGCGTACTGCCGTCATCTGAATAGGGTAACTTAAGTAAATGTGCAGTTGTATACATTTTGCGTCGTCATCATCATCATCATCATCATCATCACAGTGCCTGTCTAATAAAGGAGGTTGCCAGAAACAGTGTATGAGGAAACTTCAGAAAAAAATAAGCTAACAGCATAATAGCCAAGAAATACTCCACACTTCCATCATGTACAAACTGTTATTTAGAACACTATGGGGACTCTAGAAACACGAGATAAACAAAGAGACAAGTTGATTTATACAATACTTTCGGTCACAGAAAGGGGCGGGGCTGGCGAGGCTGTACACTACCTCATACGGTAGGATAAAAAACATACACATCAAGGGTAAAGATAGAGTGAAAGGGAAAGCTTATTGTCTTTTAATTAAATGTAAGAACATCTCGAAAAAACGGGCTGTCCGTCAGTTACTCACAAACGATTTTCTTATAACAGGATAAAAAGGGGAAAGGCGCTGATGCTTTTGCGTCTACTATGATAGTACGTGTTTCTGTACTTGTCCTTTATAGAAGTGAAGGAATTGTAGCTTGAAAACTCCAAAGTTCACCCTCCTAAAGAAAGGTAAATCCATACGAGCAAAATGAGAGAGAGAGAGAGAGAGAGAGAGAGAGAGAGAGAAAAGGGACAGCCAAGGTGTGAAATGGGGAAAGGGAGAAGGGTCAGGGATTACTGTAAACCATAAAAGAAGAAGTTACCTCAGTGATAAAGTTGGAATGGGAAAGTTTACAGAGTTGAGAGCGCTCGTTCCCCCTTCCCCCTTCCTCTGTACCCTGAGTCCCGCCTCAGGTAAATGTTTGTGCCAGCCTGGAACACCACAGTAACGTTTTGTGTTGGCGTGCTTGGCCAACAACTAGAAAACGTTGCAGAGGGGTGGAGTGAGTCACTGCCAGAGGGAGCTGGGTGATGAGGACGGAGGCCGTGAGAGGTTGAGGAAGGGAATATTATTGATCTAAGTTTGTGATCAAGTCAACAAGAGACGCAGATTACTTATACAGACAATATTAAAGCATTTAAAATAGAGATAAATGGAAAACGGACATACAGATCCTGTACGTAGGATGGGAAGATATCAGGTCAGTTGGCCCATTTTAAGATATCTGCTGGGATAGCCTTCATATATAGAAAGATGGATAGATAATCAGTCATTGCAAGTCCACCGCTGAACAAATGTCTTCTCTAATCTTCTTCACGAATTCCTTTACTGAGCCAATTTCTGCCACATTTTACCTGCAGACTTCTCTGTCTCATCTCTCCATCTCCTGTCTGCTCTTTTTCTGCTACATTTACAATCTCTTGGATCCAGTCAGTTAGCCTCTTGCTCCATCTGTTATCCCCTGTTCTTGCTACATGATCTGTCGACCTCGATATCTGTTCTTTTATAGCTTCTATAATGTCTTTGACTTTAGTTTTCTCTCTCACCCAAGTTGATCTTTTCCTGTTTCGTAATGATATTTCCAACACTGACATTTTCATTGCTCTTTGAGAACGGATTAGTTGATTTTCCATCGATTTTGTAAATTTCCAGGTCTCACAACCGTACGTCATGGCTGGGATTATGTATGCATTATAAACTTTTCGTTTCATACATACTGGCATGCTACTTTCTTGACATCCCTATATTTACCTAAAGCCTTCCATTCCGCTGTAATGCGTCCTTTTATTTCGTTATCATGGTCCTTCGTTAGTTGTAGTGTTTTCCCCGAGTAATTTTACTCCTCGACTTCTTCAAGAATTTCGTCACTTATTCTGATGATACTCTTTGGTGTATTTGGATTAAACATTAGTTTTACTCCGGTTCATCTTCAGCCCTACTTTGAGACTTTTTCTATTTAGATCATTTAACATTTCTTGCAATGCCTGTGTTGTTTCTGAGATTAGAACAATGTCATCTGCAGATCTTAAATGGTTTAGGTTTTCTCCATCTATGTTTACTCCTTTGTTCTTACAGTTTAGCTTTCTGAAAATATTTGCTAGGCATTCTGTTAATAATTTTAGTGAAATTTTATCTCCCTGACGCACATCTTTCTCAGTCTCAATTTCTTCCGAGTCTTTATGTAATTTAACTGTAGCAGTTTTCTCTTTATTTATATTTTCGAGAAGTTTTACAATGTCCTCATTTACTCCTCATTCCCGCAATGAATTTGTAATTGCTATGTACTTCACTGAGTTGAAAGCCTTTTCATAATCAACAAAACCTAAACACAGTGGTTTATCATATTCTGCAGTTTTGTCTGTTAGCTAAGTCAGTGTGTGTAGCTGATCAATAGTCGAGTACCCGCTTCTGAATCCTGCCTGCCAACGAGGTTAGTTATCTTCCAGTTGTTCGTAAGGACTTTAGTGAAGAGTTTGTAAATAACTAGTAATAAGCTAATGGGTCGATAGTTACTAAGATCTTTTGAGTTGCCTTTCTAGTAAAGCAAAAATAACAGTTGTATTACACCATGTTTTGGGAATTTTCTTTTTTATACGCAGTAAATAAGTGGGCGAGCCTGTTTTGTACTTCTACTCCAGCATTCGACAGTAAATCTGCTATTGTTCCATTTACTCCTGGGGCCTTCCAGCTTTTCATACTTTTAAGACAAATGTTTACTTCGTCTGGTGTTATCGCTTGTATTCACTCGCGTCAACTGAGAAGTTAGCAAGTAGTAAAGTACTATTGTCTCTGCTACATACAGTTCGTTGATAAATTCAACTCTCTTCACTATCCTATCTCTACATTTAATGGCTTCACCGTTATTGTCTTTCACTGAAATAATTTGTTGCTTTCCTCGTGCCATATTACATCAGACCGGTTTCAGGCTTTTTCCATTTTGGATGGTTTCTTTGATATGATCCATGTTTCTCTCTCTCTCTCTCTCTCTCTCTCTCTCTCTCTCTCTCTCTCTCTCTCTTGTTGATAAGCTTATTTAATTCTGCTTGTCTCTTGTTGATAAGCTTATTTAATTCTGCTCTTTCTGTTTCATCTTCCTTTGTTTTTACTCTCATCTTTTTTTTTTTTTTTCATGAGTTCGAGGGTCATTTTTGAATTCTTATTGGCTTTGGTTGTATTAGCTTTGTCTACTACATCTGCTGATTCTCTTAGCACTTTTGTTAGTTTGTCATTCAACTTATCAGTGTCCCACTCAGCGTAACTTAGGGCAAGATATTTGTTCGTTATGTCCAACTGAAAGGCTGCTTTGTTTTCGCTTACTTTTGATGGGCATACCTTTTTATTTTTAATCATCTTCTTTCTTTCACTTCTGAAATTGAATCTGGCTGTGCAGCTTACCGGTCTATGGTCACTTCCTATATTTACCTTGTTGATCATTGTGACATTTATGATCGTGTTATTCTTATCTGCCATAATGAGGGCGATTTCATTCTTTGTTACTCTATTTGGACTTCTCCAGGTCCATATTCTCCCTGTTCTTTTGTGAAAGAATGTGTTCATTATTCTCATGTTATACATTTCAGCAGAATTTGCCACCAGTTCACCTCTGTCATTCCTTTCTTCCACTCCGAATTTTCCCATACTGTACATGCTTTTCCATTTTTCGATTTGTCAACTTTTGCATTGGTCTCCCATGAGTGTAGTATATCTGGTCTTTGCTTCTTCCGTAGTGTGGGAGATGTCGTCACAGAATGTTCCCATTTCTTCATTTGAGCTTTGAGAAGTCGGTACATATACTTGTATTACTTTCAGGGTGTATCTTTTGCCTAGTCTAATTAGTCCATGCAGCTCTGTCAGATACATTGCTGAATTTAACAAAGTTCTCTGCAAGGTTTCTGTTAATTAAAAATCCTGCACCACTAGCTCTCTCATTTTACCTTCCTCTGTAGTAAAATAGGTAACTGCTGTCTTGAAGCTGAATTAATTTTTCTTCTTTTCTGTGGATCTCACTCAGGCCTACAATATCCCAGCAGATGTTATCTAATTCAGTCATAAAGGTAGCAAGTTCGTAATCTTCTGTGAGGCTTATAAAATTGTAAGTGCAGATTTTCATGGATTTCAGTTTGTTTAATGTCCTGGTCTCTGATTTGCCGAGACAATCCCTATCACTTTCAGTGGGACGCTGCCCGTAAGCAGGGGAGGCAGTGAGGCTGGACCTTTAATAGATGACAATTCAACAGGAACGCCCGTGAAATCATTAACAGTAGAATTCATAATTGGTTGGGGGCATTGTGGCAAATAATCTCACATCCCCGCCACATAGTTTCTGGTGAGATGTAATTTTTGTGCCACCTTAATCAGTAGGCTATATTCGGTTGAGCCCATGGTCCGTACCGTCTAAGATGGTACTTTGCATATATGCAAGGCCTTCCCCTATCCGCCACTCGGGGACACGGATATAACTTATAGATAGATAGATAGATAGATAGAGTAGATATATAGATAGATAGATAGAGTAGATAGATATAGATAGATAGATAGAGTAGATAGATATAGATAGATAGATACAGTAGATATATAGATAGATAGAGTAGATAGATATAGATAGATAGATAGAGTGATTGATAGATAGATAGATTGATTGATTGACTGATAGATAGATAGACAGATAGATATATTGATATTGGAATATTAGTGAGAAGAGGAACAGGCATATCTAGGAACAAGTGTTAGCGGGTCCAAGGTCGTGGAATTTCCCTACGACATGGGATGCTGGAATCCCTGTCCAGGGGGGAAAATTTGGGACGCTCGACAGTCTAATCTAACTTAACCTAACCTTGCCCAATCTAACCTCTCACCCTATCCCAACCCAACTTAACCTAAGCTAACCAAATTTAACCTCAGCTAACTTAACTTTATCCAATCTAACCTAACCTAACCAAACCTAAACTAGCTTAACTTGAGACACCTTAACCTAACTTAACCCAGTCTGTGGCCCTGTGAGTCCTAGGAACTTGGTGATTTATGCACCAGAGCGAAACGAACCTCATCTGGGTGTCTTGGGGATCCTAGGTGGCGTGCACACCTGGCAACGCTGCGTCCAGGACTTGGAGTTGATACTATATGGGATCCATGCACTAAATAGTATAGTTAATAGTGCGACTGAAAATCATTATATTGCTAATTAAGCAGTAGGGGTTATTAAAAGACAATCGAATTCATCGTTTTCAAAAAACATTAAAATAAGCAAGCTTCAAATGTCGACCTATGACTTTCAGGGCCATGAGCCTGTAGACGGAGGACGGCATGCTAACTACCATTCCAACAAAATCTCATGCCTATTAACCCTGGACATTAATGGATTAGTGGCTTTGGGTAGTGACTATAAGAAAGTCAGGCAGCAATAACACTGTTCAGTGACCTCATCAATCCAATGTGGTATTTATTATTTTGTTCTTGCTATCAAAGGTCATCTTTATTAATTAAGGACTTAAGAAGACGTTGATGAAGTACTTTACTTAACCCTTACAGGTCGAAAAGTCTCTCCTAAGCTGGGCAAAAGCATCTGGTGGTGGCAAAAATAAAATAAGTTGGACTGAAGGGGCTAACGGTTGTAAACTTAAGCACAAATGGAGTCCCGCACTGGTCCCACTTTTACACACTGAGGAAAGCATAGGCAAGTCCTCACGTTTTTTTTTGGGGGGGTTTGTTAAGAGCGCATTAAGGGAAAGGGGGCTGTTTGTATCCGTACAGGGCCACTCCTACCTGCTTGAGGAACAGTTGGTATGCTGCCGAGGCATTTTGTTTATCTTTTTAGTTGGTTGCCTTCCGGGGAGGGGCACTAACCCTCTGCAAACCCACTTGTTGACACGTAGTGAACACGTATTGGTTAGTTATATGGCAATCACCCAGCGTATAAAATGATTTTCTGGCATACAGGAAATTCTTTTGTTTGTCACTCACTGTAGAGCCCCCTGGAGCAGAATATTACTACACTGAGTGAGTGGATGATGGGCATCCCCACCGACCCAACAAAACTTATTCTAATTATGATGGGGTTTGCTAGAAACAATTTTGTGTAGATTATCGTAATGATACATAAAGATGTTATACATTCACTGCTTGTCTCAGCAGCAAGTCGTTTCCACACTGAGTATTAGCAATCACGTTAACGAAGCATAAGGGTAAAGCTCTATCTATAAAGTGTGGAGTTAATTTACAAGTGCGATGAAAAGTATCTGACTGATCAAACATGACTTATAAAGGCCCTCCCAATTACAATTACATCATGCCTTGCCTTATCTAGATCAGAATATTGTATGTCGTTTGAAGCACGACAGCGGAAGGTATTAAAAACGAATGAAGTAGGCTTAATCAGATCCCACAAAATGACTCTCCATTTTTCCTTCCACGGCAGCCCAGTGGTCGTTAACTTTGATGCGAGGGTTTTTACACTTTCCTGAATAGCGGAAGAGATAGGCTGTCCCACATTCCATTACTCGCTTCACGGTCGTAGTGGCGAAGCTTTTTTGTAATTATTTACTTTTTTTTTTTTCACGTGTTGATTGTTTTCGGGTAGGGGAATACTTTGATGGTGGTGATATTTTTACCGGGGGCGCTGATACACGGTCAGGAGAGGACGAACACGAGCATTGGAAAAACCTGTGGACATTGCTAAGGTATATTTTTGTTTATCATTCTTTTTCTGTGCCTGTCGTCCTCTTTTCCTATTTCTCCCATCTTTCTTGTCACTTATTGCTTTTCTTTCCTTTACAGGTGGCTTTACATTGAGTGACAAGCCAAATGGTTTCCTGTAAGCCAAGAAACCATTTACAACGCTGGATGGTAACCATATAACCAAATCATACGTGCTCCCTACGTGTCAGAAAGTGGGTTGGTGGAGGGTTAGTGCCCCTCCCCGTAAAACAAATAACTCAAAGTCAAATGGCCACCCCTTACGGGATTATGGCGTCTGGCAATAGATAGATAGATAGATAGATAGATTTTTTTCTTCAGTTGGGTTAGTGCAGGTTATTGTTGTCTTTTTTTTATTTAGCTGACTGGCCAATCTATCTACCTATCTATAATCTAAACCTTTTTTTTTTTTTGGACCCATCAGGAACATAGGAGACCGTGGTTAAGCTACTCAGTTCTGAAATTTATGGAAGAGGGATCTGCTTTATTCGTCCCTGAGTGGCATTAAGTGAACGTAAAACCCCAAACACCCCGTAGATGGAAACATTTACGAGCCTTGTCTGGTTGGACCGCCTGAACTCACTAGGTCACCAGTGACAATATATAGGTATTTATGCAGCAATATAGTCTGTGTGGGCGCGGGTTCGATATCGGCTGTAGTAGGGAGCAGATTGTTAGCTTGAGTTCGATATCGCCGTGTTCACTGTCCTTCAATATGGCTCCTCTGATATGTTATATACCTCCTCCGCCATTATCATAACACCGAATATGATTGTGATATACCCCATGTATCACAGAACAGGTGCTGGTTATTGTGCTCAAGTGCCTGGTGATTTGAGGTCTGGAGATCAGTCTTTTGCTGGTGAGCCAATGTTGGACCACTGGGCTACGAGAATGGGTGTCCTAACCTGTTTCCAGAGCCAGGTGGATCATAAAAATCGTGTTTAATTCCTGCAAAGCTGTATGAGGACAGCGAAAAACAAAAACCATCACCATAATCAACCAGTCAGCACCAAATAATTTATTTTTTATTGCTAATTTCACCCCCCCTCCTTTTTTTTTTTTTTTTACCCGTATCAAATGTTATTGGATTTCCATGAATTCTGGTGGATACGTAGGCAAGGAAGAGTTGAACAGATTTTTATGTGGATCTGGATGCAACGGTAAATAATAAATTATACTGACGTTGGCATAGATATGTTTTTTTTCTGACCCTGTGTAAGGAGGGCAGACTAAGGCAGCAGAATCAGTTACCTCTGAGGTAGCCCAGTTTTGGTGTTCAGTTTGGCGATTTTTTTTTTTTTTTTTTCATCGATGTGCTTTCCATCGATGTGCATATATCCGCTGTAGCTTTATAGCTTTCTAGATGAGCGTTTTGGTTCTCAGATTAGTGTTATTGGCTCTTTTTCAACTAAACTGCAAAATCAGAGTTCCTTCAGCCCCACCCAATTTTAAGCTTTCCAATGTTTTGCGTAGGTATACTGGAGCTAAACAGTGGCTGCGATAGGTAAGGTTTGGTGCTGTGTTTCTCCACCCAACTACGTGTAGCAAAGCCTAGTGTTCTCGTTAGCTCGCGTCCTTTGCTCGCTTGTACGAAAAATTACATCCAGTTAGAATATAACATTCATGAAACTGAATGAATAGAACCGGCAGGCACCAGACCCCAAAAACATTCTATCGACTGTGATAAAGGTATTTAGTCAATTTCTTAAATGCCATCAAGCTTAACATATCCCTAGATGAGGTTCAGCTCCATGCATAAGTAATTTTAGTCTCTTGAATCCATGACGCCTTTTATCTTTACTTTTGCTATGTCTGTTCATTTTCATTCAGGGCTGCGAAGGCTTCTCAAACTGGAGAGGTTACATACAGCCTTCATACACTCCTTCACTGCATCAGGTTTCCCCAAAACTGAATAAAATCATATGGAAGTGTATCTATCTATTTACCTATATCTGTCTATAGCCAGACGCCTTAATCTCGTACGAAGAGGCCACAAACAAATCGCCTCCATGTCGCCCTGTCCCTTGGTATTTCGCTGCCCTCCTCACAACTTACACCCCTCCTCTCTCACATACCTCTCTACTCCATCCCTCCATCTCATCCTCGGTCTTCCCCTCCCTCTCCCCCCCTCCACCCCATTCATAGGCCTATACACTGTCCTCGTTTGTTTCTCACTCTCCATCCTCTCCGCATGACCAAAGCACCTCAGTGCATTGCTGCTAATGTTTTCTATCACATCTACTTCCACACCACAACACTCTTTCACTTCTTTTTTTGTCAGTCAGTCTGTCAATGTAACTCCACATGCACCTCTCAGATAACTCATTTTCACCGCTATCTCTCTTGATTTGTGTCATTCCAACAAGGTCCAAGTTTTTCTTCCATACGTTAGAGTTGGTATCACAATACTATCATCCAGCGTTGCATTTACTTCCATGCTCACTTCCCTATTTCTTATTACTGCTTTCAATAACCAGCAACCTTTCCTCCCTCCTGAACCCTTTCAAGCACTTCATCCTCTAAACTTCCATCCTTACTCATCACACTACCCAAGTACTTAAATGCACTCACACTTACCATTTCCTCACTATCCAGCCTCACTGTCCTTTCAGTGATTTCATTTCTCTCAGAGACTACAACTTTACTCTTCCCTACATTACCTTTAGATTCCTTTTCTTACATACCCTTCCAGACTCATTCATCAAGCCTTGCAGTTCCCCTTCGCCTTCACTTAACAGTACAGTATCATCTGCAAACAAGAGAAAAGGAAGTTTTCAAAACTGCCGTCTCTCATCAGGGCCACTCCAATATCCACTGCCCTACGTTGTATCTCTTTTATAACTTCATCCACATACAAATACAGCCATAGCGACATGGCACATCCCTGTTTCAATCCAACATTCAGATAGAAAAATTCACTCAGTTCACTATCCACATACACTGCAGCCTTAGGGCCCTGATATATACTCTCCACTCATTCAACGGCTTCTGATTTACTCCATTTATTTTTAGTATTTTCCACATTCTTTGTCTATCCACTCTGTCATATGCTTTTTCCAGATCTATGAAGGCAGCATACATCTTCTTTCCCTTCTCTAGAAACTTTTCTACTAAACACTTGGATGAACATCTGATCTCCACAACCTCTTCCCTTCCTGAAACCTCCCTATTCATCTCCAACTAATTTATGTGTAATTTCCCTAACTCCGTTAATAATTATCTTATCATATACTTTTCCTATAACACAAAGAAGACAAACGCCCCTATGATTACCACACACTTCTTTTTTCTTTTTCCTTTGTGCAGGGAATCCTCCAGAACTCTACCTTCCTTCCATGCCAATCTGCACATCTTCCATAACCATTCTACTACTATCTCTCCCCCTTGCTTCAGCATGTCATCACACACGCCATCAATTCCTGGGGCTTTACCCATTCTGACTTTCCCCATTGTTTCCACTACTTTCATCATACTGACCTCTTCCTCCCTTTTCATCTCCCTCTTTCTGCCAGCAATTTCCCAGCCACTGATATTTTGTGTTACTCTCATTCTGTATGTTTAACAATTCCTTAAACTGTTGTTTCATCTGCTCTCTTTTTCACCCTTCTCCACCAACAATCTGCAATTTTTATCTTTCACTCCTCTACTAACTTCTTAATCACCCTGTCTAACTCTCTTAACCTCCTTCCAGGACATTTTATTACATTCCCTCCACTTTACACTCAAATTCCTTCCAGACTCCTCATCCACTCTCTTTCTCTTACTATTCCTTTCATCTCTCTCCTCTTCCCTACATAGAACTCTCCATTTCGCCTCAGCTTCCTCCATGCCTTTGCTTCCCATCCACTCTCTATATACTTTCTTCATTTGCTCCACAGCCTGTCTCACCTCCTCATTCCACCATATTGTTCTTGCACCCCCCTTCGTCTTCTTTTCATCCCACACACCATCTAACATGCTGCACAGATTTCTTCTGGGAATACTTGCACGCACGTTCCACTTCCCCCGTCTACTCCAAATCATATCAACCCAATCGCTCTTCCGCGTCACTCATATATTCTGCCTTTTTTCATCCACCTGCAAGCTTTTTATCCTCGTTTTATGGACTGCTTCCTCCTGTGCTTTTCTCCAACTCATCCAGTGCATTTGTACCTTGACTAATCAGCACCAAGTAGTGGTCAGAGGGCCGACATCCTCAACCTCTCAACCTCTGCATGTTCTCACATTGAGAAAACATTCTTTCATTCACACACACGTAATCAATAATTACCTTTCGTTCATTCACCTCACAAGTAAGTGTAGAAAATAAATAATTAAATCACGGAACAGAATTGAATGTTTTGTTAGAGTAAAATCACAGAAAGTTTAGTGAAAAAATCTTTCTCAATTTTATTCTTCTTTTTACTTCTTGTAGGTGCGTCGATAGAGAGAGAGAGAGAGAGAGAGAGAGAGGTGGGTCAAGTGAAGGCGTCAGTAAGCAGCATTTAGGTAGTTTCCTCTATACTTATGGACACACGTAAATATTAAGTACATTAGGTGTTCAAGCCAACCCTTCCTATCATATCAGGAGGAAAAGACGAGAAGTGAGGAGGAAAGGGGAAGGAAGGTTGAAGGAAGGTAGGGGGAAAGGCTAAAGGGAGGGAGAAGGACGGGAGGTGGTAAGGAAGGAAAGACGAGAGAGCTGAAGGAGGGACTAAAAAAAGAGACGGTGAGGGAGAGGACATAGAGGTGTGTGGTGGTTCTGCCGTGGACTACAGTGGACTGATATAGATAAAGACATGGGTGTGATATTACAAGGTAAAAGTATATCTAAAGATGCGAAGCAGGGAGAGAACCGTATTAATCGGATATCGCCTGACCGTAAAACCAATCTTGTACTGAACTTCGCACTCACAACAAAACATCGGTACTCGTATATTCAAACATGAGTCCGCGAGGGTCTCGAGAAGTTAGTGGCAGCAAGTTGAAGGCTTTCCCCTTAGTTCTGGGTCTTTGTTCTTTTGCTTTCGTTATTTTTTACTCTGATACAGTTCTTAGATAACAAAAACTGCGTGAGGCTTTGGGTTGGAGTGTCCCGCGCCTCACCTCACTACAAAACTAGTCACGGTCGCCCAGAACCATCGGCGAGTCTGTAATCATTTATTGGAACCTTCATTGTTTGGTAGTAACAGTCGAAGACTAAGAACTAATAACAGATCTTTTTTTTTTCCACTGAGCTCACGATGTAGCCACACTGATATTTGATTGTTAACATGGAAGCACTGTATAGCAACTGCGCATAAGTTATCTATATACAGAAGCTTAGCATGGCAATCACACACGATTCATTTTATCCGTCGATGATATTCTTCCCAGCCTATATCAGCGCCCGAGTTCACATGAAAGCCACTCCACGCAGAGTTCACAAATTAGCTATTACTTATTTTTTTTTTCCCAAGTGATATATCAAATCCTTGTCTTTATCAGCATGTTCGCCTATCCTGCTAAATTTCGTCTTTGAACTGTGGAGTACATTTCACTGTTGCAATATGGGGCTGACCACAAACGATGATAAGCATTCTCTCTCTCTCTCTCTCTCTCTCTCTCTGTCATACACAAATACAAAAAATGTACTAATACAGTACACATATCACCTCACTGACAGAACATCACTCTTGTTTACAATTATTCTAAAGCCACTGACTCTATTATTGTACTGTACCTCCTTTTCATTGGTTATTCCTCCTCCCGTCTTACATCATCATTTACATTAATCCTCTAGAATTCAGTGCCATGTAGAAAAAAAAAAAAAAAACTAAGACAGCCATTTTCAAAAACTGACTGAAGAACGGGGCCTAAAGTTTGGGCCTATGAACTTTGCGACTGTGCAGTTAGCAGAGAGCGGTACGTCAATCTCTTCCTGAAAAATTTCCAAGTGGTGTAACCCAAACTGTGGGGGAGTAATGTAGATTTATTGTATCCTCCTTTAACTATAATTTGGCCTAAAACTGCCATCTCTCCATCTTCAGCGCTGAGTTCAAACAGTAGACTGACACTTGAAAATGATGCAGGTTACGATGCTGTGGGTAAGGGAAGAATGGAAAGCCACGGCATTGTCTTATTCTGAGCTACATGAAATTAGTTGAAGTAAAAAATTCTGAGCCAAGTCAAGATGAAGAAACTTAGCTTCACTGTTTTGTCCTATACTGCCACTGAGTTACATGGAAAACGCTGCAAAAGGAGAAAATCTACGCCAGGTTGAGGTGAAAGTACCCTAGTGAACGAGCCTGACGCAACTCCACTCACCTCTTCGTTAGTACATAGCCTCCAAGAGCGAAATAAAGTTGTCAGGTAGGAAAAAGAATTAACCTCTACATTTCAATCACGCTTTTTTTTTTTTTTTTTTTTTAAGATTTTATTTTTCTGGCCACTACCCGTCGATTTTATTCAGCTACGTAAAGCCCCATGCCAGAAAAGGGGCTGGTAAAAGCTGTATCTATCTCCTCTTGTTCGAAAAGTCTGTCTAACGTAGGCCAATTAAACTCGTCAGGAGATGACCAGAACAAAACAACAAATGGCGTCATCGAAGGGAAGAGATTGAAGAGAAAAAAATATCTTACCGAATTGCCATAAATGAATAAGCCTGTAATGATATCGCTAAAACGAAAACATCCAGAAAGGCAATGGTACTGAGAGAGCAATGACCAAAAAATGGAAGAGTTAAAGAAAAGGTTCGAATTTGGAAAAGGAGCGGAAGGTGAGCGCATTTGGTGAATGAGAGGGAGGAAGAGCAGGGGAGGAAGGACAGACGGTAGGAGAGAGATGAAGGGGAAGGAGAGGGACTGACGTGAGAGCTGGGTATGACGGAGGGTGGAGGGAGGGAGGAGGCAAGAGAGGAGAGACACAGTGAGTAGGACCTGTAAAGACAGAATGGACGGTCAGAGAAGGGAGGAAACAGAGAGGACGCTGCGAGATAAGGCGAGAGATGTTAAGCCCATGGAAAGAGATATGAAAGAGTGAGAGGGGCTCAAGGCGAGTGGGGAAGAGAAGAGCAATCGAGGAAAAAATGAAAGGTGAGAGAATGGACAGAAGGAGGATATTGAGATGAAAAATGATGTACGTGAATGGATGATGAAGGTAATAGATGAAGGGATAATAGATAAAGGCATACGGAACTGCAGGTACACGAGGGGTAGGAGAGGAAGAACGGGTGAAACTGGGAAGTGATAGAGATGTGGTGAGTAGGATAGTGAAGGGATTACAAACGCGCAGAGAGAGAGAGAGAGAGAGAGAGAGAGAGAGAGAGAGAGAGAGGAGGTGGTGGAGGATAAGTTGGCGATGGAGCGGGGAGCAAGTCTTCCTAGCGTGAAATGAAGAAAGTTCATCCCTTGACGTAATATTAATGTTATTCTTGCTACCATCTAACAGTTTTATTCGACACTGGAGAGACATTTTGAGCTAGAGAGGTTAGATATAGTCTTTCCCTTCCCTCCTTCACTACATGAGTGTTCCCTAATGCTGAATAGAAGTGTCAGGTGGCCGGAGTAATAATGTACGGTAGAAAACAGGTGAACGGAGTGAATGGATTAATGGTAAATGAAGAATAAGGGGACCGCCAGTCCAGGGGTAATTACCAACTTTTACCCTCACCCTACACTGCCGCTGCCCTATCTTTGTTATTGCTAAGCTAGTAATGTGGTACTGAAGGACTGAATCCCACTGCATCCACTGATCTACTGTTTTAAGCTTTAGTAAAATAGTTTCCACATTCTTCACCACTAGCAATTAGCAAATTAAAAGAGCGAGAGAGAGAGAGAGAGAGAGAGAGAGAGAGAGAGAGAGAAACACTGGGACCGAACAAAATATCTCCATGCTTATTAAAGGAACTACTGAATGAAATATCAAAGCCATCAACTGAACTCTTTATCACTAATAAGCAGTAAGGTGCCACACAAATGGAAGCTTGCAAACGTAACATCGTTAATCAAAAAGGGCAACAGATCACAACCAGAAAACTACCAACCCAATTAGTTTAACATCAGTGGTTTTCATATTGCTTAAAACTCTTAACAGCGACAAGTTTTTGAAACACCTGAAAGTAAATAATTTCATCAAAGATTCGCAACATGGTTTTCTGAATAATCATTCTTGGCTCAAGAACCTGTTGGACATTTTTAACGTTATATTGAATACTGCATGTACGACGAGACTGGGGGCGGATGCACTAACGCGTCCCCGTAAGGTTCCCGTAAGGGCGCCGCCGCTACGGTCCCAGTACGATGGTCTGTGTTTTGTTATGTACTAACATTTCTCCCACCATCGTACGGTGACCGTAAGGCTAAGGGCGGGGGAAAACTCGCTGTGTTTGGGGGAATTTTTCCCCGCTCAGCTGATGGTCGCTTTGGCCAATCACAACGCAGGATGCTTCTCTGCCTAGACGCTTCAGCCAATCATCGTGTTTGGTGACACGACTCTCAGCTGAGAAGAACTCAAAAACAAAACAGAGGACAGGCTTGAACGAAATATGATGTGTTTGTCAGTTTGGGAAGTGCAGTGAGCAGAAAGCATTACTCACATTATTACCAGCATATGTACTGCTGCATGTTGTGCAGCAGTGCTGTACATTACTATTACACAATAATGTACGAGTACATTAAAATGCCTTCAGTATACTGTACAGACTGAATTCCTCTTATATTTAACATTTCAGCTGTACAGCACTATTACGACATTAATGTGCGTTGTGCAAAACTAAACTGACACTGCTGTGCACTGTACGGAACTGCCTAACATGTCGAACAAAAGCACCCTAGGAAAAGCACCCTTGGATAAAAGCTCTAGCAAAGAAAATAAATTTGTGTAGTTTTTTATTTTTATTTTTTTTTTGCTTAACAGTAACCTATCCTGACCTAACAACCTAAAGTAACCTGACCTAAGGTAACTGAACAGCCTATGCTAAGCCAACCAGCCTAACCTAACCAAACCTTAACCAAACAACTTGACCTTACCTAACAACCTAACCATACCTAACTAAATAACCTAACCTAACAGAACTTAGCTGAACAAACATAAGAGCTACATAGAACAAGCTAACCTAAGCCAGCAAAAATAAAAATAATAATAATAATCTTAACCTGACCTAACAACCTAAATTTATCTAACCTTAACCTTGGTCTGAGATTCACATATATACTGTTCTCAGTCATTCCTCACTTTTGCCAGAATATACTGAATAATTCCTTTCTTACTCCCAAGAGAGGATTCTATCCCTCCTTGGAAGTTTTGAATAAATATATACTCGAGTTAATCTTAAATTTTTATGGCATGGAATTTAGTGGTTTTAGGGAAATTTTTGGTATATTCGGTTTATATAACGATTTTATACTTTTATGTGGGCATAACAGTTATGTGAGGATCCAAATGTTGTCCTTACTCTTAGAAGGCACAAAGCAAAAGCCAAAAACTATCAAATCTAACCAACATAACAGGCTTTTATGACCGTTTTGGCTTTTTTTTTATTTTAATTAATTGCCCCCTTGAAATGTCAAAATTCTCCTTGCCCTCTTCACCCAACTATCATATGCTAACTCAACATAACCCTAAACTTAAATTAGCCTAGCTTAATAAATTAAGCTAATTTTAACCCACCCCATTCCAGTAATAAACTACCCTAACTTAAATAACCTAAATTTAAAATAATCAAGTTTAAGCTAAAAGTAACCAAAGCTAAACCCAGTTCTTAAACTAACCAAATCTGACCTAACCTTAAATTAGCCTAAGTTTAACATCGCTAACCTTATCATTACTCAGTCCAAAAATAAACAAATCTTACTCAACAAAAATAAACCTAATCTAACCAACATTTAACCTAACCTAACCTAATTTTTAAATTAACCTAACCTAACCCAGTACTAACCTAACCTTACATGAGCCAAAATTAAGCTAAGCTAACCTTACAATAATCCAATCCACAAATAAACAAACCTAACCTAACGAAAAATAACCTAGTCAAAATTAACCTAACCTTGATTTTAAATTAACCTAACCTATCTTGAAACTATATTAGAAATGAGATTTTGTTCTAGGGGCTAGACCTATTAGGCTCTTCTCCTAGAGGATCATGTCCTGACGGTGTACACTACTGCACAACAGAATATATAATACTACTCTGCAGCACTGCACCTTACACTATTTTACACTAACATTGCTGTACACTACTACAGACTACATTAAAGCACACTATAATTTTCTACCAACCTCAAGCATACGTTAATATTGTAAAACACTAATTTATAGTACTACACAACACTGATGAGCATATAATACAGTAGAACACTAATGAACACTAATACTGAAACCACTAATTTACATTAATGTACAATTCAGCGCACTGTATAGTGTTGTACAGCACCTCTGTTAACTACCCAGTATAGTGAAATAATTCGTTTACACGAGAGAATGCTTAATTCAGTTTATTTTCTGGTGGCTGAAAGATACGGGAGACGTTAAGGTTGGTCGGGCCCACCCTTAGCGGCGATCGTAACTCCGGCTCCTGTAAGGTCTCCGAAAGTGTTTAGTGCATGGCAACATCCGACGCCGCTCCCTTTTCCCCCGTCCGTAGCGAGTTACGGGACCGCAACTGCGTTAGTGCATCCGGCCCCTGGATTTTCAGAACGTTTTTGACAAAGTTCCACAAAGAAGACTCCTTCAGAAGCTAAAGGCACGTGATTTCAATGGCAGTGTGCCTGGGTGGATCGAAGATTGGCTCACCGGATGAAAGCAAAGAGTTGTAATAAATGGAAATGAATCATACTGGATAAACGTTACATGTGGAGTGCCGTAGGGCTCAGTGTTAGGTCCTGTTCTTTTTTTAAATATATATAAATGATATTGATGAAGGATTATTTTGTAAGATATCTAAATTTGCCAACGACACTGAAACAGGTAACAAAGCAGATACAGCATTGTAGAGGCAGGCAGTTCAGAGAGATATTGATCAACTGTTTAACTGGGCCCAAACATGGCAAATGGGTTTCAGTATTAATAAAAGTAAAGTGCTAAACAATGGCAATAAAAACGTAAGGGCCATTTATAACATGAATAATGTCCAACTTGAAAGGATTAACCATGAAAAACTTAGGAGTTATAATAACAAATGATTTGTAACCAAGCAAACAATGTACAGAAGCTGTAAAAAAAAAAGCCAATAAATTGACTGGATTCATAGGTAGAGCATCTGAATATAAATGCGATATCATCCTCTTTTTGTATAATTTCGTAGTGCATCCGCACTTGGAGTACTGCAGTCAATTCTGGTCACAGTATTATGAAAAGGATATGGAGAAACTTGAGAGTGTACAGTGAAGAGTGACAAAGATGATATCCTAGAGTGAGAAATAAACCATACGAGGAGCGTTTAGAAGCCCTGAATCTCTTTTCCCTAACTAAATGGAGATTATGAGGAGATTTAATTCAAATATTTAAAATATTCAAAGGACAGGATAATATGGCCATTGATAAATACTTCACAGCTGATCGGTCAAAGTGTGCTAGAGGTAATGGGCATAAAATTATTGACAGACGATTTCAGTCACATGAAGCTAAGCATTTTTTCTTTCATAGAGTTGTAAATATATGGAACAAATTGCCCTGAAATGTAGTAAACCGTGATACTGTACTATCCATCCATCCATCATCCAATCCTATGTCGCCCCATGAGGAGCGTAGGAGCCCGGGGCTAGGAAAGTTGGTCCTAACATTTAAGATGAGAGTGACCAGCCTCACTCATCGTTGAGTGGCATTACGTGAGCATTAAACCCCAACCATCTCTTGGATACAAACCTGCACCGGTTCAATCCGACTGGAGCACCTTAATTACCCACTAAACCACCAGGCGTAGTAAATGGTTTCCTGGAGTACAGGAAACCATTTGGCTTGTCACTCAGTGTAGAGTTACCAAATAAGCAGAAGGAAGAGGAAAGAATGAAGGAAAGACAGAAGAGGAAGTGTAAAGTCACCCATAGGCATGTCACGGTGTTTTTATAATATCACTGTAATTTTGATATTAAATGGTTCAATATTATTTAATTTGATAATAATATTCAATAATATTGAAGAGCAAAGACAATGATTGTCTTGCTACATCAAGCAACGATTACTTTACGCTGACTTGCTAAGATTCTCAAGAACGAGAATTTATAAACTTTCTCAACAGTACACAGCAGAGACTAATTACTCACAATTGCTGAATTACTGTACTGTTAGCCTCTGGAGAAAGTTACATCACCCCTGACAATAAATAACTAATACTAACATCAGGTTCTTGCCGATGCTTAACTCCTAGGTGGCACAACGGATATTAAGTTAATACAACAAGACTGGTCTAAGTACCAGTTATGAAAGCAAACGTTTATACAAGCTAGGAGCTATATGGAAAATAAGCTTAATTATGGAGAAGTGAAACAAGATTTTTACTTTACATTAAGCTCGAGAAAGGAACTGTTAAATTTATTAATTACAAAAAATAAATTTAACGTTACAATTTAAATCAAATTAAATGAGACGCACACACTCACTCACGCAATAGCTAAATACTTACGTCTAAAAAAAAAAACACCTTAATTAAACTCTTATAACTAGGAAATACACAAAAGAAATACTATAGTCGATGAATGCTGCGTATCACCCAAGCTGAACTAGGATGGAAGTACTGAAGAACTGTGGAGTTTGGGTACTAGCTGACCTCACACTGCTAACACAGGACCTCTCTCCGTCGCAACAACAACTGGACTGAATTCAAATACATTGTATGGGCAGGACGCAAGGCGTGGCTAACGGTTGAGGGAAGCAGAGGCGAACGATAAAGAAACAATTGTATCGCTCAGTAGCGCACTTAGTGACGTGCATTAAATCGGTCACTTTTTGAAAACGGTGACGAATGATTTGAAAAGTATACTCCGAAATGGAGGGAGAAACGGTTAGCTGAGCGATACACAGTGAGTTTTCCACTAATAGTTCGTGGCTTCTCACAAAAGGGAAATGTCGCGAACTGATTCGTGACAAGGCAGAAGAAAGTGGAAAGGGAGAGGGAAAGAAAGACAGAAGAGGAAGGATGGAAGAGAGGAAAGGGTAGACACCCAAAGCAGCATTACATCGAGTAAGTGACGGGGAAATATAGTTCAGTTGTCCCAGTTCTGTTTGAAATATTGACTTATATTTTGACTTGAAAGTAGATTTTAGGGAGTATATAAATCCATTAGTGAAAGCATTCAGTTTTAGTGTTCGAGATCTGTATGTCAAAAAAGGTAAATATATAGATCCTCAGTGTATTTCGATATTCACTCGTTCATTGCTCCGCAGTGACTATTGTAACACTTCATGGGTTGACCTGTCAAATTATTAATACTAAACAGATACTGAATAGGGCGGTAGTATCATTTTTGGTCTTTCTCCAAGGACCCCTATTACTCCATTCTTAACTGAAGTAGAATAGCTCCATGAAGAGCCTGGAGTGGATTTAACCTTTAAAGAACCTTAAGTGTGGTGACTCTAAAGGTCGTATGCTTAACCTTAAATCGCAAAGTGGAGCTCGAAACCCTAATTTTTCATGGTTCTGTGTGGAATGCCTTTGGCTACTATATAAGGTCAACTTGCATCCCATGCTACAGAATAAAGCCAGCAGCCATACAGGAAGGCCAAATACGTTCCATCATTGTCAAGGACTTAAAAAATTAGTCAGATTTTGTATTATGTGTCCCATTTATCGATTTCAGGTTTAAGCATTATGATTCTCAGTATCTACTGGAAGTCAGTATGTTGCCTCCTCCTGTCATACTTTCTGGAATTGTTTTGACGAGGCCAGAACAGTAGGGGGTGTCCATTGGCTCCATGTCTCTCTTTTTTTTCCTTTTATGTTTCCACACAACACTTAGATTATTTATTGATTTAGTCACATTATAAGGCAATCTACCTCTGTGGAATTTTTAAAGAAGTGATTCAGAAATTTTCTTTTCTCAGCTTATAATCCTGTTGATGGGATACTAGTGGATAAATATAGGGTTTAATTAGGCCAATATTTATGATGCAGAACTACATGGTCGTGTTGGTATTTCGAGTTTTGAAACCTACTAAACACTTTTGAATTCGCGCGAATAATAATAATAATAATAATAATTATTATTATTATTATTATTATTATTACTGCTGCTCCTACAACTACTACTACTACTACTACTACTACTGCTACTACTACTACTACTACTACTACTACTGCTACTACTACTGCTACTACTACTACTACTACTACTAGACTACCATTATTATTATTATTATTATTATTATTATTATTATTATTACACATGTGACTCCCAGTATCCACCAATATACTATGGAAATTATTGGCACAAACACAAAACGTAATATCTGGAATTTGGAATATTCTCCTTAATTGTTATGACCACTTCTTCTTTAAAATCATAATGAGATATAACTATAAAACCTGTGTTGTTGTTAAACGCTCTCTCTCTCTCTCTCTCTCTCTCTCTCTCTCTCTCTCTCTCTCTCTCACACACACACACACACACACAAGGTCTTTTACTCTCGCACACCATGACCCACTCTCTAAGTCAATGTTCTCGTATATCAAATGAACTTTTTAATAAAAGCTCAAAGTGTGTACTGTGTGAAGAAGTATCAGCGTTACAGTTAATAAAGGAGGTGGGAGCGGTGTTTTGGCGGGGGCTTGGGGTGACTCAGAGATGTTAGCAGAGTAATAAGTGGGAGTTACGACACCAGCTTCCTTTCTGACCTTATATTGGCGTGGAAAATGGCTAGCAAACAAACACTTCTCCATGTGGCAAGATGCAGGGCATGGGATTTTTTACGTCGAGAATGCGTACTGGGAAAAACAGGGGGCTTCTCGGACAGCTAAAAAAATATATATTTATCGATGAAGGACTGGAAGTATTAATGATTTTTCCATTTCGATTTATATGTTGTTATTAGGTGGTATAAATATGACGCTTGTATGTTTCGTGAAATAAGTGTTGATAATGATACTTCAAAACCCATATGCAAAGACCTCATCAGTTCACGATGGTTATAATACTTAAGTAATCCCTCCTACCTCAGTCAGTTGTAATATATTGGTTTAGTAAAGAATAAAAATATGTCACACACCACAAGGCCAGTCAGGAGACAGGACGTGTGTGCTGGGCAATCCCAAGGTCTTGTCCTCCCCACTTACTGTTTTTTAATCAGCCCATACACCACTGACCGGGCTCATGTATGGCCCGGCCTGCACTATATGTGCAGGGAAAAAAAAATAAATAAAAATATAGTTTCAGCGTATTATGTGTAAACATGTAGCTGGGAATCATACCGATGGAAAAAAAGACAGACCAAATCCTAGTCAGTCCAGCCAAGGCCACAGCGGTACACATCCTTAAATCTATAAGTTTGTGATGATATATTACACTTGCAGAATAACCACAGCCTTTACCCTGCTGTTGTTTTGTTGTGCAAAAATCAATATCGTCTGTCTCTCCTCCATTTGCATTATGGCCTTTTTTCCCCCATCCTAAAGCATAAGTGACCAGTGTTCATGTTTATAGAAAATTACAGGCGATTCCTTGTCCAGAGCGATTTGCCAACCAGAGCTAAGTGCTGGAAGACTGAAAACATTTGTTCTTTGCAGGAAAATTAGGAAAAGAGAGCCATATCAAGATCCATTTATTTTTCCGCGATGACTAGACACATTGTTTAAAAGACTGGAGGTCATGGGCAGAGGGAAATACAGCTTAAGGAAGACAAATTCAGAGTTGACCAGTTGAATCTATAAAAAAAAAATGACTACTGGAAAACTCTTGCCTTAGATAGAAAAAAAAAAACTGTGGGGGAGTTGCTTGGCTGGTACTGTGCAACGCTCGCAATGGGGAAAGGATGCAAGCAGACAGATCAAAAGACCAGTAATCATTAAAACAACGTTACGGCAATGAGGTAAAGGATGAGGTGATGAATCACTGACTCCGTATTTACACGAGCTGTATGGGGTGAACCTCCCACTTATAGAGGTTGTACTCCCCCGGGGCGAAAAAGGCCAGAGTATAAAGTCAACAAATGCACACGGCAAAAGAAAAGTAAACCATTAAAGTGGATTTTGCTAGTGAAAATGTGTGATATTTTTCATGGTAAGTTCGGAGAGCTCGAAATTCCAATGAAACACGAGGCTGTATGTTGTTGAAAATTATTGGACACATTTTTTGAAGATTTCAGTGGATTGAAAGATAAAGAAATGGGTTTTGGTTTACTGTAAAAAAATATAAAGGCTTTCTTTTACCCAAGTCAAAACCAACAGTCGAGATAGACATCTGGTGCCACCTTACCCCCAATTTGGTGAGGCAACTGGTGAGATAAGTGAGTGGACAAGTGAAGGATGGAGTTTCTCAGCATACGAATGGACAGAAGAGCTCAGATGGTTACCAAGAGATGGGAGGGAGAGATTTGATGAAAAGACAGAACCTTATCGACCACCGCTGTCGATAGCTTTAGAGGCAGTCTGCAACAGAAGCTACAGAGTTACCAGAAAGACAGTATAAGATTAAGTGACAGAAGAAATGAAATCTGTTTCTTTTAGTTCTCCATTCTCTATAATCTTTCCACCCTAATTCCTGACCTCGTCTCTACGCCTACTCAGATTTCTTTCCCTCTTTCAGCTTTCAAATTTTCTACTTATACATTTCCCCATTTTTTCAAATTCTTTTTTTTCTCAAGCTCCCTTATCATAAACTCCCGTCTACGTTTCTCCACACATTGTTTCTCTTCCAGTCTTTCCTTTATATACATCTTTATATCTCTATCTGTCTACCTATCTATCTATCTGTATGTCTATCTATCTATCTATCTATCTATATCCTTTCCCTATTTCTTAGAAGATATTATTATGGATTTCATACTGTGGTGGAGGCCATATTGCATTCGTTTAGTTTATTCAAATACATTTCATGGGGTAGGCGGTGGCTGAAACGGTAGAGAGATGGCCTGCAGTTCTAATGGACCCAGGTTCGAATCCCAGCTGGGGCAGGGAACAGTTTAAGGAATTGAATTTAATAAAAAAAAAATCTGATCTACAAGATGACCCGCCGATGTCATAAAAGTACCCCCGCTAATACCAGTACACCATTCCTGTATAAGACAGCCCTGGCATGTATTTAATATGGATGGTGGGTGTCAGCGCCGAAGTGGTGACATGTGGAGATGTGGGAGGACTACTGGGACTTGGGTATAGGCACTGAAGCCTTTGCCCAGAGTCGGACACGTTAAAATATATATATATATATATATATATATATATATATATATATATATATATATATATATACTTTACCACTTAGCTTAAAATATAAACTATCGGATAACTTTTCATTTTTTTTTTTTTTTATATTAAGATCTTTTCGAGAGATTTTGGGATTAAAGATCGAACCAAACAAATACACATTTTTTAGGATTAAATGCATTTCTATGTTAATCAATCAGTCACTCAAAACATAGTCAGACGCTTTAATTTCGTAAGGGGTCGCCACAAACAAATCTCCCCTACATCCCTGTGTCCTTAACCATTTGGCTGCCCTTCCTCCGGCTCACACTTCCTACTCACATATATCTCTCCACTCTATCCATCCATCTCACCCGTGGTCTCCCTTCCATTACGTACTGTATGCTGTATGGAAGTCGTCCTCCATTCCCTTGGGAGTGTTGGCCATTTTAAATTCCTTTGTCTGTTCCAGCTCTTATGTTTATCTTTCTAGCTTCACCCTCTTTTTCTATTTACTATAATATCGATTTTTCTTCTGTGTTACTTATTCTAAGCTCCCCTTATCCCATTAGTTTCATATGTCCTTTTGCCACCACCATATCTATCTATGGCTCTCGAAGTTCACCAACAAAAGCTTGTCACCAGTATATCAACAACACCCGGCCACATCAGGTCATATCGCCGAGGCCGGAGTTACGTGGTAGTGTACGAGACATGCTTTACCTTCGGAAAACATGTGGATTATGAAACAAGTTACAGCACATCAGTCAAATCCCTGTACCCCAAGTGCCGTTCCTGTACAGCAGCAGGTGTGGCGCCAAAAATTACAACTGGTTTGAAGGCCATGGGTAATAGAAGTTTGCCTGAGGCTCCGTTTAGTTGTCTTTGCTCGTTACATTCACTCGTCGATATTCGAAGGGATAACTTATGTATTTCTGCTGAGTTATACTGCTACATTGTGCCACTGGTTTATTTGACGAATATGAAGTACGAAGTATATGAGGGCTCATTTAATTGAAGTTATTTGCATACACTTGTAATAATTTTACGTGTATAAGCATTTTATTTAGGGATATAAATAAGGTAGAAAGTGCTTGTTGCATACTTTGCTAACTTTAAAAGTGCTAATTGAGCTGTATTCGCCATATAAACACCTGTAAATGGTAAGTACACATTCATAACAAGTATGATTCACGCTGCCCTTTCATAAGGATACACGTGGGATTGAAATAGTCCATTCTACCCCATTTCTTAGTGAGAAAATCATTATTCCCTCTTCGAGCTTTTTGGGGTTAAATATGTTAACGATTTGGTCAATCATCACCTAAAATCTACGACCACCTTACGAAAACCTTTACTTTTTTTTTTTTTTTTTTTTTCCGGAGATACTGTACATATGTAGGAAGGAGAAATGCAGTCCTTCATACTTCATTAATGGCATGATTTGTAATTATGGTGTATGTACTATACTTTACAAAAACGCTTGCTTAGATGTAACACATATTGCAATGTGAAATTATCTTGATTCGATGACGAGGTGCAAATGAAAAGTTCAAGGAAGTTTGTCTTTATAGAACTTGAAAGAAACTCTGAGATGACACCGGTCTCCACAGCCAAAACGAGGAGGAGAAAGTGAAGAAGAAACAGCAGGAAGATGAGATGAGAAAACTTTGTAAATAAGAGTGTCGACAGCGCAAATGAAGATACGCTGGCGATGTGTTTTGGAGAGGCGAAGTGCAAGTGGGTGAACAGTATTGGAACAGTAGAAGGTCAAGGTGTTGCAAGAAAGTGTTTCTTTGTAAGAAGACACAGTGTGGAATTGGTGGGTGAATTAAGCTAAAAAGATTTACAAGATGTAAGATGAGGAAGCTAGGTGGATATTGGGAGGAAGAAATGTCATAAAGACTTTGTAGTTACTTGTAGAGAAGTTATATATATTAGACTTGTGGACGAGCGGTTGTTATGCTTGAGTAGCTTTGTGAGTAGATAATCTTCTTTTCGATTTGACATGTAGTGACAGGAGAGGTAAAGAATAGTATGGGACTATTTTTATTTGTCTTGGAAATATTAACAAGTCTCTCACACAGACCGAAGTATAAAGTAGAGTCCCGCTAGCTATCTCTCAGTCTCGCTCTCTCTGTCTCTCTCTCAAGTTGCTAAGCCCTTCTCCCTGCGACCTGTCTGTTCTATCGCTAGCTTCCTTCTGCCCTCTCTTTCCTAAATTCTGGTGAAACAGGAGACGTATCACGTGTGTTCCTTGTGAGTGGAAAGTTCTAGAAGCCTGTGTGTGAGTATGTGTGTATGTGCGTGTATGGTCACTAGGCACTGTCATTTGCCTATAAAGCATTCCTTGAGTTAAGAGTGTGTAAGCATGTTTAGCATTGCTCGATTCTCGCAGACACAATACCTTCTCATCATCTGACTCCCTGCTTCTATCTGTCTCTCTATCTATCTATCTATTATGATTTGTGATTATAATATGGAGTCCTAACATATTGCTCGGTCACGCGAAAATGGCGTACCATCGACAGTTAATAGTCATAACATATTAATACATATTATATACACATTATAATGAACTTATAAGCTAATTAAGTGAAATACATAATATTGTAAAAGTAACATAATTGTATGAATATTGTATACATATGATATTTATAGTAAATAGTGATTATTCAGTAATATTACATTTTAAACAAGTTGTATACATATTTGAATAAATGCAGTAAAGTAAATTATTTAACTGTAATACAGTATGTACTTGGGTTATTGTAGTGAAATGCATAATTGTGTTGGCCTTATAACTGTAGTTACATTTTGTTAATGCAACTGTTACATAAGTGTCTTGGCCTTATAATTGTAGTTAAAGTTACATAAAAGTTACATCTTGTTAATGCAACTGTTAATTGGCAAAGTGTAACATAATGCAATCGTTTGTTGTTACATAATTGTTACATATCATTTGTAGTTACATAATTGTAGTTAAAGTTACATAAAAGTTACATCTTGTTAATGCAACTGTTACAGAAATGGTACATATTGTTTTTAGTTACATAATTGTAGCAAGTGTAACATAATGCAATCGTTTGTTGTTACATAATTGTTACATATCGTTTGTAGTTACATAATTGTAGTTAAAGTTACATAAAAGTTACATCTTGTTAATGCAACTGTTACATAAATGGTACATATTGTTTGTAGTATTGTTTGTAGTTACATAATTGTAGCAAGTGTAACATAATGCAATCGTTTGTCGTTACATAATTATAATATGGAGTTACATAATTGTTACATATCGTTTGTAGTTACATAATTGTAGCAAGTGTAACATAATGCAATCGTTTGTCATTACATAATTATAATATGGAGTTACATAATTGTTACATATCGTTTGTAGTTACATAATTGTAGCAAGTGCAACATAATGCAATCGTTTGTCGTTACATAATTGTAATAATTGCAGTCCTAACATATGCTGCGGTCGATGATAGTGATGATGTGTCATGCCACTTGCTTGTGGAGACAACAATTTGCTTTTTGTTCGTAGTTTATGTGGTATTTTGGCATATGTAGTAACACTTACACTTATTTTCATTTGTTTGTTATGTGATCTTACTCTATTTCTCTCTTTTTTCTTTCTTACCTTCTTTCTTTTTTTTTTTTTTTTGGTATATATTGATTTTCTATAGTTTGTTTTTCTTCGCTTGTGTACGCTTTTTCTATGTTGTTCATGGTTGCATAATTGCTGGTTAAATCCCTTGGGACCCTTTTTTAAGGTTTAGTTTATATTGCACAGGTATTACTGAAAATGATATTATATAGTCCCATATTTTGTTATTTTATATAAAAACAAATATATATATATATATATATATATATATATATATACACTATATACAGTATTAACTATATACACTGACTTGTTGTTCACTTGTACCTATCGTGGGTAATATGTGTGTCAGCACTGTGTGGAAATCATTGTCTTCACGATTGTGTTGAAGATGTTCACTCTTGCTAACGTCATTTGTGTTGGCCATTTTTTTTTCTCTAGTTTACCTTGTAACTTAATTTATGTTTCCACTAGGTAGCTTTAATTAATAAATGTTTAATACAGTTCTTTTAATCGCTCACTGAGTAACCGTGATGGTATATTTTCTTTATCACTTTGTAGATATAATAATGTATAGCTGTATGTATGAAACACGTATTTTATGTAGGTATAAATGGTAACACTCGTTGGTAGTAAATAAATGTTATAATAAATGAATGAATATATACAGTGTAGAATATTTATTGTTGATGCAAGTATTTAATGATTGAATTATGAAGATAATTGAAATAGGTATATGTATTTAAGCTGTAACTATACAGCACGTTTTATATGTTTGTGCAGAAGCTTATTGTCTATCACTGTGTATTGTATAAATGAAGTAACTTTGTAACTCACTAATTTTTACCGTGGTGATAATGGTGTTAGTGATGGTGCAGGTGGTGAGTTGACTGACGTGGCGTTTTTTCAGCAAGCACGCATGATGACGTCGACTTCCCACACTGGTAGCTGTGGTGAGTGAATGAGTAGCAATGAGTAACTTGAGTGAAGATGAGTGAGTAAGATGAGTTGTGAATATGGACTTGGTATTTGCTTCGTCGTCTTGACCTCTTGACTCCTGCGTTAGCAGTGGAAGTTGGGTGGATGTAGCAGAGAGAGGAGGGTGAGGTCTGGTGGTTATGAGTCGTGTCTCACTCTTCGTTTGTTTGTTCCGTTTTTCTTTGTCGATGTTTTCTCGGTCCTTTTCTCTTGTGATTTACTCGTTGTAGGATGAAGACTGCCGCTACTTGTAGGTGCGTGTAGAAGATTATACAGACGATTCGTAGAGTTGTTACTTGTAGTTGATTGTAGATGGTTGTAGTTCGCTGGTTCGTTGTAGAAGTTGCAAGATTGTTTGTGTCAATATATTGTTAAACTACTTGCAAGGCGTCCTGTGACCTCTTCACCTCTACATCAGCATGATGATCGGGGAGACGGAGGGGGGGTTGGAGAAAACTGTCAGAAGCTATTTGTGAGTTGTTGGTTGTGAGAGGTATTCTTGTTTTCAATCTTGATATTTTGTAGGAATTCAACGTTGATTCGTAGACGAGGTTCGTATACGTTCGCTGCTACCAAATGTCATAACAACTTTGTAGTTACTTGTAGAGAAATTATATATATTAGACTTGTGGACGAGCGGTTGTTATGCTTGAGTAGCTTTGTGAGTAGATAATCTTCTTTTCCATTTGTCATGTAGTGACAGGAGAGGTAAAGAATAGTATGGGACTATTTTTATTTGTCTTGGAAATATTAACAAGTGTCTCACACAGAGCGAAGTATAGAGTCCCGCTAGCTATCTCTCTATCTCGCTCTCTCTGTCTCTCTCTCAAGTTGCTAAGCCCTTCTCCCTGCGACCTGTCTGTTCTATCGCTAGCTTCCTTCTGCCCTCTCTTTCCTAAATTCTGGTGAAACAGGAGACGTATCACGTGTGTTCCTTGTGAGTGGAAAGTTCTAGAAGCCTGTGTGTGAGTATGTGTGTATGTGTGTGTGTATGGTCACTAGGCACTGTCGTGTGCCTATAAAGCATTCCTTGAGTTAAGAGTGTGTAAGCATGTTTAGCATTGCTCGATTCTCGCAGACACAGTACCTTCTCATCATCTGACTCCCTGCTTCTATCTGCCTCACTATCTATCTATCTATTATGATTTGTAATTATAATAGAGTCCTAACAGAAATACCGTAACTAGGAATGGAAAGCGGTGTGAAGGAACCTGGATTCTTTGATGGGCGAGGCAGCAACGTTGGTAGGCTAAAAGGGTGTCGATAAAGGACGCTGCTACTGACGCGAACCAAGAGAAGAAAATCTAATAACCTGCTTTAGAAGAAAATGACGGGGAGGAACGAATGTAAGTTAAGGCCAAATGGAAGGACTGAGAACACACGAACTTGAAAATGAATAAATAAATAAATAAAAGAATAGATAACAAGCCATAAAGGGTACAGATAGAGTTTGCGTGGGAGGGGAGAGGGGGAAAATGAAGCTGGGAGAGAGATGCTGAACGGAAGCAGAGAGAGAGAGAGAAAGAGAGAGAGAGAGAGGGCACCGATATTCCAGTAAAGTGAAAGTTGGAGCAGACACCATGAAGCACTTAGTCTTGGTGGTCATCTCTGTAGTTAAGTCTCTGTGTCTGCGGTGGGATGTTCACCCAGTCTCCTGGGATATAGGGTTACTTAATGATCCATAGTTACCTTCCCTAGATGTTATCCACGGTAGGCTATTCATTTTATTTACGAACCTACCTCCGTTGACATGCCAGCTGCGTGTAAACAGGATTCAAAGTCTGGCGCTAAGAGGCAGCAACAGTCTGTAACACTACCCACTCGACCACCGCTGCGGAAAGTTAATTCATTGCTTTGATAAATGAAGGGCAGTAATAATGACAGTATCTGAATAAAGAGAGCTTATTTCCATCATAGCCATATTATGTTGAAGAAAATGCTGATAGAAGTGGGCGAGGGAGGGAATGACAGACAGGAGAACGGAGAAGTAGATGAAATAAGATATTATAGACGATGTGAGAAAAAAAAAGTAAAAAATGAAAGAACGAAAAAAAATAAGAGATAAAGGATTGAATATAAAACAGGAGAAACAACAAGAGCAAAGGAACAGAAGAAAAAAATGTTGGAAAGAAAAGGGACCATTTGATAATGAAAAAATAAATGGATAATAGCTAGTAAGGGAACAGTTATTAATATATTCAGTTTTCAAATTTTACCTCATGCGTCATTACATGTATTTGTTTCTATATGTACTGGTAATTCATTTGCAAATAGTTAAGAGAACAAACAGGAGATTTGTCACTACAGTATCTATATTTATCTAGAGCGGGACGCCGTTTTCCGTAAGGGGTGGCCGTTTGTCCATGAGTTACTGTAGTTGTTTTACGGGGATGGGCACTAACCCTCCACCAACCCACTTCGTGACACGTAGGGAACACATATGGGTGGGTTGTATGGTTACCACCCAGCGCTGTAATTGGTTTCCTGGCTTACAGGAAACTATTAGGCTTGTCACTCAGTGTAAAGCCACCTGAAGAGGACAGAGGAGTAATAAAAAGTGACAGGAAAGACGGGAGAAATGGGAAGAGAGGAGGGCAGACACATAAGAAGAATGATGAAGTTGAAGGAAAAGGTAGGCAGCACTACATCAGGTGAGTGGATGATTGGTCGCCACCACCTACGACACGCTCGAGTAAAAGTCTCCCGTACAGTGGCCGCGTTGAACAGAAAATGTGACTGTACTGCAGGAGCTGTTTGTGCATCCTCTTTTTCTTCTTCATTTTTTTTTTTTAAATAAAATCTAAGGTTCATACTGAATAAAATAAAAGAAACGTGTCTTCACATGCCTGGCTCAGATGAGTTTCAGACCAGGTGGGGACAGTAATATTTCGTGCGGCGGTGGCGAGAGGCATGAAATACCAACAAGAAGAGCAGAAAAAAAAAAAAAAAATCCCTACGGGAACTGTAATTATCGTTTGAGCAAGCGAAGCAAAGGAGAACACCATCAGACATGAAGATTGGAAAACAGCACCAAAACTTAGACATCTTGGAAACTATTGCAACTAAGCAGACCCATGGAAAATTGTTGGAAAACGAAAGAAAAGATAATATGCGCTGCTTAAGTGTGTGTGAAGGAGAGTGTTTTGATAATATTAGCGCTCATATTGTTTTAAAAATATTAATCACGAAAATTTAGTTATCATGGAAAGCCACAACGGACCCTCTACCACAGTTCAAAAGCTGATTGAAAAAAACATGCTGTCACGTAAGTGGTGTTTCTAAGAATTTGCCACCATATTGCTGAGTGAATCCAGAAGACTCCAAACTGTGCCCCATAACAGGCTTATTCTGGAAATTAATGTAGCTTCCGTGAACTAGGAAATGAAAGCTAAAATACCAACATTAGAAAGCTTGTTGCCTCAAACACGTTCTAAATTTTCCAGTGTGAGCGACTTTAGTTTCCCATAGCGACAGATAATGACTGGGAGTGTTGTAACGTAAGCCAGGACGTGAAGTGGTTCATAAGGCGCCAGATAGTGTACTGTAGGCTCCCTGCCGCCTTAGTGAGGGAGAAATTGGATTAGCAGCAGCTGGAGAGTGGTGTGTTCAGGACTCTCTCTCTCTCTCTCTCTCTCTCTCTCTCTCTCTCTCTCTCTCTCTCTCTCTCTCTCTCGCTGCGATTTTTCATCTCCAGCCTTTGAACACGGGAAAAACCTGTAAACGTGAAACAGACAGGGAATATATGATACCCTCCAGAAAAAGACAGAAGTACAGCAGAATAAGAAAGAAACAGGAAGAATACTGGGACAAAAATTAAGGAACCAGCAAAGGTAATCATAAGCAGGTGAGCTTGACGAAGAATCATGCCATGCCTGATGTAGGGGCGGTACAAGAAATTCCAAGGAGAGAAGACAAATGGAAAAAGTTATAATGTGGGGAAAAGAGGTCATAGTAACACTCTTCCCGGCAAAGAAGAAGGTCGCTCTACATTAATAAGCTTTTCGAAGACCGACAGGAAAACGGACTGGTATACACACAGTAAATATAGATAAGTAGGTGATCTCACACGCCAGCAGACTGATAGAAGGACATAGGTAATACAGAAGTAGATAATAAGAGAAACGGATAAATTTACGTAGGTATATAGTTTGAAAACAAAGAACGATAATCTCTCTCTCTCTCTCTCTCTCTCTCTCTCTCTCTCTCTCTCTCTCTCTCTCTCTCTCTCTCTCTCTCACACACACACACACACACACACACACACACACACACACACACACACACACTTTCTGTTGTGTGTGCCAGTAGCAGCATATTTTTCAGCCCATGCGTGTCACTCTCCTTACCTCCTGTGTGGCAACAAATTCTCTTGTTTGTGTTGGCTTGTCTTGTCAATGCATGATCTTGAGAAAATCGCTTCTTAATGTTTTGCCTGTTAGAATGTGGATCGATATGGAATGGCTAAAGTGGAGAGAATTTTGCGATAACGCTTTAAATAACAAATATTTCTCAAGGGGATATTTATTTTGTCAGTTTAAATCTTGTGTTTGATGGTGGATTGATATAGAATACAAGGCCGAAGTTAAGCAGGAAGGACAAAAACTTTCTTATGTGCGCCCATGATTTTGTGAGAACTATGGACTATTATGTAAAATGATAACGAAGATGTATTTCATGTGTTTTCAAAAATATTTGTGTTGTACTTCCATTGGTATTGTTGAACAACTGCTGTAAACGTCAAGCTCACAAGATTACTAGTTTTGCTTCTGTTGTCCTAGCTCCATCATTACTATTTCTGTCTATCTATTTATAGGTAAATAATCCCGTGAGGGGTGCTCGTCTGACTTTGATATAGTTGTTTTACGAGGAGGGGGCGCTAACCCTCCTCCAACCCACTTGTTGGCAGGTAGGGAACACGTATGGTTTGGTTGTGTTGGTACCACCCAGCACTGTAAATGGTTTCTTGGCTTGCAGGGAACGATTAGGCTTGTCATTCAATGTACTGCCACCTGAAAAGGAAAGATGAGTAATAAAAAGTGACAGGAAAGATGGGACAAGGAGGAAGAGAGGAGGGCGGACGCAGAAAAAGAACGTTAAGGATGAAGGAAGAAGTAAGCAGCACTCCAAGTGAGTGGATGATGGTCGCCACCACCTACCACCTATGTACTATTTCAATAGTATTAAATAAAGCAAACAAACTACTAATGTGAAACTACTAGTGAAATAGTGGCACTGATGTCATTGCTCCTGCTCTTTAAGCAAAAGGAATTTCTATATACTTTGTGCTGAATAATGTGCTGAGGTGGGATGAAAAACGATATCTGCTTCAGGAAAAACGTGGGATAGAATGAATACTTGTGTTCATTGTATTCTGTGAGTTATCGAGGCATGAAGTGCTCAAGTCTTCAAATATTTAGGTGGCGTGGTATGCAAGGATCAAAGTGAAAGCAATGAAGTGAAAGAAAGTGTGCATCAGGGAAGGGAAATTGCAAGCACAAGGGAGGCAGTGATAAGGAAGATGGAAGTGAGCTAGGAAGTCATCAAGCAATTGCAAACCAGAACTGTGATCCTCATTATAACGCATGGTAAAGTTTGGGATTTTATCGTAAGGACAGAAGTCAAAAGCGAAGGGAATGCAAACGATTTTTTTTTTTTTAAGGAGCATGTGGGGTTACATGGAGACAGACAGACAAATAAGGAAATTCAAAAGAGTTGCTGTGCTAACGTGGCTGTGCTGAAAATAAGAAGTATGTGGAGATGATCTGGCCTCGTGGAGAGAATGCAGAATACGTGATTGACTGGGAGAGTTTATGTGAGTGAGGTGGAAAATGCTAGAGGGGAGAGGGAGACCGAGGACGAGATGGAGTGATGGGGTAGATAGATTTATGAGTGAGGATAGTGTGAGCTCGTTGGAGAGCTGCTTGATGGCAGAGGATAGGGCGACATGGAGTTAACTGCTTTCTGTGAACCCTTTTGTCACGGGGTTTTTATGATATCACGGTGTTTTTAAAATAAATGCTTAAATATTATTTAAATTGATAATAATATTCAATAATATTGAAGAGCAGAGACAATGATTGTCTTGCTACATCAAGCAACGATTACTTTACGCTGGCTTAGCACGATTCTCTGAGAACGAGAATTTATAAACTTTCTCAACAGTACACAGCAGAGACTAATTACTCACGAATGCTGAATTAGTACTTTTAGCCTCTGGAGAAAGTTACTTCACCCCTGACAATAAATAACTAATACTAATAATAATAACATCAGGTTCTTGCCGATGCTTAACCCCTAGGTGGCACAACGGATATTAAATTAATACAACAAGACTGGTCTAAGTACCAGTTATGAAAGCAAACGTTTATGCAAGCTAGGAGCTATACGGAAAATAAACTTAATTTGGAGAAATGAAACAAGATTTTACTTTACATTGAGCTCAAGAAAAAGAACTGTTAAATTTATTGATTACAAAAATAAATTTAACGTTACAATTCAATTCAAATCAATGAGACGCACTCACTCACTCACACAAAAGCTAAATACTTATGCCTAGGAAAAACACCTTAACTAAACTCTTAAAACTACAAAATACACAAAGGAAATACCAGTCGATGAATGCTATGTATCACCCGGGGGGTGGGAGTTTGGATTAACTGTACTAGTGGAGTTTGGGTGCTAGCTGACCTCTCACACTTCTTGAGCACAGGACCTCTCTCCGTCAAAGCAACAACTAGACTGAATTCAAATGATATATAGGCAGGACGCACAAGCCACCGGAAGAAGGCGTGGCTAACGGTTGAGGGAAGCAGAGGCGAACAATAAAGAACAATAGTATCGCTCAGTACAGCACTTAGTGAAGTGCATTAAATCGGTCACTTTTGAAAACAGTGACTAATGTTTTGGAAAGTATACCCCGAAATGGAGGGAGAAACGGTTAGCTGAGCGATACACAGTGAGTTTTCCACTAATAGTTCATGGCTTCTCACAAAAGGGAAATGTCGCGAATTGATTCGTGACATTACGCCCTTACAAAGTTAAATTTTTTCCTTATGGAAAAAAATTTGTAGATATATATATATATGTACACATCCTAACTCAGTCACACAAGATTCACACTGTGGTGTGTGTGCTATCCTGCTACAGGAGAAAGTCACAGTCGCCAGTAAGCGAAAAAACCTCGTATTTACGTTATTAGAAGCAAGCTTGAGGGAAAAACTCCGTGACGACGGTGAAAATCCTGTACTCAGGTCAAACTGAGCGAAAAGTCGCTACATTTACACTGACAACTAATTGTTGTGTAGCGTGATGTATGTAATACTCGGTGTAGGTGTGACAGTTGTAGTGTAACTGTACCTACGTGTAAAATGACATAGTAAATAATAACATGGCGACGACGAAGGCAGAGGAGAAGAGGCGGCAGCGTGCGGCAGACGATCAGCTGGTCCGCACAGCAAAACTGCTACACCCATTGCTGAACCTGCAAAACCAATTGAGGTGGAGCATCAAAAATGTCAATGAGACAAAATTTTATTATGTTACAATTACTCTCTCTGCCTAGCAGTCAGTGCTACAACGTATATTCGAGGTCGCCATTAATTATAGCACACGATTATGGTCGGCAAGTTGAGAATCCTTGTGCAAACTCGGGTCTTCCACAGCCTCGAACTGCACACGGGTCCTCAACCTTTATTCCTAAATTTCCGACAGAGGATACCTATCCTGGTGAAATATAATTCGCCCATCACACTAAAATAGAAAATGGGAGGAAGTGCCTTAACCTACAGTACTTATAACAGTATCGGAGAGCTGAGAATCCTTGTGCAAACTTGGGTCTTCCATAGCTTCAAGTCGCCTCTGCGGAGTTCTCACTTCCCCCTTAACCTACAATACTTATATTAGTATCGGGGAGCTGAGAATCCTTGTGCAAACTCGGGTCTTCCATAGCCTCAAGTCGCCTCTGCCGAGTTCTCAGTTCCCCCTTAACCTACAGTACACGTGTATGTACAGGCCCTGGACATACTGTGTCCTGTGGGGCCAACAAGTGAGACGTCAGGTCTACACTTTTGACTGGGAACCAGGCTGGTCCTTGGATTACTCAAATAAAAGCTGGAAACCCTGGTGAAATATTATTCGCCCAGTCTTCTCCCTTAACTTACGGTACATAATATGTATGTACAGGCCCTGGACATAATGTGTCCTGTGGGGCCAATGGGCGAGATGTCAGGTCTGCACCCACTTCACCACTACCCTGTCTCTCAACTGACTCAGAGATTACAGGTGTGGTTACGAATGGCACAGGAAGGGCATGTCCCTGACTAGTGGTGATACTTTGGCACACACTGCAGGAACGGACAAAACTGTCTATGTCTCGTCCCATCCCTGGCCAGAAAAAGTCAGCTCGGATACGGCCCTGGGTCTTCCTTTTGCCCATGTGACCTGAGGCTGAACAATGACCCCATTGTAACACTGCTAGGCAGTACTTGGCGGGAACGACAAACTGCAGTCGAACCTTGCCCTCGGGTGTTCGTGACTCACGGTAGAGCCGTCCTTGTTTGCGAAGGAACTTGGCTCGACCTCCCCGTGAATACTTAATCACTCGACCCTTTTGTTTGTTCCGTACAGCAGCAAGTGTCGGGTCAGAATGTTGTTCTTGTACAACAAGTTGACTGCACATCAGATCTTGCGGCGATTCAATGATCACTGGGGTGACACAGTCTGGAGCCTCAGTCATGGCTCGTGTTACCGCAGCAGCCGAAGTCTGAGTAGCGCCATCATCGGAGCAACTATCCTTGGCTCCTTGAATATTTCCAATGATGAGTTCAAATAAGGGTTCTGGCATGACAACTGCAAATGTCGTACCAGTATAAAATGGAGATGCCACCTGGATACATGCCTAAGGGAACAATCTCACTGATCCATCAATAAGGTTTGCATGGATCTGTCGACCTGTATACTGCTCAGGCCGAACTAAACTCTGCTTGACAGAGCAACCTGAGGAACCATTGTCTCTCAGGACCTTCACAGGAATGCCTCCCACAAACCCTGGCTGTACAAGGAAGGTACTGTCACCTGTGGTGGGGCCTGTGGAGGAAGCAGCTAGCCACTCATGAGGCTGCTGAATTGATGTGGCGAACATTGTGCCTTGTGGATTATATTGGGGAGATGGAACATTGGCCATCTGTGGAGGGGGGTTCACTGCCACTGTGGGACTAGTGAACTGTGGGGAAGTACCCACACTGGTAGGGACGTGACCACCGTGCTGCTGCTGAGGAATGAAGGCTGCATTTGCTTCCTGCCTCTTTTGAGCTGGTGGTGAAAAAGTTTGTCCCGACGGTCGGTTGCATGGCTGATACTGCTGCTGGTTAGGGTACTTGTTGTACCTCTTCCACTCAGGTTTCTGAGTGTTTTCCCCCTGGTCCTTCCACTGCGGTTTTGGACCTTGGCCATTATTCTGAGAATGACCTTGTTGCTGGGATTCAGTCTGAGATGGCTTCCCAGACTTGGCAGTATCTTTTCTGCTCCAGATGTTTTGCTTACGAGCTTGATACCCGTATGCAGTAAAGAATGCGTCAGCCTTCTCTGCCATTTGGCTGGCATCTTTCACCTGGCAGATCTTAAGCTGTGCTATGAGCTCAGCAGGCCACGACCTCTCTAGCTGTGTACGCAGCATAAGGTCAATTATCCCCTCACGCATGGAAGGAGTTTCATCTTTCTCCATCCACTCATTTAAGTAAGCTGTGAGACGATCAAGGAACTGAACAGCTGTCTCCTTGTCTTGGAGACGAGCTCGCATGAACTGAACTTTGGCGTCGTCTACTGTGAGACCATACGCCTTAATGAGTGCAGCTTTCATCATCTCATATGTGAGATTGTCTCTACGAATTCTGTGGAGAATATCGAGGGCAGGGCCCTCAAATAGGCTAAGAAACTGAAGCCGCTTAGCTGCCTCATCCAGTTGATACATGTCTGCCATGTCCTCAAAACGAGCTATGTACGGCTCAATTCGCTCGCTTTCCTTGTATGAAGGAAGCTTGATGCGTGGGGTCACCAGGACATGTGCAGGGAGAACGCTCGTGGAGCTTGGACCAACTGCACCAGACGTGTCTGAAGCCAAGGAATCTCGCTGGAGCTTCAGCACTTCAAATTCATGTTCTCGTTCTTTGTCTCGTTGTTCACGCTCGTATTCGCGCTGTTCTCGCTCGTATTCGCGCTGTTCTCGCTCGTGTTTGCGTTGAATCTTACGCTCTTCACGGGCATCATTCTCGGGCTGCTGCTCCTGATTATGCCGTGAGAGTATATACTCTTTAATTTCGGTTGGGTCCGAAAGACCCATATCTTTGGCTTCCTGTAAGTATACAGTAGTAGCCATGGCGCTAATTTATTAAGCAAACCGAAATTGAGTACTGACTGCTTAGCGACGAATACTAATAAACACAAGTAAAGAATACAGACACAAGCTAGTGGTGACCAGTCTTATCTAGTTAACTGGCAAAGAATAAATCAAAAATGTAAATGACTGGGAAGACTCAATAATAGACACAATGGGTAGCGACTACCCAGGAGCGAATAAAATCGTCTGGCGTTACCAAGAATAAACTAGAGTTAAGTACTCTATTGATTAATAAAGCAAAAATTCACTTGCTAAATTAAGGGTAAACACCAGTAAGCTTGTGCCTATAAACTTTAATAATAAATACCTAAATATGAACGAGTGAGCACTATCTCGTGAATAGCTTTATAGCTAGGAGTTAATATCCTGGAATGAGGTCGCCAATTGTCACGGGGTTTTTATGATATCACGGTGTTTTTAAAATAAATGCTTAAATATTATTTAAATTGATAATAATATTCAATAATATTGAAGAGCAGAGACAATGATTGTCTTGCTACATCAAGCAACGATTACTTTACGCTGGCTTAGCACGATTCTCTGAGAACGAGAATTTATAAACTTTCTCAACAGTACACAGCAGAGACTAATTACTCACGAATGCTGAATTAGTACTGTTAGCCTCTGGAGAAAGTTACTTCACCCCTGACAATAAATAACTAATACTAATAATAATAACATCAGGTTCTTGCCGATGCTTAACCCCTAGGTGGCACAACGGATATTAAATTAATACAACAAGACTGGTCTAAGTACCAGTTATGAAAGCAAACGTTTATGCAAGCTAGGAGCTATACGGAAAATAAGCTTAATTTGGAGAAATGAAACAAGATTTTACTTTACATTGAGCTCAAGAAAAAGAACTGTTAAATTTATTGATTACAAAAATAAATTTAACGTTACAATTCAATTCAAATCAATGAGACGCACTCACTCACTCACACAAAAGCTAAATACTTACGCCTAGGAAAAACACCTTAACTAAACTCTTAAAACTACAAAATACACAAAGGAAATACCAGTCGATGAATGCTATGTATCACCCGGGGGGTGGGAGTTTGGATTAACTGTACTAATGGAGTTTGGGTGCTAGCTGACCTCTCACACTTCTTGAGCACAGGACCTCTCTCCGTCAAAGCAACAACTAGACTGAATTCAAATGATATATAGGCAGGACGCACAAGCCACCGGAAGAAGGCGTGGCTAACGGTTGAGGGAAGCAGAGGCGAACAATAAAGAACAATAGTATCGCTCAGTACAGCACTTAGTGAAGTGCATTAAATCGGTCACTTTTGAAAACAATGACTAATGTTTTGGAAAGTATACCCCGAAATGGAGGGAGAAACGGTTAGCTGAGCGATACACAGTGAGTTTTCCACTAATAGTTCGTGGCTTCTCACAAAAGGGAAATGTCGCGAATTGATTCGTGACACCTTTTACTAGAACTAAGGCATCTTGCTCGATATATTACTAGACAGATAGTATTCCCCCCGTCCCTCCTCTCTCTCTCTCTCTCTCTCTCTCGCTCTCTCTCTCTCTCTCTCTCTCTCTCTCTCTCTCTCTCTCTCTCTCTCTCTCTCTCTCTCTCTCTCTCTCTCTCTCAATAAGGTATTCTAGTTTTCCTCTGTATCTTTGCCCTCCTCTCTCTTTCCCTCTACTCCTTCTCCCTCCCTCCTGATTCTTGCTCACCTCGTCATCTCTAATTCTTCTCCAAGTTTATCCTTTTTCTGAAGTCGGCTGCCTTGTTCTACGGTGTGGTATCTCTTTGGTGTGCGAGGTTGTTGTCTTTCTCCAGAGGCTGCTTTACACTCGGTAAGGCAGTGTTTGAATAGAGTGAAGGCATTTTAAGTTCTCGGCACTTATTTTACTGACAGTAGGCCTATTTTCTCCGACTGGATTCATATTTCTCTTCACTCATTTTTCTACTCTGCCTACTTGTTTCAGCTTTTTATAGTTTTCGTCATATAGTATTTTACTGTACAAACTGTGTTCACTGCATATTTTTGACGTAGATAGTTCTTTAAACATCTCTTCTCGTCCGCCACACCTCTCCTTTGCCTTCTTGCTCTCTACCATTTTCCTACGTAGAATATATTAACTATTCCCAAGCAACACAACCGATTCTGCATTTAAATCAGATGTACCGTATTCCATGTTTGTCTGTTCATCATCTACTGCATTTTTATTCAAAGATTTTCGTTGTCCTTTCTTTAAACGCTTCTTGCCCCAGTATGTTTAGAGGTTGAAGCGTTTTTTTAATTAGTAATCTTCAGTTTCAGCCACTGCTTATATTTCCGTCGGTTTCACTTCTACATGTAACTATTGTGTTCATTAATTTTTAGGTGACATCCTTTCACCGCTAAATATCAATATAAATGAATAAAAAATTTTGTTTGGAGTTGCCTCTGGTTCTGCTTGTTTCCCTCACACACTCCATTATCTTTTTTCTGCCTTCCATTCATCCTTCTATTTTTCGTGCTGCCCCTTCCTGTTATCAGTATTTATCCTTTCACCCTCCCTTTCTCTTTTTCTCTCACAAAATAGTTATCCCAACTTTCTCTCTCTCTCTCTCTCTCTCTCTCTCTCTCTCTCTCTCTCTCTCTCTCTCTCTCTCTCAACAAATGTTCGATACACTGTAGATGATAAAATAGGTACTGACGGGAACAACTGTCAAAATAGGGAAGTGGAGATCGGAGTGGCCTTTAAAAATAGTTATAAACCAAAAAAGAAAATGGATTGGCACAATAATACATAATGCATCCAAGGTACTGTAGAATTTTCTCCCGATGGTGCATGTTAACTTGGAGTCTGGAAGTCTTTAATGTACCGTCTCGGAGTCTTCAGTGTACCGTCTCGGAGTCTCGCAGTCTTTAGTGTACCGTCTTGCAGTCCCGCTGTCTTTAGTGTACCGTCTCGTAGTCTCGCAGTCTTTAGTGTACTGTTTTGCAGCCCCGCAGTCTTTAGTGTACCGTCTAGCAGTCTTTAGTGTACCGTCTCCTAGTCTCGGAGTCTTTAGTGTACCGTCTTGCACCCTCGTAGTCTTTAGTGTACCGTCTCATTCACTCTCCCTCACCCTCATATCCTTTCTTGCTGAATTAACTCATCCAGTCTTCCACACACATGACTGAAGTAGTTCGAGGTTCATAACAGATAGTCAGTGCAAGTTTCTGGTATAGTTGGTTTCGAAACAGCCACTGAATAGGCTTTGAGGGCTTCGGATATGATGGTCGGGAGGTTACTACACTACGGCGGGTCACACTAGGGTTTAAGTGTCCACCGGTTTATTTATCCGTCTCTACAGTACATATCATCAGCCGGGACGGGGGTTTATATCGTCAGTTAAATTAGCATGTTACTGTCCATACTTATCTCGTATTTCTACATGATGTCTGATAAATCCCATTTCTTTTTTCACAGTACAAATCCTCATAAGCATATTCTCCCGCCACAGCTGCAGTCTAGCCATTTTTAATATTCGTTTTGTCCACGTGACTAGACGTCAAAAGATAGCAAGGTGGTCAGCTCACCAACTGTTACTGTCCTACTCTCTTTCCGTTTTTCACACTTTTCTTCCCTCATCCCCTCCTAATTTCC